>NC_036855.1:47202022-47233072 GCF_002910315.2 Salvelinus sp. IW2-2015 | reverse complement strand
TGGGAAAGATATGTTGTTTTACCTTGAAGAGGCCTGCTTGTGGCTATGCTGACCCAGCCACACTCCACTGCCCAGGGTCAGATCCATCTGAGGTGGGTCTATCACTCGCTCATAAATCCTGCCAACAACAAAACAATCAACAGAGAGACAGTCAGATTCTGAAATCTCTCACTCACACCACACACACACACACACACACACACACACACACACACACACACACACACACACACACACACACACACACACACACACACACACACACACAGCAATGCGTCTGGACGTGCATCTTGCTGGTTCCTGCTCGACTGCTTTTTTATGGCTATTTTTGCGTTAATTATGACTTTATTTCTTCAGAATGTTTGTGCAATAATTACACCGGCGATGAAGAAGAGGAAGGAAACGGGAACTCCAAGATAGGCTGAAAATACTGGCTACATGGCCTCCTCTTCCTAGTATCCTGATGGCTAATGTCCAATCACTGGAAAATGCATTTTGTGAAATGAGAGCAAGACTTCAATCGCAGGTACAGTACCAGTCAAAATTTTGGACACAGCGACACATTCAAGGGTTTTTCATTATTTTTACTATTTTCTACATTGTAGAATAATAGTGAAGACATCAAAACTATGAAATAACACATATGGAATCATCTAGTAACCAGCATTTTAAATTCTTCAAAGTAGCAACGCTTTGCCTTGATGACGGCTTTGCACACTCTTGGCATTCTCTTAACCAGCTTCACCTGGAATGCTTTACCAACAGTCTTGAAGGAGTTCCCACATATGCTGAGCACTCTGCGGTTCGACTCATCCCAAACCATTTCAATTGGGTTGAGATCGGGTGATTGTGGAGGCTAGGTCATCTGATGCAGCACCATCACTCTCCTTCTTGGTAAAATAGCCCTTACACAGCCTGGAGTTGTGTTGGGTCATTGTCCTGTTGAAAAACAAATTATAGTCCCACTAAGCTCAAACCAGAGGGGATGGCGTATCGCTGCAGAATGCTGTGGTAGCCATGCTGTTTAAGTGTGCCTTGAATTATACATAAATCACAGACAGTGTCACTAGAAAAGCATCCCCACAACATCACACCTCCTCCTCCAAGCTATACAGTGAGAACCACACATGCGGAGATCATCCGGGGGTGCTGTTTCAACTTGGACATTTATCGTTCCCAAATTAAACTGCCTCGTACTCAATTCTTGCTCGTACAATATGCATATTATTATTACTATTGGATAGAAAACAATATCTAGTTTCTAAAACCGTTTGAATTATGTCTGTGGGTGAACCAGAACTCTTTCTGCAGCGAAATCCATGACAGGAACTGCGAAGGTCTGAAAACGAGGCTCTGTTCTCAGATCAGTTTAAAGCTCTGTATGTATCCTATGGGTCGACATGAACTGCACCCGCCTTCCCCTGGATGTCAGTAACCAATGAGAAGTGGAATGGAGTTTCTACGTAGTTCTCAGAGCTTATAAAAGGCCAAGGAACGAAGGGAGCTCTCTTTTCGACGTTCGTCATTGCGCAAAGCAAGACCTCAGGATGGCATTTTGAAACGCTCAGTTATCGGCCTTAGCTATATCCGTCTGTAATTTAATTCGATATAGGTGTTAGAAACATCATAACGAAGTTATTTTAAACCGAGTTATATCAGTTTATGCGAGTATATTGCTATTTTCGGAATTTCCTTAGTATTGCGATTTGAACATTTGGGCATGTTGTGGCCACATAGCTAATGTTAGCTGCTAATTCCGAAGTTGAAGACGACGTTTTACAACCAAGCAACGATTCTTTTGGACAAAGGACCACTTGCCCAAGATTCTGATGGAAGCTCGTCCAAAAGTAAGAGCTATTTATGATGTTATTCCGTATTTATGTGGAAAAATGTAAACGCATTTGTCCGCCATTATTGCGGCACTAGTCTGGCTGTAACGCACACTGTATGTCTAGTAACGTTAATTTTAAAAATCTAACTCAGCGGTTGCATTAATAACTAATGCATCTTTCATTTGCTGTCCAACCTGTATTTTTTAGTCAAGTTTACGATTATTTATTGATTAGGTGCCTTTCCAAGATGGCGCCGGCCAGAATGCATGACCTGTTGCCACTGATCACATTGTATAACCACGATTTGTGCTGCTAAATATGCACATTTTCGAACAAAACCTATATGCATTGTGTAATATGATGTTACAGGACTGTCATCTGACGAAGTATATCAAGGTTAGTCAAAAATTATATATCTTTTGCTGTATTGTTACGATCGCTAACCTGTGCTGCTGGTAAATTGCTTGTGTTTCTGGCTATTGTGCTAAGCTAATATAATGCTATATTGTGTTTTCGCTGTAAAACACTTAAAAAATCTGGATTCACAAGATGTTGGGCTTTCATTTGCTGTACGCTGTGTATTTTTCAGAAATGTTTTAAGATGAGTAATTAGGTATTTGACGTTGGTCTCTGTAATTATTCTGGCAGCTTCGGCACTATTTCAGATTGCAGCTGCAATGTAGAACTGTGATTTATACCTGAAATATGCACATTTTTCTAAAAAAACATATGCTATACAATAAATATGTTATCAGACTGTCATCTTATGAAGTTGTTTCTTGGTTAGTGGCTATTTATATCTTTATTTGGTCGATGGCTACTGATGGAGTAAAAAACTGGTGGAGTAAAAAAAGTGGTGTCTTTTGCTAACGTGGTTAGCTAATAGCTTTACATATTGTGTCTTCCCTGTAAAACATTTTAAAAATCAGAAATTATGGCTGGATTCACAAGATGTGTATCTTTCATCTGGTGTCTTGGACTTGTGATTTAATGATATTTAGATGCTAGTATTTACTTGTGACGCTATGCTAGGCTATGCTAGTCAGCTTTTTTACTGTGGGGGGTGCTCCCGGATCCGGGTTTGGGAGGAATTAGAGGTTAACTTACTCTATGTCTCATCAGACCAAAGGACAGATTTCCACTGTCTATTGCTCGTCTATTGCGCGTGTTTCTTGGCCCAAGCAAGTCTCTCATATTATTGGTGTCCTTTAGTAGTGGTTTCTTTGCAGCAATTCGACCATGAAGGCCTGATTCACGCAGTCACCTCTGAACAGTAGATGTTGAGATGTGTCTGTTACTTTAACTCTGTTAAGCATTTATTTGGGCTGCAATCTGAGGTGCAGTTAACTCTAATGAACATATATTTTACAGCAGAGGTAACTCTGAGTCTTCCTTTCCTATGGCGGTCCGCATGATAGCCAGTTTCATCATAGCGCTTGATGGTTTTTGCGACTGGACTTGAAGAAAATAAAAATTCTTGAAATGTTTCGTATTGACTGACCTTCATGCCTTAAAGTAATGATGGACTGTCGTTTCTCTTTGCTTATTTGAGCTGTTCTTGTCATAATATGGACTTGGTCTTTTACCAAATAGGGCAATCTTCTGTATACCACCTCTACCTTGTCACAACACAACTGATTGGCTCAAATGCATTAAGAAGMGTCACCCCCTGATCTGTTTCACCTGTCTTTGTGATTGTCTCCACCCTCCTCCAGGTGTCACCCATCTTCCCCTGTGTATTTATACCGGTGTTCTCTGTTGCCAGTTCATCTTGTTTGTCAAGTCAACCAGCATTTTTGTGTCTCAGCTCCTGCTTTTCCCAATCTCTCTTTTTCCTCACCCTCCTGGTTTTGACCCTTGCCTGTCCTGACCCTGAGCCCGCCTGCCTAACCACTCTGCCTGCCCCTGAACACTGCCTGCCTTCCTGTACCACCAACACAGAGAATAGTGAGGCGCTGGACAGAGGAGGCAGGCGTGGCTGAACAAGGGCATGGATATACAACTGGCAAATCTTTCTATGCATCGTCAAGATCAGACGTTAGACTCGGGTAAGGTGAGAGGGGGAGGGGTGTGTCTCTTTGTTAACAACAGTTGAGGCGCGATCTCTAATGTTAAGGACGTCTCAAGATCTTGCTCACCTTAGAATACCTCTTGATAAGCTGCAGACCATACTATTTACCATATTTTTCGTAGCTGTCTACTCACCACCACAAACAAATTCTGGCACTAAGACTGCACTCAACGAGCTGTACAGGGCCATACGCAAACAAGAAAATGCAAATTCAGAGGAAGGATTTCTTGTAGAAAGTTAATTTTATGCAGGAAAACTGAAATACATTTTAAACTAATTTTTACCAGCAAGTCACCTGTGCAACTTGAGGCAACAAAACTCTAGATCACCTTTACTTCATACGCAGAAACCTATAAAAGGCCCTGTCCCTTTGGCAAATCCAAACATAAGTATATCGTCCTGATTCCTGCTTAATAGCAAAAACTCAAACAGCAAGCACCAGTCAACAGTTAAAAAGGAAGCGCAGGCTTTATTATAGACAGATAGACTTTATTATGACCATGACAGTTTACAATCCAGGGTTACTCCAAGCAGTTTACATGCTAACCACACCGCTCGTGTCGCGTGCGTGAGCATTGCAAAATAAATGTACACATACCTTTTATTCAATCATTGCATCCACACTGCTCACACGCGTCAACAAGTGTCTGCATAGCCAGTGGAGTGAAGGAGACGCGGCGATGGACCATTACACAGAGTTCACCTGCCGCTTTCGGGCAGTTTGACCACCTGTCTGAGTGTCGAGCAGCGTCTGTTCCACCTGAGGCAGGGGACGAGGAGCGCTTTGGACTTCGCTTTGGACTTCCGGATCCTGGTCGCCAGCGCGGGATGGAACAACAGGGCCCTGATTGATCACTACCGGTGCAGTCTGCACGAGGACGTCCGTCGGGAGTTGGCCTGCCGAGACACCACCCTCATGTTGGACCAGCCCATCCGGCTGGACAACCTGCTGGCTACCTGCGGACGTCCGGATCGGGGCCTGTCAGTTCCATACCCCAGCACCTCCGCTCCGACGCCCATAGAGCTGGGAGGTGCAGCGCTTAGGGCGAACGGAGGAGGGGCCATTCCCTGCACCATCTGTGGTCGCAGAGGGCACACTGCTGGTCGGAGCTGGGGGGGTTCCTCAGGGAGTCGAGGCAGCAGACAGGGCACTATTGTGTCACCCCAGGTGAGTCGGCACCAGGCTCGCCCAGAGCCCCCTGTTGCTCACATGTATGTATTTATTAAATTTCCTGAGTCATCCCTGCATTCCCAGCATAAGGCGCTCGTAGATTCAGGCGCAGCTGGGAATTTTATTGACCGTTCATTTGCCCATAGTTTAGGGATCCCCCTTGTTCCTGTGGATATGCCCTTCCCTGTGCACGCCCTAGATAGTCGACCATTAGGGTCAGGGCTGATTAGAGTGTGCTGATACCTGTGCCGCCCTCAACTGGGAGACCCATGAGATGATTGTAGGTTTTTGGTATCTCTCCCTCTAAAAACAGAAAGAAATAAGTAACAAACTGGCAAATTAGTAACAAAGTCTCACCAGATGCTCAAGATGGCCTTTTTCTCGCTCATTTTATGTTATTTGAAAAATAAATAATCTTCAAAATATTGTTATTTTTTTTAAACAAAGCGATTATTATTCATTTAGAATTATATAAAAGCCTGTTGGATATTCTTACAAATATATTATTAACCCTGTTATAAGCAGGACAATATATATTGGTCATATTGGTCATGGCTCCAGAGTGGCGCACAATGGGATTGCCTTGCAGTTCTCCAGCTTTATCCACTGAAAGCGTGTGAGGTTCAAGGCACGAGGGCAGGGGTCACGGGATGGGCCGCAGAGCCGCGCACAGAAGACCGACCTAGCCCATGGGGAAGGGGGGAGGAGGAAGGGGAAGGGGGGGTAATCTCCACCCCGCCACACAGGCAACTCTTTAAGGGGCAATGCACTAATCATGGCGCTGACTAGGGAAACGTTCCCACTGTTCTGTTGTTAGTGCCAGTCTGCACATTCAAACTAAAACAATGTAACTAACAATGGCATCTTTATGCTTTCGTTAATAAAACAAGGATAAAAATACTCTTTCAAAATGCCAATGTTTGTTTATTTAGTTATGGATCCAAAACGAATTACTATGAGAATAAATATTACTGAATATACACAAATATCCTCCAATCATCCAATCCTCTATGTAATTATTGGCGGAGAGTCACGTCATATTTTTTGATATACTGTAGGCCTACTGTAGGCGACATGAGTCTCATTAGTTTTGAGTAATGTGCTGCTTAAAGTGGTGTAGGTCTTATTTAAAGATAATATTATGTTTGAAGCAATAGGATTTGAAGCAATAGCCTACAACAATTTTAGCACCATTTCGCGCTGCTCTGAGACAAGCATGGAGACTAGTCTTGATAAATTAATGAGATTTTTATTTTCACTGAATCTCTATTTGGATATTGATTAGACTAGAATTTGAAAATTAGGGTGTAAAAATGTTTTGCTCTTAGTGTAACCTTAATTTAACTAGGCAAGTCAGTTAACCTCTTTGGGCTGCAGGGGCAGTATTGAGTAGCCTGGATAATAAGGTGCCCATTTCAAACGGCCTCGTACTCAATTCTTGCTCGTACAATATGCATATTATTATTACTATTGGATAGAAAACACTCTCTAGTTTCTAAAACCGTTTGAATTATATCTGTGAGTAAAACAGAACTCATTTTGCAGCAAACTTCCTGACAGGAAGTGGAAAATCTGAAATCGATGCTCTGTTCTAGGGCCTGCCTATACATGTGCTTGATATTTATTAGTATACATGCACTTCATACGCCTTCCACTAGATGTCAACAGGCAGTGAGAGAAGAAATGGAGTGTATAACATGATCTGAAGTCGAATAAAGCTTCTGGCATGACGTGACTCCAATTTCCTGTTTTCTGGAACGCGCGAGAAGGGACTTGGTATTGCCTTCTGTAAAGCTGTCGTTATAGACGACTAATATCTCCGGCTTTGATTTTATTTGATAAATGTGACAATATCATCGTAAAGTATGTTTTTTCAATATAGTTTTATTAGTTATTGACATTTTTTCGGGACGTTAGGCGTGTTGCTTTGTCTGCGTTTGCTCACGAAGGAGAGCTTCGCGCCACTTTGCTAGCTTTCCGTGCTAATTGACTGGAGAAGAGGACATTCTAAAACCAAACAACGATTGTTCCCGACAAAGGACCCCTTGTACAACATTCTGATGGAAGATCATCAAAAGTAGGACCCATTTTATGATGCTATTTCATATATCTGTCGAACATGTGTACTAGTAGTTTTGAGCCCAGATTTTGGGCACTCTCTCGCTATAACTAAGCTGGATGTTGTAATGAAGTTATTTTTAGAATTCTAACACGGCGATTGCATTAAGAACTAGTGTATCTATCATTTCCTATACAACATGTATTTTTTAGTAACGTTTATGATAGTTATTTGGTCAGAATAGTTGAGTGTCATAAAAATATCCGCACATTCTGGGAAAAGATGCTACGTTAGCACAATGTATAACCACTGATTTCAGCTCTAAATATGCACATTTTCGAACAAAACATAAGTGTATGTATAACTGATGTTATAGGACTGTCATCTGATGAAGCTTATCAAGGTTAGTCAAAAATTCTATATCTTTTGCTGGTTTGTTACGATCTCTAACTTTTGCTGCTGGTAAATGGCTTGTGTTTCTGGCTATTGTGGTAAGCTAATATAATGCTATATTGTGTTTTCGCTGTAAAACACTTCAGAAATCGGAAATATTGGCTGATTCACAAGATCCTTGTCTTTCATTTGCTGTACACCATGTATTTTTCAGAAATGTTTTATGATGAGTATTTAGGTATTTCACGTTGGTGTCTGTAATTACTCTGGCTGCTTCGGTGCTATTTGTGACGGTAGCTGTGATGGTAGCGGCAATGTAAAACTGATTTGTACCTCAAATATGCACATTTTTCGAACAAAACATAGATTATTGTATAACATGTTATAAGACTGTCATCTGATGAAGTTGTTTCTTGGTTAGTTTGGTTGGTTCTTGGTTAGTTTGGTTGGTTTTGTGCATGCTACCTGTGCTGTGAAAAATGTCTGTCCTTTTTTGTATTTGGTGGTGAGCTAACATAAATATACGTGGTGTTTTCGCTGTAAAACAATAAAAAATCGGACATGTTGGCTGGATTCACAAGATGTTTATCTTTCATTTGCTGTATTGGACTTGTTAATGTGTGAAAGTTAAATATTTCTAAAAAATATATTTTGAATTTCGCGCCCTGCACTTGAAGTGGCTGTTGTCTTGTAAATTATTATTTACAAGGACAGCCTTATCCTTCCTCCCCATCAGGAAATTGAACCCCGGTCTCCCACATGCCTGCACAACACAGGGATTCTTTAGCTAAATAGCCCAGTACTGTACTCCCGACTGTAACGTCAGGTGAATGATGGGTGCAGAGTCAGGCGCAGAGAGAGCAAAAGTATTCCAGGGAAAAAACGCTTTAATTCCACAGCATGAAAACAGGAACAGGTACAAACGGGTGGTGCCAAAACACAGGCGTAAAACAACCCACAGTCCACTGTTTAAAATAAAGCTGAATAGCGAAAATCCCACAATCAAAGAATCACTCACGACGTACAACATGAATACACAAAATAAGCCCGCACAAACACTAGCGGGCGAAACTAACCTAAATAGAACCTCTACCAAAACCCTAACAAGAAACAGGTGAAAACAATTAGACAGACATAAACGAAAAGGAAAAAAGGATCGGTGGCAGCTAGTAGACCGGCGACGARGACCGCCGAGTGCCACCCGAACGGGAAAAGGAGTCACCTTCGGTAATATTCGTGACACCGACCATATTCTCCATTAAATCCTAACGGAAATCCAGAGGGTTTTTAATTTTTCTTAGAATAGAAACACCATAATATTAGTCAAATTAATTAAGCAAGTACCAGTCAAAAGTTTGGACACACCTACCTGTTCCAGGGGTTTTCTTTATTTTTACTATTTTCTACATTGTAGAATAATAGTGAAGACATCACAACTATTAAATAACACACATGGAATCAGTTAATAACAAATTCTTATTTACAAGGACAGCGAACTCCTTCCTCCCTGTCGGGGAATTGAACCCTGGTCTCCCACGTGCCTGCACTCTCTAGTACAGCCACTATTGAAGGCTATCAAATGCTTCTCAAAGACGCCCTCTGGTGGTCAAACTGGCACTAACTAGCATTAATGGTACCAGAGGTTCACACTTAAATAACGTGCCATAGAATTCTGCGGCACCATGCAAGCTGAGCCGCAGTACGCTGCAACTTTTAACCTCTCTGGGATATGTGGGACGCTTGCGTCACTCGTTGTGAATCCAGCCAACATGTCAGATTTCAAAAAGGCTTTTCGGCGAAATTATAAGATGCTATTATCTGATGATAGCACAACAGTAAACAAAGAAAGTGTAGCATATTTCAACCTGCAGGCGCAACACAAAACGCAGAAATAAAATATAAATCATGCCTTACCTTTTGACAAGATTCTGTTGTTGGCACTCCAATATGTCTCATAAACATCACAAATGGTCATTTTGTTCGATTAATTCCGCCCATAATGTCCATTTATTTGGCGCAGTTGATCCAGAAAAAAACAGCTTGCAAAATGCACAACGTCACTACAAAATATCTAAAAAAATTACATGCAAACTTTGCCAAAACATTTCAAACTACTTTTGTAATACAACTTTAGGTATTTTTAAACGTTAGTAATCGATCAAATTGAAGACGGGTCTATCTGTTTTCAATACAGGAGGACAACAAACTAACGCTACTTTTCTAGTCTTGCGCAACTCTCAAACAGTGCACATAACGTTACTCTGATTCAAGATGGCCGTACTTCTTCATTGCACAAAGGAATAACCTCAACCAATTTTTAAAGACTGGTGACATCCAGTGGAAGCGGTAGGAACTGAAAACAGGTTGATTAGAAATCTAGTATCCCAATGAAATCTCATTGAACAGACAGTGACCTAAAAAAAAAAAAATCTGAATGGTTAGGCCTCGGGTTTTGCCTACTACATAAGTTCTATTATACTCACAGACATGATTCAAACAGTTTTAGAAACTTCAGAATGTTTTCTATCCAAATCTACTAATAATATGCATATCTTATATTCTGGGGATGAGTAGAAGGAAGTTGAAATCGGGCACGCTATTTATCCAAAAGTGAAAATGCTGCCCCCTATCCTAGAGAAGTTAAAGGATGAACCACTGTATGTGGAAACTCCTTCAAGACTGTTGGAAACGCATTCCAGGTGAAGCTGGTTGAGAAAATGTCAAGAGTGTGCATTGCTGTCATCAAAGCAAAGGGTGGCTACTTTGAAGAATATATTTGTATTTGTAAAATACTTTTTTTGGTTACTACATGATTGCATATTTGTTATTTCATAGTTTTGATGTATTCACTTATATACTACAATGCAGAAAATAGAAAGAATTAAGAAAACCCCTTGAATGAGTGGGTGTGTCCAAACATTTGACTGGTACTCTATATTGCGTTATTTTATGGCTGGTTATGACACCTACATAATAGTGACAAAACACACATTTATTCAAATCATGTTTTTCCCTGCCAAGAGGTTTCCTTTCGTTTTGAAAGTTTGTTTCCTTAATCCTTTGTTGTTATTGTGACTAATAATGAAAAAAAACTATATTTTAAATAACAGTCATGAAGCATTATGACCATCCTGTGTCACTTTACTTGGACTAAGAAAATACACTTTATGACACTGCCAAGAAGCATTATGCCCATCATAATACCAGATAGGTCTATCACGTACATGCCCTAATATCAGTCATCAGTCAAAAAGAGGGTGTCTTGTCCTGCTCCTGAAATCTGTTCCTGCATTCATTCCAGTCATCCCCAACAGAACACTGGGGTAGGTGCATGTCTGACATCAATGTGTGCGCAATTACAATGATAATTTAACATGGTCAATTTAAAAAATATATACACACATGGGGTCACTTAGAAATGTCCTTGTTTTTGAAAGAAAAGCGAATAGATTGTTGCTTCCATCAATGTAATTCTCTGCGTAATTTCCATACCCCCATATATTTGGGGGTAAATATCCATATACATACACTACTGTTCAAAAGATTAGGCGTACAGAGACCCATTATCAGCAACCATCACTCCTGTGTTCCAATGGCACGTTGCGTTTCACTTTCATGRTAGGTTTAGGACCTCATATTGAAGCTCATATAGATACCCCAACTGATGTATAAATAAATCTTAAAATTATCTACTTTGGTTCAGATACAAGCATCTTTAACACAATACATTAATTTGACTTGGTGAAAATCTGTTTTTTTAAAGCTAATTTGCTTACCACTTTTTTCCATGTGGTTTCTTCCATCACAGACTCCATGCAATGATGACCTTTTCATAAATATGTGGTCAAATGATCAATTTTGTGTATGGTTTCCTAGAAATAAGGGTGGCTGAACTTACCCTTTGGCTCAATTTACCCCACTTTCCCCTACAGACTGCACAATTGCTAGGCACAGGGCAAATTTTAACACAGGATTAAGGATAGAACTTGCTGTGTGAAAAGCCTTTGAGATTATATGTGACTCACCAGCTGGATTCTGTCTTGTGTAGCAACATTTGCATTTCTGTTTTTTTACATTGGATAAAAGTAGACTCAGAACTACAAAATGTTTTTTTCTCCATTACCGCCTGACTGACGTGCCCAAAGTAAACTGCCTGTTGCTCAGGCCCRGAAGCCAGGATATGCATATAATTAGTACCATTGGAAAGAAAACACTCTGAAGTTTGTAGAAATGTTATAAGTAATGTAGGAGACTATAACACAATAGATATGGTAGGAGAAAATCCAAAGAAAAACCATCCAGAATTTTTTTTGTTTTGAGAGCCCATGCTCTTCCAATGGAACATATGGGTAGAAAATGTAATCTAGCTCCCAGTATGCAATTCCTATGGCTTCCACTGGGTGGCAGTAGTCTTTCTTCAAGGTTTCATGCTTGATTCTTCCAAAACGAGGAAGAATATTGAGTTTTGAAACAGGGACACAGACTTGGAAATTCGTGTATGCGCGCGCAACGAAGAGGACATGCACCTGCTAATATCGTTCTCCTATTGAACATACTTCTTTCCGTATGAAATATTATAGTTTAATTACATTTGAGGGTATCTGAGGATTAAATAGAAACTTATTTTGACTTGTTTTAACAAAGTTAGGCGGTAGCTTTTTGGATTATTTTCTCTGCATGTTGATGAATGGATTATTCAAATCGATGGCGCCAACTAAACAGAATTTTTGGGATATAAAGAAGGATTTCATCTAACAAAACAACACTACATGTTGTAGCTGGGACCCGTTGGATGAAGAAGAAGATTTWAAAAAAGTAAGTGAACATATAATCGCTTTTTGTGAATTTATGAAACCTGTGCGGGTGGAAAAATATTTTGATGTGGGGCGCCGTCCTCAAACAATCACATGGCATGTTTTRGCTGTAAAGCCTACTGTAATCGGACAATGCAGTTAGATTAACAAAAATGTAAGCTTTTAACCGATATAAGACACTTGTATGTGTCTTATATGTTTAATATCCATAATTTGTATGATTGTTAATTTGAATTGCACTCCCTCTAGTTTCACTGGAAGTTGCCTAGGCTTAAGAAGCTCTAACCAGCTCTGCTAGTGTGAGTAATGTTCAGTGAGCTGTTCTCTCTCTCTTACATGTCTGCAAGTAGCTGGCAAGTTAGTACAGAACGCACAGATCAACCCTTAAAGAGATGGGTGGGGCTAAGGCTTAACAGGGTGTGAATAATACTGAATAGGTGTAGACAAAGAAGGGCTCTCCAATAGTAGTTCCAAAACACTGAAAGACGGTTTTCTCAAAAATGAGTTTACAAGTTGATCAACTTTCATAGCAGAATTACTTTCCTATTGTTTCCTCAAATGCAGTGTATGATATTAGGCTGTTATGTTATCCAGAGCGTTGGTGACTGCAACTGTGCTGTCAGATTGTCCGTTCATAAATTCAGAACGTTTTGCGTTCAGAGCGTACACTGGACGTTCTGGCCAATAAGTAGGGTTGTTCCCGAAAGGGCTGACCTCACAATGACAGTCAAGCATCCAAGCTAACTGGCTAACATTGGCTAGCTACTTCCAGACACATAATGAGAGAACACCCCACTCTGACCATTTTACTCCCCCTAGCAGAGCTGGTTAGGCAGTTTTCATGTTATCCAGAGCGTTGGTGACTGTAACAGTGCTGCTGGCAACGATTAAATTATGCTTTGTTGCCGACATTTACTGACACCAGACATGTGCAACCTGTGTTGAGCATTCAAAAATGCATCAGTTATTCTGCGCTCTGGCACACTAAGATGAGAGTATTTTGTTAAGAAATGTAGCTATATAGCTAGCTAGGTAAACAATGAATCCCAACGCATGACGTAATTTTAGTTAGCGAGGCAGCCAGCTAATATTAGCTAGCTAACAGTACACTAACTTGAAATGAAAATACTTTGTCAAAATTAGAGTCGAGTCTTTTGTTAAGACATGTAGCTAGCTAGTTAGCTCGCTCACTAAACAATGGACTATAATCACAGCTCATGACATTATTACCCTGCATGAATCTGCAGGTAGCTAACCAACCAAGTTCTATGGCTATAACTAGTCAAGCAAATGTGTTTGAGATACGAAGAATAAGATCATACACATAACGTTAGCTAGCGACCCAGCCAGCTAACGTTAGCTAGCTAACAGTACATTTGAAATTAAACCACTTTGTTAAAATTAGAAACATGTAATATATGAACGTGTAATATTTAGCTAGACTATCTTACCAGTATACATCATGGTTTGAAACTAGGCATCTCCTGTCGGATGCAATGCATGGTTGCCCTTAGTTTGATGATGTAATCCAGACTGATGTTTTCTCCATCTCCTTCGCTATCATACTCAAATTCCACTGACAAAACTCAGTCCTCCAGAAAGTGGAGAGCATACACATAACATTAGCTAGCAAGCCAGCCAGCTAAGGTTAGCTAGCTAACAGTACACTTTAACTTGACATTAGGTTTATGCAGTTTTACTATGCAATACATTTTAAAAAAGCCGCGTTTGACACGATTACCTAGACATACTAACCAGCTCCAATAGACAGACGTGTGCTATATGGCAGACCAATCCAAACTCATCTCTCGGCATGTCCAGCACACTCATTATCTCAGCCAATCATGGCTAGCGGGAAGGTTGCTCACTTTTTCTGTGGCTAAACCAACTAGGCTCGTCATTTAACAATGTTATTTGTATTTACAGATGGCATACACGTTTGATATTAAGGCACATGAAAGTTCACATGTTTGAGAAGGCATTTCTGCCAAAAAACGCATTTTGATTCAGATTACGTTCAAACAGCTCTCCTGTGAAGTCATGATTTGTGACATACGCCTAGTTTCCTGAATCGGGTCACATATATCAAACATTCACCTTCATGAACCCAAGGAAGAATTTCCTTATCTTACACAACACTGACAACTAAGTTATGGGGGTTGAGTGCTTTCTCTGCAGAGGTGCTGGTGTAATTGCACATTGCCTCTCAGTGCCTGGTCAGCATCCCAAATGGCACACTATTCCCAATTTAGTGCACTACTTTTGACCAGGGCACATAGGGTTTGGAATGCAGCCCTAGTCTCTCTGTCAAAGTGTTCTGTGTATCGAGGAAGGTGAAGCGCTCCCAGACATTTTAGCTGGTGCAGCAATCTCACAAGCAGCCACTTCTCCCAAAAAGGGAATCTGTCCGTCTRTGCCTAATGCCTAGAGGACTGGCAAAGTGGTGCACTATGAGAAGGCTTTGCCTCTGCCCTGCCAGTCATTCAAATCAAAAGGGGGCAACACCACTGAAAGATAGTTGTGGATAGTGGTTGGGAAGGAGGCAGTCATGAATTCACTAAATGGAATGTTGCTTTACCCCAGGTAGCATTTTCCTTGAACTTTTATTCGCGGTAAATAAATGATAACAATAACATTTATCGCAGGAGCTTGGGAAACAGGCCTGATGGGATTCAATAGAGGTGTTTACTTTGGCGAAACAATCCCGTTCCCCTTGAACTCGTCATGTCTGAAATGTTCCCAGCTTCTACCGCTCCCTGTGCAACTGTATTGTACAGAACAAACACGAGCCGTAGATCTCTGAGCACATAATTAGATATCATATTGTTGGACAGTGCAATTCAACTCCAGACCTGGAGGGCCGAATTAAGTACTGCTAGATATCTTTTCTACCCGGTCGTAAATTGATTGATTCATGTCACTGATTGGCCAGAGAGTTCACTCAGTTGGTGTGCCAGATCTGAATCAGTCCCTGGTCAGAAGAAGAGAAATAAAAACTAAAAACTGGATGAACTCCAAAACTGTTTTGGCCCTGAAATTGAATAGCTCTGCTTCGGGCATGGAACTATTTTCTATTTCTGCCAAACTGGTGGGATCAGGGTTCTGTACTAGACCCCAATGAGAAAAAAGTTTTTCAAAAAATTCCCACCMGAGGACCAACACATCTTCACTGAAGATGGGAAGCAGAAAAGATATTCCCCTAAAACTAGAGCACATCCTAAAAGATGTCAGATGTATCTTGTTTAATGAATAAAATTACCCAAATCCCACCGCCCCACTCCTTCTCCATATCCATCTCTGTACAGGAGGCAGGTTGGTTTTGGCCATGTAGTTTGAGATACAGCATAATGTGGCTTTGTCAACATACTCCTGAGGGACATTGAGGCTCTGCCTTTGCTGTCAACCACATCTTTAATTACTTCACCTGAAAAAGGACCTAATCTGCTCCTGTCCCCTCCTGATTACTGGATGATTTCTACTCTGTGCTAGCTACTGCTGTGAACTTGTGGACGATGGAGAGGCAGTTGTTTGTGCGTAGGGATTAACAAAAATTACTAAATACAATTACTAAATAAAATAAAGACCAACGTTTCAAAAACAATTACAATTTACATTTGCAAAGTATTGTATTTAATTAAAATCCATAAGCAAGTAGCCCTTCAGCCCTTAACAACCATGACTGTGATGTGTTTTTTATCTACCTTAGTTGAATTCGCTGCCTGTAAGTCGCTCTGCATAAGAGTGTTTGCTAAATGGCCAAAAGGTAAATGTGAAAATGAATAACTAAGCACACAGTTTTTGGGGGGAGGCTTGGAGAGGGAGTGGAGTTCATTTTTACATTTACATTTTGGTCGCTTAACAGTGCCATCAGACTTCTGATACCAATACAGGCTGAAAGAGGGCCACAAAATTGTGAACCGCTATGACATAATTAGGTCCTGCTTTAAATGACGTGCTGCTTATAAAGGCTTCATAAAGCCTTCAAAAACACTACATAAATGTATTAGAAATAATCTGTAACCATATGTCATGCTTTATAAAGGGTTCATAAATGTGGCATAACTGTGTGACAACCACCAATGTCYACATAACCTTGTGCTTTATAAATGGTGGTATACGTATCGCTTAATTAAGGCCTTATAAATCATATTAAATTGAGGTTTCAAAAAGCATGTATAACGCTGTCATGCATCTTGTAATAGCATCGCAACGTCAGGATATTGTTTTCGATTCTTGCATGACTAAGTCACTTTGGATAACAGTGTCTGCTATAGTCAATATTGAACCTGACTTCAACTTCCCCAAAAATGCTGTGCTGCAAGATGGCACACATTCTAAAACGAAGTCATGCACAGCAAAAAAAACTTTGGTAGGGCCTTTTAAAATATATTTTTAATTTTTTGCTACCCCAAAATTCTGTTTTCTTGTTTATTTTTTTTCTAGGTTTCGGATGTCCCCCATTTTTTTTCACACTTTTTTTAATAGAAAAACAACAACATTTGATTTTCTGTGTTCACAACAATGCTTAAACCACATCAGGGGATGCCTTTTGAGGTCTGGGAAACTTCTAAGAAACTTAGATTTTTGAGTGTACTTGCCCTTTAATTCAGTGTGCATGCCCTGCACTGTTGTTTGGTTAGCTGGATTTCTGTAGTGCAGTAAGTGCACATGTGATTTGATACGGTCGCCGATAGAATGGGTGAAGCAAAAGGCCAGCAACACTTCTTATTATTCAGAGCCCCATGAAATGACACTATATATACATTCTACAGACCCTACTGAGTATTCCCTGCAATTATTTTACTGTGGCACCCAGAATGTGTGATTTGCATTGGGGGCATTTATCTGACCTTAGAACATGTTTTAAAACCCACAATTAATGCAAATGTCACTTAAATAAGAATGTTGTTCATGTTTAGATAATTATTTTTCATATATCATGAATGGGTATTGACACTTTTATTTGGACATTTCTGAAATTCTGTGACCCGGAAGTACTTTTTTTAGTGTTGCTGACAAGATGCTGTCATGACGTTGCCCTCTTTGGGTACAGCGAGCACCATTCCCCTCTCTCTGTCTCCTACACTCAGGCTGCTGCGACCTCAGGTCGTAAATTCCTGGAGGATATTATCTCCTCATGGCCACAGTATAGAGAGAGAGTGAGTTTTCATAGAGAGAACAAAGGAATTTCTTCCACCTCACAGAACTTGAGGTCCGAACCACATTTATGTTCTGGAGAAATTGTACCAAACTGGTCCATTTGGTACAATTTTGTTAAACTCATGGGAGACAATACGGCCACATTACCATAATGCTGTTTATATAATAGCCTCAGTTATGAGGCTTACATCTAATTGTTGTATAAGATGAATGAGTGAGGATGATACTGTTTGTGAAATTGTGTAATGTGATTTTGGACTGTTTAATGAAGTAAACTCCAATTCCCTTTGGAGTTTAACTAAATCAGAGGACCCATGAGCACAGTTATGGTCGGGCATCCTGGGACAGGCCCTTTTCTGCTCTTCCGAATAAAACCCCCACCCGGGTTTTCTATCACTAGACCGAGCTTCCCTCAATTATGAGATGGCTAAAAGTTGCAGATCAGCTTACCTCGATAACGAGAGGGCCAAGGTTTGAGAGGAGACCATAAACCTAAGGTTTGAGTAGATGGCTGAATCTTTTAACCACACCACGTGGTTAAACTCTTAGACTATCGATACCGACAGAATAAGAACAAGTCTTTGATATTAATTACTAGTCTGTAGCTAGGAATTCATTGAATCATTGAACGCGAAGACCGACATCTGCCGAAACACCTATTCTATAACGACATGAATGAATGTCACTCTGAACTATCCATTCTAACCACGACAGAGAGAGGGCAGACAGACTCTCCAACAGAAACAAACTTTTCAACAGAGATCCCGACGACACACTGAGCGTAAATATATATTTTGATTGCAATTATTCCCGAATGAGTGAGCGTTCATGTGCAAAGGATTAGCATTTCAATTGTTATAATTATCAACTTTGTAGTGTCTCATCTCAGTTGACCCCCACTTCCCTTTTTGTCGACCAAGCCGCGATACCGGTTTATCCCACTAGGGAAACTCCGTTATCATTTCCTTGTAACTATCTACTGTTTGTTTATGCATTTCTGTGAATTACTTAGTTAGTAAATAAATGATTTAAGACAATTGATGTATGGATGACTCATAGTGAAGACTGGGTTCGTGCAGATAACCAACAATTTACGACGTTTGGAATGAGACTAACGTGAGGTAAAGAAGAATTCATTAATCAGAAGACTAAGTGATCAGATATTAATATCTGAAAGTTATATTAGGAAAATTATAACTTTGTAATCTGAATATTTTCCTTGGTGCCCCAACTTCCTAGTTAATTACAGTTACATGGTTAAGTAGTTTAATCACGTAATAATTACAGAGAATTGTTGATAAAGATTAATCTTCAGTTTAATGATGCCAAAGACACGACAACGCTGATTATGTGATGTGTTTGCAAAGCAAATGCCCACTAGTGCTGCCACTGAACAACAAAAAACAAGTAAGTTAACCGCTATTTATCGTAATTTCAATTAGTGTGTAGTAGTTAAGTGTTGAGTTAGAGTACATACTGTAGCTACCTCAATCGAAATTTAGCTAGCTAGCAGGCTCAGCTAAATACAAATCCTCCTAGATACAGGCATGTCTCATAGTCACGTCATGCAATTTGTAAATAAAGTATGAATATAATAATATGAATTTAATCAAGTTTCACATCTTCCCATTTAGAGTTTCTGGCGCAGCACAGAAATGCCTTTATCCAGATGGAGTGACAAAGGCATTTCCTAACAGACCTGCTAACTTTCTTTGTTCATCAGCCAGCTCAAGGACAATGTACACTATTCACAGCCCTGTGTAATGTTCAATGTAATTGCATTGCTGCACTTTTTAAAACGTTGTATTTGTAAAAAAAAAAAAAAAAAGAATTAAATAAATGTATGGTTTATTAAACATGTCTTTAATGTTAATTTGTTTTAGCTGTTAGCGATAATTCCCTAAGTGTTAATACATTTGTGTTTACAACATTAAGCCTTTATGTATGTCACGCCTGCTCCCGCTCTCCCCTGAGCGCCAGGCTGCCCAGCACTGTGCACTCGTGCCACCATCATTACGCACACCTGCTTCCCTCGTCACGCGCATCAGCGATTCATTGCACTTACCTGGACTCAATCACCTGTGTTATTTCCTCCCCTATATCTGTCTGTTCCCCAGCTCTGTTCCCCGCTTCAGCATTAATTGTCGTATGTTGTTGTCTTACCCGGTTCTGACGCCTGTGCTATATTAAATYTTCACTCTCCGTACCTGCTTCTCAACTCATGTGTCGGTCCTTACAATGTATGTGTTATGAATGATTAAAGGTGTCTGACTTTATAGTAACTACAACATCATATGATATAAGGTATGTATGCGTTATGTTATGAATGACCAAAGGGTTTAAGTACAGCATCATGCAATATAGAGTATTTATGGATGTGTTATGAATGACTGAAGGTGTCTCACTTCTAACTAAGTATTACAGGACACTACATGTGTAATTCATAACACATCCATAAATTATTTACGTTCTGCTGATTTATGAAGGTTCTCTCATGATCCACAGGTTACTGTAGGGTGTGAGAGGAATTTAAATGATTGATGGACCAGCAAAGCTTGCGTTTGTGTGTGTGTGTGTGTGTCAGTACCAAGATGATTTAGAGTAGTCCAACCTGAAACTACCGCTATTATTATTCCTCTACTGCTACTATTATTCCTCTGTTCCCATGCTGGAGACCAGGGCTTGATTACAACCTGTTACAATTGTGCCAACATTTTGTGGCTGATCTTTCAGTGGGGTAGTGGGTGAATGTGTCAAAGACCTGACTGGGCCCAGCATCGCAAGGTATGGCTCATTGTTGTTGCGTGTGTGTTTGTGTACTGAGGAACATGTAACCATGTTCCAGAAGAAAAACACTTTCAATTTCTTTAGGTTATGAGCTTTCATTAAGTTAAGTGCTTCTTGATGCAACGTCGTCCCCAGGCTACTGCACACACAGCACACTCAAGCTTGGGCTATCAACCGTTCAAAAGTTGGCCTTAGTGGGAGTGACCATCGAATTCTTTATGAGTGACCTTACTGAGTAAAGAATTTGTCATCGTCACTACTTAACACAGTCAAAAAGTCATAATTATTGCTAAACCTTACCCATCTCCACAATGTATCTCGTCAAAATTGGATTTTAACCCTGCCCATTTCCACAATTTATCTAATTAAAATTAGATTTTAAACCTAACAATAACTAATGAAGGCCAAGTTTGATGCGTTGGTCCACTAGACTTTCCGCTCATTTGGACAGAAACGTCTGGGAACGAGATTAGGTGTAATGTGACTAACATGAAATTAAACAAATCGAATGTTATTTGTCACATGCGCCATATACAACAGGTGTAGACCTTACAGTGAAATGCTTACTTACAAGCCCTTAACCAACAATAGTTTTAAGAAAAAAATACCTATAGAAAATAAGAAATTAAAGTAACAAATAATTAAAGAGCAGCAGTAAAATAACAATAGCGAGGCTGTATTCAGGGTGTACCGGTACAGAGTCAATGTGCGGGGGCACCGGTTAGTTGAGGTAATATGTACATGTAGGTAGAGTTATTAAAGCGACTATGCATAGATAATAAACAGAGAGTAGCAGCAGTGCAAAGGGGGGTGGGGGGCAGTGCAAATAGTTTGGGTTGCCATTTGATTAGATGTTCAGGAGTCTTATGACTTGGGTGTGGAAGCTGTTTAGAAGCCTCTTGGACCTAGACTTGACGCTCTAGTATCGCTTGTCGTGCGGTAGCAGAGAGACCACTCTATTTATTTTTTTATTTTACCTTTATTTAGCTAGGCAAGTCATTTGAGAACAAATTCTTATTTTCAATGATGGCCTAGGAACAGTGGGTTAACTGCCAGTGATGTACTGGGCCGTACGCCCTACCCTCTGTAGTGCCTTGCAGTTGGAGACCGAGCAGTTGCCATACCAAGCAGTGATGCAACCAGTCAGGATGCTCTCGATGGTGAAGCTGTAGAACTTTTTGATCTCCTGAGGAGACTAGGTTTTGTCGTGCCCTCTTCACACCTGTCTTGCTGTGCTTGGACCATGTTAGTTTGTTGGTGATGTGGACACCAAGGAACTTGAAGCTCTCAAAGTGCTTCATTACAGCTACGATGATAATGAGGGCGTGCTCTGTCCTCCTTTTGCTGTAGTCCACAAGTTTTGCAAATACTGTGTGTGTGTGTGTGTGTGTGTGTGTGTGTGTGTGTGTGTGTGTGTGTGAAACCGACATCAATGTGATGCTAACAGCATCGCTTCCTCCACTGTCCCTGTCCCCTTACAGGGCTCGAACCAGTGGTCCTCTGATCACAAACGCACGTGACAGAGCTAGATGTGGAGTGAGCTTGCAACACGTTATCTGCGTAACACACTCACACTCCCAGACCTCAAACTCTCTCCTCTCCTTCTCCCAGACCTCAGCTCATCCCTCTCTCCTTCCGCCCAAATCTCATCTCTCTCTCCTCTCCTCCTCCCAGACCTCGGCTCATTCCTCTTTTCTTCCTCCCAGAACTCATACTTCTCTACTCTCTTCCTCCAGGACCTCATGCCTTTCTCCTCTCCTCCTCCAAGACATCACCTCTCTCCTCCTCACAAGGGAGCCAGTCAGGCTGGGGCTGCAGGATATGGGGTGGTTTTGTGTTACTTGGTTCGTCAAGGCAAGCGAGGCGAGGGGCCAGCAGTGCCCTTCTGACCTGGCATGTGGCGCACAAACGCAAAATCAATAGCAGAAAAAGGGTTTTAAATGTAAAAGTCATTGACATTTAAAGTTTGCCTTCATTAGGCAGGGGGAGTCATTATCAGGAGAGATTTCTGGTGTAGGAGGAGCTATCATTGATCTTGTTGAAGTTGTTCTGCTGAAGTCGGCCATTGATTGCGGACCTGAGGTGACCGCACATAATGTGTTATTTCAGTGCTTAGTATTGTGCTCTCTGTCAAATGAGAGCTTCACAATGGGCTTTTATTAATACAGCGAGGAAAGAACTGTTCCCTGAAGAACTCCCGTCCTTGGATTCCCAAGGACAACTGGTGCCAATGTTATGGATGAAATCTCATTATTATTCTTCATAGTTGCACTTATATTTTGTGACCCAGCTGCTGTAGAATTTAAGTGATGAAGCGTGCATGCTGCTCTAAAGAAAATAACTGTGACTGTCCTTCACAGAAAATAAATCCCTACACCTGGTCCACCAACAGTCACACAGCAATCACATATCACATTACAGAAACATTTGTGCCCAGTATGAGCTTGCACAAGCACACACACACACACACTGCCTTAAGTGTCACAGATTGAGGTTTTCATTTATCCAACGCCTCATTATCCTGTGTAATGCCTCCACTCTTGTCCTAATAGTAGTTTTGTCCAGGCAGAACTGTGTCCTGTTCCTATCAGACGATCTTGTTAGCAGGTGAAGATAAAGCACCACATAGACATCTTACACCCCACTGATTTCTTTAATGAACAAAGCCCAATGTCATTCTGTGCTTGCTCGAGACAAATGCGGACAATCGTATTACCACCATTAGGGGATATTTCAGTTGGTGAATGTTCCAATGTCTCCTCCAATGTCTGCTATACCTCATTACCTTAATGATTGTAAAAAGCAGACCATATTTTACCACCTAAGTAGAATAGTATAAAAATATACAGATGGAGATAAGAGTCACTTAGTGCCTTGCTGGTATCCTCCTCACTCCAGTCCAATCCAGAGCAGTCAAGCTACCTCAGTCATACTGTACCTCAGCACAGTATAACCTGTTAGCTACCTCAGCCAACTACCTGAGGAAGCTATACCTCAGATCAGTCCAGCTGCTTCAGTTTTGCAAAGTATACTCCAACCCAGTCTAGATTAGTYAAGCCTACCTAAATCTAAACCATCCCTGAGCATCTCAGCATGCATGTCATTGTTCAGTACAGCTCACAGCAGCCTAGCATACTGATCCTGATGTGATGCCGTCTGCATCCCTGAACGGTGGTGGTGTGTGTATATATGTGTGTGTGTGTTTGCGTGTAATGAATGGTAATTCACAGTAATAAAAGAATGACCTGGTCATGCCACAGGGCCTGCGGGCATACAACTCTACCACCCACTACAGAGAGAGAGAGAGCGAGAGAGAGGGGCTGATATCACAAATCACAGAGAGATGCAAGTTTGGAAGATAGCGATTGAAAGACAGAGAGAGAGAGAGAGAGGAAAGGATAGACATAGCAGCTACACTATGATTCATTCCATTCATTCATTAAAATGAATTCTAATTAATATATTAATGTACTGTACCTAGCCTTTGAATGTCAATATGAAGATCAATGGCCCCCTAGCAACATTCATTAAATGTAAAGTCCCAATATTTGGAGACCCTATTTGATTGTTTTTATTAAATTCAGTCTGGTATGAGAACYGTAGACCCTATCTGCAAAAGCAGGGTGTCTGCGGAAAGCTGCGTATCTTGGCTGTTGATCGGTGCCTTCAAATCTTTGGTAAGACTTACTACCATATATGGGCATACAAATTTGTAAGGGCAAGCCGAGCCGATGACCTCATTTCAAGATGGCTGCTACCTACATTCCAGTTAGTGTTGTGAAGCATAAACGAAATAAACACAGAATACGCTGATACACACAGAAAGCCGGGACTCCACAGATCATGAGGATTTCTTATTTGTCTGCCTGTGACCTACCGTTATTGATCACCAGCTCCGAGAGTCAACATTTTTATTTTAGACAATGTTTTCAACAAACAGAAACATCTTACAAGGTTAGCTTCAATTTGGTCTGTGTTTGAGCTATAGCTACATGGGGGGTATCAAATTAATCCTTAGGTTGGTAAGAACAAATGTCCACCGAGTGACTATATCTTTGCGCATCAAACATATGATGTGCCTGCTTACGTGCTGTAGGCATCCATACCCCCTGTATTTCCCACAACACCAACARGATGTTTGAGAGAGGTTGGTGTTGTAGAAATGTAGTTTTTATAGTGAACAATAACTTTTAGCACATCCAGTGTGCAAAAACAGTGCAATTACCACATTCAGACACCTTAGAGTGGTTGAAAGAACACTTGAATGTACCCTGGATACCCCATAACACCACCACACTGTTTGAGTGAGGTTGATATGGTAGAAATTGTGTTTTTATACTGAACAAATACCATTTAGGGATTGCAAATATGTAATATCACTGGAATTATCTGTTTTACAGACATAAGCCACTTTGGAGAGGTTTAGGGACACTTGGAAACGTCCCGTGACCACACCTGACACCACTTACTAAAACATCTGCCCATTTCTAGTTTTTAGATCTATCAATCCCATTGTTTTTGGCTGATATTGTTCACGTTGTGGAAGCCATCTGATGTGTTTCCAGCTCTAGTCATCAAAAATTCACTTATAGCTTGTCAATGAAAGATGACTTTCAAAATAAAAAAAAWTAAAAACGGTTATTTTGTGTGTGCTGGATCTTGTGTATTCTGAACTATGTAACTACTATCTATCTTCTGATAATTTCCTCAATCTCCCAGATGTCTTCTTTCCAAATCTACATTTTTTTTTGCATGTCAGAATTATATAATTACACATAAATAGCAGTTACTTTTGGCTATGTCTATTTAGGCGAAAATCAATACTTTGCTATTACATTTAAGAGGTATTAATTTCAAATACTCAAACCTCAATATTCTGGGTATATCTGGCGTACTTCAATTTTAAAGGTAGAGATGTTGTCCTACCAACTCATTCATTAAGACTCCTTATGCTGAATGCTACATTATCAACACTATAAGTAAAGTGATACCAAACTCAAAAATACAAAACAAGGATGAAGTATCTACAATTGAGAAAACTATGATTCATAGATCAGATATACATAGATTAATAATGTAGAGATGTCTGTGTTGCTAGCCAAGCATATGGTTAATTCAGGCCACGTAAATGCCTCTTCATTATATAGTCCTCATGCTGTCGGAGCATCTGCTTCAATAAATATGGATAGACTGAGAGACGCTTTGGATTGTGCATGTGTCCGTGTGAGCAGCACCTGTATATGGTGTCCATATTAGGACAAAGTCACACAACTCCGTCTTAAAATGGACAACGTACCAGTGCATAGGTGGCTATGCTGTCTCAGTTAGCTGGAGCTTGGTTCTCAGTGGGATTTTATTTTTTATTTTGTTTCCCAGCTGTACTGAATGTTAGTGTTGGCTGGCTGCACAGTGTTAGCACAACCCTACATAGCAAAATGTCCAGTGTTAACTAGTGATAATTCAGTGTAACATTTCTAGTGTTAATTCAAGAATTAAATTAACTCTCAGTGGTGTAAAATAACCGCAGTGTTGGTGTGAATAACCAGAGTTGAACCAAAAGCACACCCATCATTATCATATTTCCCAGCATGCTCTCTTGTAGGTAGATTCTATTTTATTTTATTTTAATATTTATGATTTTGCATGTACAGTACCAGTCAAAAGCTTGGACATGCCTACTCATTCTACGGTTTTTCATTATTTTTACTATTTTCTATGTTGTATTATAATACATTGTAGAACAAAAAAAWATATATTTTATATTTGAGATTCTTCAAAGTAGCCACCCTTTGCCTTGATGACAAGTTTGCACACTCTTGGCATTCTCTCAACCAGCTTCACCTGAAATGCTTTTCCAACAGTCTTGAAGGAGTTTCCACATATGCTGAGCACTTGTTGGCTGCTTTTCCTTCACTCTGCGGTCCAACTCATCCCTAGTCGCATTGAGACCAAATGCTCTTTGCAAGGGAGACCTGCATCACAAAAGCAGCAAGCAATTACATATTAAGAAATTAGAGAAACAAATACAATCAAGGTGTACAGGTAACACAAAAGTACAAAAACACAACTTTAAAAAACAAGTACATTCCTCTGTGAAAAGGTCTTCCGCCAACACCGAACTGCCTGAAAGGCACCAGTGCATCCAACTCTAGGGTATCCTGAAGATTGTGTAGACACTAAAAGCTGTTTAAACTAAATCTGTAGCAGGTATGGTATCTTCTGCATTTGTATGTGTTTATATGGATCGATATTCATTTTGCAGAAGCAGCAGCTACTCTTCCTGGAGTCCGCAAAAAAAAAACATGACAAGTAACAAAACACTGATACACAGATAGACAATACAGTGATATACAAACAATAGAACAAAAATTATTATACAAACAATACCACAAACATTTTTTTTGTGTCTGTGTGTCCATGTGTTTGTGTGTGTGTCCCCTCACAGTCCCCGCCGTTCCATGAGTTGTTGTTTAATACATTTTAAGGGTATTTCTTCTGTTTGCTTGAGTTCTTGGAGATGGAAGGGAGTTCCATGCGATCATGGCTCTCTATAAAACTGTGCATTTCCGTGAATTCGTTTTGGACTTGGGGACTGTGAGGAGACACCTGGTGGCATGTCTTGTGGGGTATGTATGTAACAGAACTCAGGATAGCAGATGCAGATAGTTCGATTCACAGATTTTTATTTACAAAACACGGGGTAGGCAAACGACAGGTCAAGGGCAAGCAGAGGTCGGTATTCCAGGGCAGAGTCCGTAAGGTACAGAACGGCGGGCAGGCTCAGGAGACAGGGGGCTGTGAGACAGAGGTTTAATCCATGAAAAGTGGGATGTATACGGAAGGTGCTGGGCAACAGAAGACGAACAGCAGAGGGGCTAAGAATCTTAGAGATGGGGAAAGGGCTGATAAAACAGGGAAAGATTTGTGGACTCCACCCGGAAGGGGCAGATCCCGAGTGGACAGGGGTCCGGTGGCGGTCCGCCTGTTGTCGATTTCTTTAGGTGGTCTTGAGAAGAGCAGACAAGGCTCTCTTCCAGGTACTGCGACAGTGGCGGATGAACATCTGGGCCGAGGATATGCTGACATCTTGCTCAGGGAAGAGCGGGGGCTGATAACCCATCGAACACTCGAAAAGCGAGAGACCAGTGGCTGAACAGGGGAGGGTGTTGCGGGCGTATTCCACCCACATGAGCTGCTGGCTCCAGGTGGTGAGTTGGCAGAGACGAGGCATCGAAGAGTCTTCTCCAGGTCCTGATTGGCTCGCTCCAACTAGCCATTAGACTGGGTGCCGTAGCAGCGGGGCTATAGCGGCGTGAAAGACCATTTTGTTTAATATTCTTGGACCCCGGGCGGTAGGAGATGGTAAAGTTGAACCAACTGAAAAGTAGGGCCCATCGAGCTTGCCTGGAGTTGAGATGCTTGGCGGTGCGGAGATATTCCAGGTTCTTGTAATCGATCCACACAATGAATGGATGTTCTGCCCCCTCTAACCAGTGCCTCCACTCCTCCAACGTCATCTTCACCACGAGTAGGTCTCGATTTCCCACATTGTAATTCCTCTCTGTGGCGTTAAGACAATGGGAGAAGAAAACTGAAACCATATCATGACCAAGACTTGGCATCTATAAGGTCTTATTTATGCATACATTTAAGCAATGAGATGAGATAAATAACAAACCATATCATGACCAAGACTTGGCTGCTATAAGGTTTTATTTATGCATACATTTAAGCAATGAGATGAGATATATACAGTGGGGAGAACAAGTATTTGATACACTGCCGATTTTGCAGGTTTTCCTACTTACAAAGCATGTAGAGGTCTGTAATTTTTTATCATAGGTACACTTCAACTGTGAGAGACGGAATCTAAAACAAAAATCCAGAAAATCACATTGTATGATTTTTAAATAATTAATTTGCATTTTATTGCATGACATAAGTATTTGATCAGTTTGATCAGCCTCCAACACCTAAGAATCCGGCTCGCATCGAGACCTGTTAGCTTTTTCTGTTAAGAAGCCCTTCCTGTTCTCCACTCATTACCTGTATTAATCTGCACCTGTTTTGACACTCTGTTACCTGTATAAAGACACCTTCCACACACTCAATCAAACAGATTCCAACCTCTCCACAATGGCACAGACCAGAGGACTGTGTGAGGACATCCAGGGATAAAATTGTAGACCTGCACGTAAGGCTGGGATGGGCTACAGGAGACAATAGGCAAGAGCGGTCTGGTGAGAAGGAAACAACTGTTGGCGCAGATATTAAGAAAATGGAAGAAGGTTCAAAGATGACGGTCCAGTCCACCTCGTCTGGGCTCCATGCAAGATTCACTCGTGTGGCATCAATGATCATGAGGAAGGTGAGATCAGCCCAGAACTACACGGCAGGACCTGGTCAATGGACCTGAAGAGAGCTGGGACCACAGTCTATCAAGAAGAAACCGATTAGTAAGCAGACTACGCCGTCATGCGATTAAAAATCTGCAGCGCACGCAAGGCGCCCCTGCTGCTTGTAAGCCAGTGCATGGTTCCAGAGGCCTGTTCTGCAGTTTGCCAGACTGAACCCTGGATGATCAGAGGAGGAATGGGCGAGCAAGGTCATTGGTCTTGATGAACCAACAATATGAGCTTTTTGTCTAACTCACTCGCACGTGTTTGGAGGAAGAAGAGAGTATGAGTTACAGACCGAAGGACCACCATCCCACCGTAGAGCATGGAGGTGGAAACATCATTCTCTGTGGATGTTTCTGCAAGGGGGGACAGGACTGAACGTGCCCCCCCACCGTATTGAGGGGAGGATGGATGGGGCCTGTATCGCAGAATCTTGGCCAACACCTCCTTCCCTGCATAAGAGGCATTGAGAGTTGGGTCTGTGGCTTCTTCCAGCATGACAACGACACGAAACAGCACAGCCATGGCAACTAAGGAGTGGCTCCGTAAGAGCATCTCAAGGTCCTGGGAGTGGCCTGCCAGTCTCCAGACCTGAAGCCCAATAGAAAATCTTTGGAGGGAGAGCTGAAAGTCCGTATTGCCGCACGACAACCCGAAACCTAGAGGATCTGGCAGAGTCTGTAGGGGATGGGAAGGCCAAGAATCCCTGCTGCGTGATGTGCATACGCTAGTCTAGAGACTACAGGAAACGTGATGATGTTCTTGTAATTGCTAAACAAAGGTTTCTGTACCGGAAAGTATTGAGTCTGTGGCTTTTGTGGAGTGTATCAAATATCTTAGTCATGCTAGAAATAGAATGGCATTATATTTTACTAAAAAAGTCATACAAGTGTGATTTTCTGGATTTTTGTTTTTAAGATCCGTTGCTCTGCATTAGTTGAGTGTATCTAGTGAGTAGAGAGAGATTTACCAGAAACCTTTGTGTGCAATTACAGAGATCATACGTTTCCTGTAGTTCTTGACCAGTTTGCACACACTGCAGCAGGGATTTGGCGCCACTCCTCCATACAGACCTTCTCCAGATCCTTCAGGTTTCGGGGCTGTTGCTGGGCAATACGGACTTTCAGCTCCCTCCAAAGATTTTCTATTGGTTCAGGTCTGGAGACTGGCTAGGCCACTCCAGGACTTGAGATGCTTCTTACGGAGCCACTCCTTAGTTGCCCTGGCTGTGTGTTTCGGGTCGTGTTGTCATGCTGGAAGAACCAGCCATGACCCATCTTCAATGCTCTTACTGAGGGAAGGAGGTTGTTTGGCCAGATCTCGCGATACATGGCCCCATCCACTCCTCCCTCAATACGGTGCAGTCGTCCTGTCCCCTTTGCAGAAAAGCATCCGCAAAAATGATGTTTCCACCTCCATGCTTCACGGTTGGGATGGTGTTCTTGGGGTTGTACTCATCCTTCTTCTTCCTCCAAACACGGCGAGTGGAGTTTAGACCAAAAAGCTCTATTTTTGTCTCATCAGACCACATGACCTTCTCCCATTCCTCCTCTGGATCATCCAGATGGTCATTGGCAAACTTCAGACGGGCCTGGACATGCGCTGGCTTGAGAGGGGGACCTTGCGTGCGCTGCAGGATTTTAATCCATGACGGCATGGTGTGTTACTAATGGTTTTCTTGAGACTGTGGTCCCAGCTCTCTTCAGGTCATTGACAGGTCCTGCCGTGTAGTTCTGGGCTGATCTCCTCACCTTCTCATGATCATTGATGCCCTACGGGTGAGATCTTGCATGGAGTCCCAGACCGAGGGTGATTGACCGTCATCTTGAACTTCTTCCATTTTCTAATAATTGCGCCACAGTTGTTTGCTTCTCACCAAGCTGCTTGCTATTGTCCTGTAGCCCATCCCAGCCTTGTGCAGGTCTACAATTGAATCCCTGATGTCCTTACACAGCTCTCTGGTCTTGGCCATTGTGGAGAGGTTGGAGTCTGTTGATTGAGTGTGTGGACAGGTGTCTTTATACAGGTAACGAGTCAAACAGGTGCAGTTAATACAGTAATGAGTGAAGAACAGGAGGCTTCTTAAAGAAAACTAACAGGTCTTGAGAGCCGATTCTTACTGGTTGGTAGGTGGTCAAATACTTATGTCTGCAATAAAATGCAAATTAATTACTTAAAAATCATACAATGTGATTTTCTGGATTTTGTTTTAGATTCCGTCTCTCACAGTGAAGTGTACCTATGATAAAAATTAAGACCTCTACATGCTTTGAGTAGAAAACCTGCAAAATCGCCGGTATCAATATACTTGTTCGTCCCACACTGGTCTTATATATTAAGGAGTAAGTGTTCTCTCGTGTGTGT
>NC_036855.1:47151243-47201997 GCF_002910315.2 Salvelinus sp. IW2-2015 | reverse complement strand
TCCCGTATCCACACCAGATGGTAGGTGTGCTGCAGGTCCAACTTAGAAGAAATTGTGCCCCCTGGAGCGGCTCGAAAGCCGAGGCATAAGTGGTAGCGGGTAGCAGTTCTTAACCGTGATGTCATTGAGGCCCCGGTAAATGATGCACGGGCGCAGGGTTTTGTTCCTCTTCTCCACAAAGAAAGAAGGGGGGGGCAGAAGGACGGATACACCCTAGAGCCAGGGAGTCCTCGATGTACATTTCCATAGCCGTGGTCTCCGGACCCGACAGTGAATACAGCCGTCCCTGGGGTGGTATAGTGCCCATTAGAAGGTCGATCACGCAGTTATAGGGTAGATGTGGAGGAAGCAAAGTGCTGAAACCCTTGCTGAAAACTTCCCGGAGGTCCTGGTACTGCGCCGGTTGAGAGGTTCGAGGCTTCTTCCGAGCCCACAGGAAGACTTCCCGGGGCAGGCTGCGCTGACTTCAGACAGTGAGCATGGCAGAACGGGCTCCACACCATGATTGCACCAGCAGTCCAGTTGATAAGGGGATTGTGACACTGGAGCCATGTAAACCCCCCKAAAAAATCCATGGGAATGGAGAGGGGCTGAGTGGGGATGCCCAGCTCTGACTCTAGGGTAGTGTCCATGAATCTCTCATCGGCCCCAGAGTTAATGAGTACCCGGAGAGATTTAGACTGGTCACTCCACTACAGGATGGCATGGAGAGGGGTACAAGTAAGGGGTGAAGGAAAATTATCCATATGGCCCACCAGAGTACTCATACCTACTGATGAGTCTTGTCTTTTAATGGACAGGTAGACACGTAATGACCGGTAGTCCCGCAATCCAGACAACTCTTGGTGTTAAGTCTGCAGAAATGTTCGGCTGGAGACAGCCTAGCTCTGCCGAGTTGCATTGGCTCCAGAAGAGGCGAGTCGGCAGACCTCAGAGATTCTCGGAGGAACTCGGGTAACCTCGGATTCTCTCTGAAACGTAGATGCCTGGAACTTCCGGGATTCCTCGGAGGCAAGGTGGGATCCTTGGGCGAGCGAGTGGGACCGAATCAGACCTCCTCTCCCTCCTATGTTCCCGTAGACACACATCGATCTGGATAGTCAAGGCGAGGAGCGAGTCGAGATCCGTAGGCAGCTTCCGGGCTGCGAGCTCATTTTTAACTTCTTGGTGACAGGGGGGCAGTATTGAATAGCTTGGATGAATAAGGAGCCCAGAGTAAACTGCCTGCTACTCAGGCCCAGTTACTAATATATGCATATTATTAGTAGATTTGGATAGAAAACACTCTGAAGTTTCTAAAACTATTTGAATGATGTCTGTGAGAATAACAGAACTCATATGGCAGGCGAAAACCTGAGAAAAAATCCAACCAGGAAGTGGGAAATCTGAGGTTGGTCGATTTTCAACTCAATTCCCTATTGAAGATACAGTGGGATATTGGTCATGCTGCACTTCCTAAGGCTTCCACTGGATGTCAACAGTCTTTAGAACTTTGTTTGAGGTTTCTACTGTGAAGTGGTGGCAAATGAGAGGGGAATGAGTCAGAGGTCTGGCAGAATGCTTTGAGCTCGTGACGCGCGGTCATGTGAGAGGTAGCTCGCGTTGCATTGCTTTTCTACAGACAAAGGAATTCTCCGGTTGGAACATTATTTAACATTTATGTTAAAAACATCCTAAAGATTGATTCTATACTTAGTTTGACATGTTTCTACGGACTATAACGGAACTTTTTGGACTTTCGTCCAACCTTTCGGCTGGACTTGCACACGCGTTTGGATTTGTTTACCAAACTCCCTAACAAAGGAAGGTATTTGGACATAAATGATGAACTTCATTGAACAAATCAAACATTTATTGTGGAACTGTGATTCCTGAGAGTGCATTCTGATGAAGATCATCAAAGGTAAGTGAATATTTATAATGCTATTTCTGACTAATGTTGACTACACAACATGGCGGATATCTCTTTGGCTGTTTTGTTCTCTGAGCGCCGTACTCAGATTATTGCATGGTGTGCTTTTTCCGTAAAGTTTTTTTGAAATCTGACAGTGTCATCTGATGAAGATCATCAAAGGTTAGTGATTAATTTTATCTATATTTTTGCTTTTTGTGACTCCTCTCTTTGGCTGGAAAAATGGCTGTGTTTTTCTGTGACTTGGTGGTGACCTAACATAATCGTTTGTGGTGCTTTCGCTGTAAAGCCTTTTTGAAATCAGACACTGTGGTTGGATTAACGAGAATTTTATCTTTAAAATGGTGTAAAATACTTGTATGCTTGAGGAATTTTAATGATGAGATTTTTGTCGTTCTGAATTTGGCGCACACTGCACTTTCACTGGCTGTTGGCGGGGTGGGACGCTACCGTCCCGAATATCTCAGAGAGGTTAACCTCCTCCGATAATCCGTGGAGGAACATGTCGAACAGGGATTCCGGATTCCAGGCACTCTCGGCAGCCAACATGTGGAAATGTACACAATAGCCTGCCACACTGCGGGAGTCTTGACAAAGCTGGAGTAACTTCCAGGCAGCCTCTTTCCCGAACAACGGAGAATCAAAAAATAGAAATAACGGTTATTTAGAACATGTGGAAATGTACACAATAGCCTGCCACACTGCGGGAGTCTTGACAAAGCTGGAGTAACTTCCAGGCAGCCTCTTTCCCGAACAACGGAGAATCAAAAAATATTTTTCACCTCAGCCACGAACTCCTGCAGACTGAAGCACACGGGATATTGTTGTTCCCACACAACCGTAGCCCAGGTGAGAGCCCTCCTGGACATCAGCGTTATGAGGTAAGCTATCTTCGAACGAGGGCTGCAGTTCGAAGATGAAAAAACACAGAGAAAAACACCCAACAAGTTCCTGACTCTCCAGCGGAGCATTCCGGAGGAGGGAAGCCGGGTCCTCGGGAAGCTGGGGTGGCATGCCCTACTGACAGCAGGGTTACTGGGGAGCTGGGAGGTTAATGTCGTGGCTGGCTGCCTAACAGACAATCCGCGGAATTGCTCCAGCAATGTATTCAAGGCACGGTCATGGTGTTTCGCCAAGTTCTGGAATCCTTCCATAAGACCTTGAAGTAACTCCTTGTGTATCTCAATGGCGGCTCCTTGGGAGGTGACGGTATTGCGGAGCTGGTCCGAGTCTGCTGGGCCAATCATAGCCAGTTCGTACTAACAGAACTCAGGATAAGACCCAGATGCAGACAGTTTAAAACACAGATGTAATTTGCTTGTCCCCAGTTTTGTAAATAAACAAGTCAAGAGCAGGCAGAGGTCGGTAGTCCAGGGCAGAGTCTGTAAGGTACAGAATGGCAGGCAAGCTGAGGGTCAGGGCAGGCAGAGGTCAGTAATRCAAGGCAGTGTCAAAAGGTGCAGAATGGCAGGCAGGCTCAGGACAGGCAGAATGGTCAAAACCGGAAGAACTAGAAAACAGGGACTAAAGTGAACAGGAGTACCGAAAAACACGCTGGTAGGCTTGAAGAGACAAGACGAACTGACAACAGACAAACATAAAACACAGGTATAAATGCACAGGGGATAATGGGAAAAATGGCGTACCTGGAGAGGATGGAGAAAAGCATAAGCCAGGTGAAATAGATCAGGGTGTGACAGTATGGGTGTCTGAGCTGAATGTTATTTGATTACACAGATAATTCAGTCATTTTCATCACAGTAATATTTCTCATAAAAAACTAGAAGAGAAGCAGTTAATCTCTCATCAACCCTCAATCAGGAAAGATTGGCATGCAGACTAGCTTTGCTAGTTCTTTCTTTGCTGCACTTGACAATTTTAGCAGACATAATCAAGATGAGACCAGAGCCTGAACAAGTAGTACAGTGATGATTTTTGTGTCAAAAAGGTAGAACATATATTTATAACCGACTCCTCCCTATCTTCTCTACAATTTTGTCAACAGGACTTGAACATGATAATTGACCATCCAATGTTATACCAAGGAGTTTAGCTTCCTCAATGGTCACACCCTTTATGCACAACTCCAGTTGAGGTTTAGGTCTTAGAGAGAATGTTRTGAACCAAATACAATGCTTTTAGTTTTAGATGTATTTCAGACCAGTTTATTACTAATCACCCAATACTGACTGTAACTCCTTATTTAGAATTTCAGTGAGTTCACTGGCGTTGGGTGCTGACATGTAGAGTGTGGGATAATCTGCATACATAGTCATTCTAGCTTTGTGTAAGACCAGTGGCAAATCCTTAGTAAAAACAGAGAAGATGAACCGCCTTAGATAACTGCCCTGAATGACACCACACTATACATAGCTGACGTTAGAGTAGCTTCCATTGAAGAACACTCTCGGGTTCTATTGGATAAATAACTCTCCAACCATGTGATGGCAAGAGATGCAAAGCCATAGCAAGTTCATTTTTTCAATATATATTTTTTTTCAATAATGGTTTTGACATCTTAACACTCTGTTAAGGTGTGCCTTTGTCCCCCAGAAGACTTTTGCCGCAATATTTCTAAGATTGGAATATTAAAAATGGTCAGTGGGGACCTAAAGAATAATCATGTCATATTGTTTTCATTTTGTGATGACATTAGTAAGGTTATAAAGAAAATACTGTAACTTGAAAAGTATTTACACTACAGGTATAAAGTCTGAAATTATGAAACTATTGTTGTTAAGATAGGAATGTGATTTTAGTTTTCTAATAAGATAATTGTTTCTGAGAATACCTTACACAGTAACAAGCCACGCCCCGATTTAGTTCAGAAAAGATTGTAAGTGTGATGGAACCGCCCCTTTCCGACCACTCCTTAAATGACTAGGTAACGAAATTCACACCAGACCAAAACATTGCCGGGTGGCTACTGGCGTGTAAAGTGGTTGGGAGCTGAACGTAGAATAATACCTTTAGAAAGGTTGAAATGGTCAGAAACTCTAAAGCTCTCAACTTCAAAACTAAATGAAGAAGATAACCTCACCTACCAGACCAGAAACACTGCCAATCTGCAGCTGCGTGTGTAAAGTGGTGTGGAACTTTGACTATCTACCTGAGGAATAAAAGAGGCGAGAAGCTCACCCCAGACGATCACTGGTGAATCATTGAAGCCACAGACAACTAAGAAGGACATMGTGACCTCTGGTGGACAATCAGAGCATTACACTCCCGGGGGAGCCCATCGATACAACTTTCCGAGAGCTTGGTCCTGACTGAGATAGACGACGAATGAAGGCAGTCAACACGTACAGTGGCTTGCGAAAGTATTTTGCCCCCTTGGCAATTTTCCTATTTTGTTGCCTTACAACCTGGAATTAAAATAGATTTTTGTGGGGTTTGTATCATTTGATTTACACAACATGCTTACCACTTTGAAGATGCAAAATATGTTTTATTGTGAAACAAACAAGAAATAAGACAAAAAACAGAAAACTTGAGCGTGCATAATTGTTCACCCCCCCAACATCAATACTTTGTAGAGCCAACTTTCTCAGCAATTACAGCTGCAAATCTCTTGGGGTATGTCTCTATAAGCTTGGCACATCTAGCCAATGGGATTTTTGCCCGTTCTTCAAGGCAAACCTACTCCAGCTCCTTCAAGTTGGATGGGTTCCGCTGGTGTACAGCAATCTTTAAGTCATACCACAGATTCTCAATTGGATTGAGGTCTGGGCTTTGACTAGGCCATTCAAAGACATTTAAATGTTTCCCCTTAACCTTTCATTGCTACCCATCCCYGATCCGGGAGCATCCTCATCAAAAAGCTGACTAGCATAGCCTAGCCTAACGCGACAGGGATATCATATAATATAATTTTCATGAAATCACAAGTCCAATACAGCAAATGAAAGATAAACATATTGTGAATCCAGCCATCATTTCCGATTGTTAAAATGTTTTACAGCGAAAACACAATATGTATTTCTATTAGCTAACCACAATAGCAAAAGACTCAACCACATATTTTCACCATTTTTCTACCGCATAGGTAGCTATCACAAAACCGACCAAATAGAGATATAATTAGTCACTATACCATATTGACAAGAAGTTAAACCACTCGAGTGTTGCTTTAGCAGTATGATTAGGGTCATTGTCATGCTGGAAGGTGAACCTCCATCCCAGTCTCAAATCTCTGGAAGACTGAAACAGGTTTCTCTCAAGAATTTCCCAGTATTTAGCGCCATCCATCATTTCTTCAATTCTGACCAGTTTCCCAGTCCCTGCCGATGAAAAACATCCCCACAGCATGACCATGCTTCACTGTGGGATGGTATTCTCGGGGTGATGAGAAGTGTTGAGTTTGCGCCAGACATAGTGTTTTCCTTGATGGCCAAAAAGCTCAATTTTATTCCCATCTGACCAGAGTACCTTCTTCCATATGTTTGGGGAGTCTCCCACTTGCCTTTTGGCGAACACCKAACMTGTTTGCTTATTTTTTTCTTTAAGCAATGGCTTTTTTTCTGGCCACTCTTCCATAAACCCAGCTCTGTGGCGTGTATGGCATAAAGTGGTCCTGTTGACAGATATTCCAATCTCCGCTGTGGAGCTTTGCAGCTCCTTCAGGGTTATCTTTGGCCTCTTTGTTGTTTGTTTAGACAGCATTTAACTCCTTTTATGAAGTGGCAGCTGCATTCATGTAGATAATGTTGGCATAATCTAGGATAGATACAGTGACATGCAAAATAACATTTTGTAACTATATGTGTTTTAAAAGATAACTTAGAGTTGATCCAAAATGCCCAGGTATTTGTAAAAAGGGATATGCTCAATTTGGGCTCCATTCAAGGTGCAGATTTTTTTATCTGTGGAGTCAATGTTGTGGGCTCTAGAAAACAAAATACAGTAGTTTGTTTTTCTCTGATTCAATACTAATTTAAGGTCAACAAGTGCTTTTTCTACGACATTAAAAGCAGTCAGATAAAGCCTGGTTCACAGAGGAGACAATATAGTACATAACAGTATAATCTGCATAAAGGTGAAATATTGTGCAATATTGTTGATGTACATATTAAAAAGTACTTGGCCCAGAATGGAACCTTGCAAAACACCTTTTGTTCTGTGAAGGAAACTTGACCTGTCAGCAGATGTACATTGTGATCTATCAGCTATGTAGTTCTGAAACAAAATGCAAGCGGCGTGATCTAAACCAATAGAAAATAACCTCTGTATAAACAACGTATGATCAACAGTATCAAAGGCCTTGGAGAAGTCTATAAAGAGGGCAGCACAATGTTATTTCTCATCCATAGCATTTACTATATAATTTACTATAAGTGATGTAGCAGAGATACAGTATGTCCTGGTCCAAAACCAGACTGATGAGCATTCAGAATACAGTTCGAAGATAAGAAAGATCGTAGCTGAGAATTGATCAAGGATTCTAATATTTTTGCAAGAAGTTATTAAGCAAAAACTAACGTGACCTTCGGAGCAACAAGAGAAATGAAGACACTTCTCCAGTTTAGAAGGACCACCATGTGACCGGCATAGCCAATGTTATTTTCTAAATTAACCAAGCAGGTTCCTAACAACAAAAGAGCCAGGGTAGGATAGGTATGTTTGTGAGGAAGAAGAGCAATTACGACGTATAATTGTATCTCAATCTGACCTTCTGACAGTCCCGTTCGGAGATTAGATTTGACCTTGAACGCATTCACCAAATCAACACACGCTGGTGGAGTTCCTGCCTAACTACATTGCAGTCGCATGTCAGATCTTACAATGACTGGATCAATATTTAAGGCCAGGCACCATATGAGCATATACAGTATGCACATACAGGGAGCAAAAAAATTGGGACAGTGACACATGTTTTGTTGTTTTGGCTCTGTACTCCAGCACTTTGGATTTGAAATGATACAATGACTATGAGGTTAAAGTTCAGACTGTCAGCTTGAATTTTAAGGTATTTTCATCCATATCGAGTGAACTGTTTAGAAATGACAGAACTTTTTGTACATAGCCCCCCCATTTTAGGGGACCAAAAGAATTGGGACAAATCTGTATCGAAGTAGTAAAAAGTTTAGTATTTGGTCCCATATACCTAGCACACAACCATTACATCCAGCTTGTGACTCTACAAACTTGTTGGATGCATTTGCTGTTTGTTTTGGTTGTGTTTCAGATTATTTTGTGCCCAATAGAAATTCATTCTAAATAATGTATTGTGTCATTTTGGAGTCACTTTTATTGTAAATGAAAATAGAATATGTCTCTAAACACTTCTACATTAGTGTTGATTATGGGTAGTCCTGAATGACTCATGAATAATGATGAGTGAGAAAGTTAGATACACAAATATCATACCCCCAAGATATGCTAACCTCTCACCATTACAATAACAGGGGAAGTTTTTTGGGGGGGTATGATGTTTGTGATTTTTGCCTCTTTCTATCTCTAAAATACTAAAGACATTTTAGGAAAAWTTTTCCAAGAACATTTTATCCAGAATAAAATTTTTACAACAAATTAAACATTTTGAGTAAGTCTGGAGAATATACAGTAGTATCAAAGGAAAACCACACAGCTTGGTGAATGTAGATGCTTCTGAAGCTGAGAAAAATGAGTTTGCATGTGGGGAAAGTCAGATTTTTGTGAAATGGCAATTAAATACTAAAGAATTTACAGTGCTTTCAGAAATAATTCACACCCCTTGACTTTTTCCACATTTTGTTGTGTTACAGCCTGAATTTAAAATGTATACATTTAGATTTGTTGATCCCTGGTCTACACACCACACCTCATAATGTCAATGAGAAATTATGTTTTTCTTATATATATTTTTTTACAAATTAATAAAAAATGAAAAGCTGAAAAGTCTTGAGTCAATAAGTATTCAACCCCTTTGTTATGGCAAGCCTAAATAAGTCCAAGAGTAACAATATGGTTACCAAGTCACATAAAACATTACATTGAGTCACTCATGTGTTTTCATGATTTTTGAATGACTACCTCATCTCTGTACCCCACACATACAATTATCTATAAGGTCCCTCAGTCGAGCAGTGAATTTCAAACACAGATTCAACCACAAAGACCAGGGAGGTTTTCCAATGCTCGCAAAGAAAGGCACCTATTGGTAGATGGTAAAAATGTAAAAGCAGACATTGAATCCCTTTGAGCATGGTGAAGTTATTAATTACACGCTGGTCCGACCAATCTGAATCCACGCTTCAAGACTGCTTCGATCACGCGGATTGAATATGTTCCGCATCGCGTCCAACAACAATATTGACGAATATGCTGATTCGGTGAGCGAGTTCATTAGGAAGTGCATTGACGATGTCGTACCCACAGCAACGATAAAAACATTCCCAAACAGAAACCGTGGATTGACGGCAGCATTCGCGTGAAACTGAAAGCGCGAACCACTGCTTTTAACCAGGGCAAGGTGACCGGAAGCATGACCGAATACAAACAGTGTAGCTATTCTCTCCGCAAGGCAATCAAACAGGCTAAGTCTCAGTACAGAGACAAAATCGAGTCGAAATTCAACAGCTCAGACACAAGAGGTATGTGGCAGGGTCTACAGTCAATCACGGATTACAAAAAGAAAACCAGCCCCGTCGAGGACCAGGATGTCTTGCTCCCAGACAGGCTAAACAACTTTTTTGCCCGCTTTGAGGACAATACAGTGCCACTGACACGCCCCCTACCAAACCTGCGGGCTCTCCTTCACTGCAGCCGAGGTGAGTAAAACATTTAAACGTGTTAACCCTCGCAAGGCTGCAGGCCAAGACGGCATTCCCAGCCGCGTCCTCAGAGCATGCGCAGACCAGCTGGCTGGTGTGTTTACGGACATATTCAATCAATCCTTATCCCAGTCTGCTGTTCCCACATGCTTCAAGAGGGCCACCATTGTTCCTGTTCCCAAGAAAGCTAGGTAACTGAGCTAAACGACTACCGCCCCGTAGCACTCACTTCCGTCATCATGAGTGCTTTGAGAGACTAGTCAAGGACCATATCACCTCCACCCTACCGGACACCCTAGACCCACTCCAATTTGCTTACCGACCCAATAGGTCCACAGACGACGCAATCGCAACCACACTGCACACTGCCCTAACCCATCTGGACAAGAGGAATACCCATGTGAGAATGCTGTTCATCGATTACAGTCAGCATTTAACACATAGTACCCTCCAAACTCGTCATCAAGCTCGAGACCCTGGGTCTCGACCCCGCCCTGTGCAACTGGGTCCTGGACTTCCTGACGGGCCGCCCCCAGGTGGTGAGGGTAGGTAACAACATCTCCACCCCGCTGATCCTCAACACTGGGCCCCCACAAGGGTGCGTTCTGAGCCCTCTCCTGTACTCCCTGTTCACCCACGACTGCGTGGCCATGCACGCCTCCACTCAATCATCAAGTTTGCGGATGACACTACAGTGGTAGGCTTGATTACCAACAACGACGAGACGGCCTACAGGGAGGAGGTGAGGGCCCTCGGAGTGTGGTGTCAGGAAAATAACTCATACTCAACGTCAACAAAACAAAGGAGATGATTGTGGACTTCAGGAAACAGCAGAGGGAGCACCCCCTATCCACATCGACGGTCAGTAGTGGAGAAGGTGGAAAGTTTTAAGTTCCTCGGTGTACACATCACGGACAAACTGAATTGGTCCACCCACACAGACAGCGTTGTGAAGAAGGCGCAGCAGCGCCTCTTCAACCTCAGGAGGCTGAAGAAATTCGGCTTGTCACCAAAAGCACTCACAAACTTCTACAGATGCACATCGAGAGCATCCTGTCGGGCTGTATCACCGCCTGGTACGGCAACTGCTCCGCCCACAACCGTAAGGCTCTCCAGAGGGTAGTGAGGTCTGCAGAACGCATCACCAGGGGCAAACTACCTGCCTCCAGGACACCTACACCACCCGATGTCACAGGAAGGCCATAAAGATCATCAAGGACAACAACCACCCAAGCCACTGCCTGTTCACCCGCTATCATCCAGAAGGCGAGGTCAGTACAGGTGCATCAAAGCAGGGACCGAGAGACTGAAAAACAGCTTCTATCTCAAGGCCATCAGACTGTTAAACAGCCACACTAACATTTAGCGGCCGCTGCCAACATACTGACTCAACTCCAGCCACTTTAAAAATGGGAATTGATGGAAATTATGTAAAAATGTACCCTAGCCACTTTAAGCAATGCCACTTAATACAATGTTTACATACCCTACATTACCCATCTCATATGTATATACTGTACTCTATATCATCTACTGCATCTTGCCATCTTTATGCAATACATGTACCACTAGCCACTTTAAACTATGCCACTTTATGTTTACATACCCTACAGTACTCATCTCATACGTATATACCGTACTCTATACCATCTACTGCATCTGCCATGCCGTTCTGTACCACCACTCATTCATATATCTTTATGTACATATTCTTTATCCCTTTACACTTGTGTGTGTGTGTAAGGTAGTAGTGTGGAATTGTTAGGTTAGATTACTGTTGGTTATTACTGCATTGTCGGAACTAGAAGCACAAGCATTTCGCTACACTCGCATTAACATCTGCTAACCATGTGTATGTGACTAATAAAATTTGATTTGATTTGATTTGATTTGGATGGTGTATCAATACACCCATTCACCACAAAGATACAGTCGTCCTTCCTAACTCAGTTGTCGGAGAGGAAGGAAATCACTCAGGGAGTTGAATGGCTGTGATAGGAGAAAACTGAGGATGGATGAACAACATTGTAGCAATGAAGTAGACATATTTGGTATTCACATCTCAAAAAATATAAATTAACTTAACATAATTCATTTCGAATAGAAAGTTAGGAAATATAGATAAGATTCTTCAGCAATGGAGAGGTAAAAACTTGTCTATTTATGGAAAAATCCCATTGATTAACTCTTCTGTCCTATCACAGTTTACTTACTTACTAATGGCACTGCCTACTCCAGATGACTTGTTTTTTTAAATCATATGAGCAAAAATATTTCATTTTATTTGGAATGCTAAACCAGACAAAATTAAACGTGCCTATTTATATAATGAATATGAGTTTGGCTGGCTAAAAGTATTAAATATTAAAGCTTTAAACCTCTCACTAAAAGCGTCACTCATACATAAATTATACTTAAACCAAAAATGGTTCTCCAGTAGATTATTTTTGCCTTGATACAGATTGCAACTTCTCATTTCCGACTAATTGAAAATGAAATTTTGTTTAAAGTATCACCCTTTCTTAAACAAGCCACACAAAGCTGGTTACAATTTAAGTTTTAGTTTTATCCTCCAGAAAATATTTAACAAATATTACAACAAGTTATGGTTAAATTGAAATATACTGATTAATAAAAAAACATTATTTATGGAACAAATTTTTAAAAATAGTATTATATTTGGTAATGATATTATGAATCGAAACAGAGGAGTTATGTCACATATGCAGTTATCGAAAATATATGGGAATATCTGCTCAATACAAACTTACAACCAAATGATTGCAGCACTACCACAAAAATGGTGGAGGCAAGTAGAAAAGGGAGAAGGTAGGGAACTTGTTTGCCTGCCATATACTAAAGATACAAATTGGCTGAAAGGAACTGGCATAAATAGAAAAAAATACCAGTTTCATCTGAGAACAAAAATGTTGACAGCTGCGCCATACAGGTTGCAAAATAAATAGGAGCAGCTTTTCGATATACCAATTCCAATGCATATGGCTTATGAACTGGTACAAAAAACTACACTTGATTCAACACTTCGAGTTATTCAATTTAAATTATTATATACAATTCTTGCCACCAATAGAATGCTATAAATATGGGGCATAGAACAATCTCAGCTCTGTACATTTTGCAGAAAAGAGACAGAATAAATAGATKATTTATTCTGGTATTGCTCTTATGTAGCTTGTTTCTGGTCACAGGTTCAGGAATGGTTAAAAAATTCACAACAGGGCCTCCCGGGTGGCGCAGTGGTCTAGGGCACTGCATCACAGCGCTAGCTGTGCCACCAGAGATTCTGGGTTCGCGCTCAGGCTCTGTCGCAGCCGGCCGCGACCGGGAGGTCCGTGGGGCGACGCATAATTGGCCTAGCGTCGTCCGGGTTAGGGAGGGTTTGGCCGGTAGGGATATCCTTGTCCATGCGAAGAATTCTGTGGCGGGCCGGGCGCAGTGCGCGCTAACCAAGGTGCACGGTGTTTCCTCTGACACATTGGTGCGGCTGGCTTCCGGGTTGGATGCGCGCTGTGTTAAGAAGTAGTGCGGCTTGGTTGGGTTGTGTTTCGGAGGACGCTTGGCGACGCACAATTGGCCAGCGTTGTCCGGGGTTAGGAGGGTTTGGCCGGCAGGGATATCCTTGTCTCATCGCGCACTTGCGACTCCTGTGGCGGGCCGGGCGCAGTGCACGCTGACCAGGTCGCTAGGTGTACGGTGTTTCTCAGACACATTGGTGCGGCTGGCTTCCGGGTTGGATGTGCGTTGTGTCAAGAAGCAGTGCGGCTTGGTTGGGTTGTGTTTCGGAGGACGCATGGCTCTCGACCTTCGCCTCTCCCGAGTCTGTACGGAGTTGCAGCGATGAGACAAGACAGTAACTACTACTAATTGGATACCACGAAATTGGGGAGAGAAAAGAGGTAAAAAAATGTATACAATTTTTTAAAATCCGGGCAAAAGACTCGCTGGCACAAAATTAGGCATGAATGATCAACTCCCGAAGGAAATTGCAGAACAGCGCAAAGTTATGTACCCTTCTTCAAGGTGAATAGACTTAAAGGGAATGTTTAGCTCTGATGTCGATAACTGTAAATTGATAACCAACTGTTTCGAGACACATGGCTATTCTAAATATACGTCCAAGGCTATTCTAAAATAATAGCCATGGAGTCGAATATTGTAACCAATACTCTCCGATGGTAGGGTTGTATTTTTTTTTTAAACTATTGATAAAGAAATAAACTACAAATACACTCTACCATTAAAGATAGGGAAGTTGTCAAATAATTAGTATTCAACTTTATATATTTAGTTTTTAAATAGATAAAAGATAGCATTAGAAGAAAGGTAATTATTGAAATAATACACTCTTGAAATATACAGTGGGGCAAAAAAGTATTTAGTCACACCACAATTGTGCAAGTTCTCACTTAAAAAAGATGAGAGAGGGCCTGTAATTTTCATCATGGTACACTTCAACACTTCAACTACGAAGGAGTGGCTTCGTAAGAAGCATTTCAAGGTCCTGGAGTGGCCTAGCCAGTCTCCAGATCTCAACCCAATAGAAAATCTTTGGAGGGAGTTGAAAGTCCGTGTTGCCCAGCAACAGCCAAAACATACTGCTCTAGAGGAGATCTGCATATAGGAATGGGCAAAATACCAGACAGTGTGTGAAAACCTTGTGAAGACTTACAGAAAACGTTTGACTCTTGTGTTCAACAAAGGGTATATAACAAAGTATTGAGATAAACTTTTGTTATTGACCAAATACTTATTTTCCACCATAATTTGCAAATAAATTCATTAAAAATCCTACAATGTGATTTTCTGGATTTTTTTCCTCATTTTGTCTGTCATTGTTGAAGTGTACCTATGATGAAAATTACAGGCCTCTCTCATCTTTTTAAGTGGGAGAACTTGCACAATTGGTGGCTGACTAAATACTTTTTTGCCCCACTGTAAGGAACTGGAACACAAAAGTACTAAAAGCCCAAAATTAGGTAGGAATTAACATGGTAGAGATAAAAACACACCAAACAGAGGACATAGAAGGCACAGTATGTGGGTATGTGCAAGTGTATTGTGATGGAAAGTGGGGTGTCTGTTTCTGTGTTTGGAAAAGTGTGGAGTTAAGTGAGTGAAAAATAAAAATGGTTGTAAATGCCAGAGCCCATGTGTGTCTGCGAGCAGGAGTTGTGACAGGGAGATATTTCAATTTTGTGCAGATATGGGATATAGTTTATTCATTTATTGTCCTATCATGATGGAACAGTTCCCAACCCTATACCCTAGACACCCACCTGAGCGACCTACACACTAAAGAGAACTGCAAGTAGCCTATACGGGGCTCCTGAGTGGTACTGCATCTCAGTGCTAGAGGAGTCACTACAGACCCTGGTTTGATTCCAGGCTGTATCACAACCGGCCATGATTGGGAATCCCATAGAGCAGTGCACAATTGGCCCAGCGTCATCTGGGTTTGGCCGGAGTAGGCCGTCATTGTAAATAAGAATTTGTTCTGAACTGACTTGCCTAGTTAAATAAAGGTTAAATAAAAAWATATATATATACAGCAAAGACAGAAAGATAAATGTGGTCAGAGACCCACTAATGCTACACTGCCCCTCAAGATTCTGAGCCTGCCTGGCAGGGTTCGTCTAACAATACCAAAGCCCTCAGGTAGTGACAGTGCTGGCAAACACTAGCTGCAGTAAGTAACCCATTGGAAGGTGGTCACACTCGGACAATCAGAGAGGGGGCAAATGATTATGGCCCTGGTGTCACAAAATAATCAAAAGGTCTGACTGCACAGAGATGCTTGGGGAAATTGTCACAACGGGGGACCAATGTGTCTGTGTGTTTCAGGGTAAAGGGGTGTATCTGAGCTCCATCAGCTAGGACTTGACCTTGTTTAATCAAATCTCCCCATTCCTTCTCAGTTTTGCATGGCTTCTCAAACAGCTATAGTCTTCTTTTGAATTGGGCTTGGGGATGGAACAACTGTTGAACATCTGAGCTTATGGTTGTTTGTGGGGTAATGGTGGGGAATGTGTGAGTGTATGTATCCCACATCTGTTGCTGTGGGGTAATGAGGTTTGGGACAATACAGGATGATTCACAATAATTATTTGCCAAAATAATAATTGCTTGCCAAAAACAATTTAAAAATCATTACTGACTGCTTATAGGTAACAATCCTTTGTATGAACTGCCTACATTATTACACATATTATTAATTAATTGTGGAAAGAATTTAAGATATGCAATATTTGTTTACCCAAAAATGAAAGTGATGGAGTGCTGCATCAGATGACCTGTCCTCCAAAATCAAATGTTACATTTTTTTTATAATCTTTGTAAATTATATCATAAATAGGACTGGTGGAATTATGTCACATATGCAGCAAACAAAAGTATATGGACATTTCTACCCAAAATTACAACCAACTAATTGCAGCATAACCGCAAAAATGGAAGAGGCAAGTGGAAGGAGGAGAAAGCAAGGAACTTGACTGTCAGCCCTGCGTTAAAGACCAAAATTGGTTAAAGAAGATTGTGATGAAAAAAAACGTATACCAGTTTCATTTCAGGACCAAAAAATTGACAGCCGTGCCATACAGATTACAAACTAGTTGGGAAGAATTTCTTTCGATGTATCCCATGGCACATGGTTTATGAACTGACGCACAAAACAACACCGGATTCAAAACAGAGTTTTTCATTTTAAATTATACACAATTCTTGCAACCAATAGAATGTTATATATATATCGTGGATACTACCCTCCCAGCTCTGCAGATTTTGCTGCAAAGAGACACTGTCCATATGTAGCTTGTATTTGGTCGCAGGTTCAGGAATTGCTGAAGAATTGCAACATTTACCTGGAGCTAACTCTGCAAATGGCACTTCTGGGTGATTTGAAAAGTCATAGTCAGTCAATCAATTAGAGGTCGACCGATTAATCGGAATGGCCGATTAATTAGGGCCGATTTCAAGTTTTCATAACAATCGGTAGTCGGCATTTTTGGACACCGATTATGGCCGATTACATTGCACTCCACGAGGAGACTGCGTGGCAGGCTGAGTACCTGTTACGTGAGTGCAGAAAGGAGCCAAGGTAAGTTGCTAGCTAGCATTAAACGTATCTTATAAAAAGCAATCAATCTTAACATAATCACTAGTTAACTACACATGGTTGATGATATTACTAGTTTATCTAGCTTGTCCTGCGTTGCATATAATCAATACAGTACCTGTTAATTTATCATCGAATCACAGCCTACTTCGCCAAATGAGTGATGATTTAAGAAGTGCATTCGCGAAAAAAGCACTGTCGTTGCACCGATGTGTACCTAACCATAAACATCAATGCCATCAATACACAAGTATATATTTTTAAACTTGCAAATTTAGTTAATATTGCCTGCTAACATGAATTTATTTTAACTAGGGAAATTGTATCACTTATCTTGCGTTCTGTGCATGCAGAGTCAGGGTATATGCAGCAGTTTGGGCTGCCTGGCTTTTTGCGAACTGTGTGAAGACCATTTCTTCCTAACAAAGACCGTAATTAATTAGCCAGAAATGTACATAATTATGACATAACATTGAAGGTTGTGCAATGTAACAGCAATATTTACACTTAGGGATGCCACCCATTAGATAAAATACGGAACGGTTCCGTATTTCCCTGAAAGAATAAACGTTTTGTTTTCGAAATGATTCGAAATGATCAGTTTCTGGATTTGACCATATTAATGACCTAAGGCTCGTATTTCTGTATGCTATTATATTATAATTAAGTCTATGATTTGATATTTGATAGAGCAGTCTGACTGAGCGGCGATAGGCAGCAGCAGGCTCGTAAGCATTCATTCAAACAGTACTTTCCTGCATTTGCCAACAGCTCTTCGCTGTGCTTCAAGCATGGCGCTGTTAATGACTTCAAGCCTATCAACTCCCGAGATTAGGCTGGCAATACTATAGTGCCTATAAGAACATCCAATAGTCAAAGGTATATGAAATACAAATGGTATAGAGAGAAATAGTCCTATAATTCCTATAATAACGACAACCTAAAACTTCTTACCTGGGAATATTGAAGACTCATGTTAAAAGGAACCACCAGCTTTCATATGTTCTCATGTTCTGAGCAAGGAACTTAAACACTAGCTTTTTTACATGGCAAATATTGCACTTTTACTTTCTTCTCCAACACTTTGTTTTTGCATTATTTAATGCAAATTGAACATGTTTCATTATTTATTTGAGACTAAATGGATTTTATTGATGTATTATATTAAGGTAAAATAAAAGTGTTCATTCAGTATTGTTGTAATTGTCATTATTACAAATATATATATTTTAAAAAATTGGCCGATTAATTGGTATCGGCTTTTTTTGTTCCTCCAATAATCGGTATCGGCGTTGAAAATCATAATCGGTCGACCTCTACAATCAATAATATAATAATACTCTTAGCAAAAATGTTTCTTTAATTTACAATCTTTAGATACTATAAAAATAGAAAGGTAGAGAATTTTGTGAAACATCACAGCACAGATTAAAAATACATGGCAAATAGAAATAAAAACTGGATGGTGTTCAGAGATAGATGGGAAGGGTTTCYTGGAGCTGAATGGTGGGACTAAAAATAACGAGATCACAAATAAAGTATACTGTGTTCGTAAAATGCATATACAGTGAATTCGGAAAGTATTCAGACCCCTTCACTTTTTCCACATTTTGTTACATTAAAAAGCCTTATTCTAAAATGGATTGAATCTACACACAACACCCCACAATGACAAGGCAAAACAGGTTTTTAAAAACTTAAATATCACATTTACATAAGTACTCAGACCATTTACTCAGTACTTTGTTGAGGCACCTTTGGTAGTGATTACATCCTCGAGTCTACTTGGCTATGATGCTACAATCTTGGCACACCTGTATTTGGGGATTTTCTCCCATTCTTCTCTGCAGATCCTCTCAAGCTATGTCAGGTTGGATGGGGAGCGTCACTGCACAGCTATTTTCAGGTCTCTCCAGAGATGTTCGTTCGGGTTCATGTCCGGGCTCTGGCTGGGTGACTCAAGTACATTCAGAGACTTGTCCCGAAGCCACTCCTGCGTTGTCTTGGCTGTGTACTTAGGGTCGTTGTCCTGTTGGAAGGTGAACCTTAGCCGCAGTCTGAGGTCCTGAGCGCTCTGGAGCAGGTTTACATCAAGCATCTCTCTGTACTTGGGCTCCCGAGTGGTGCAGTGGTCGAAGAGGCGTTTATCAGACACACTACAGTACCATTGCTGTTGCTCTACCCAACTCTGTCTCTGTCTCTCCCTTGCTCTCTCACTTTCTCCCATGCTCTCTCTCTCTCTTTATCTCGTTCTCTCTCTCCTAGAATGTCCTCATTTTTAAGACTTTAGAATTCTCTCTCTATGTCTCTTTCTCTCTCTCCCAGAATATCCACATTTTTAAGACCTGGATTGAATCCAGGCTGCATCACATCCGGCCACCCATAAAGCGGTGCACAATTTGACCAGCGTCGTCTGGTTTTGGCCGGAGTAGGCCATCATTGTAAATAATAATTTGTTCTTAACTGACTTGCCTATTTAAATAAATGTTAAATAAAATAAAAAACTTTGCTCTGCTCATCTTTCCCTCCATCCTGACTAGTCTCCCAGTCCCTGCAGCTGAAAAACAACAGCATGATACTTCCCCCACCATGCCTCAGCGTAGGGATGGTGCCAGGTTTCCTCCACATGTGACACTTGGCATTCAGGGCAACGCGGAGTGCCTGGATACAGCCAATAGCCATGGTATATTGGCCATATACCACAAACCCCTGAGGTGCCTTATTGTTATTATGAACTGGTTACCAATATAATTAGAATCAAATCAAACTTTATTTGTCACATGCGCCGATTACAACAAGTGTAGACCATACCGTGAAATGCTTACTTACAAGCCCTTAACCAACAGTGCAGTTAATTTTATTCACCAAATATACTAAAGTAAAACATAATAAAAAGTAACACAACATAACAATAATGAGGCCATATACAGGGGGTACTGGTCCCGAGTCAGTGTGCGGGGATACAGGTTCTAAGTAATTTGTACATGTAGTTAGGGGTGAAGTGACTATGCATAGATAATAAACAGGGAGTAGCAGCAGTGTAAAAAACAAATGGAGATGGGGGGGGGGTCAATGTAATAGTCAGTTGGCTATTTGATGAATTGTTCAGCAGTCTTATGGCTTGGGGGTAGAAGCTGTTAAGGAGCCTTTTGGTACTAGACTTGGCGCTTCGGTACCGCTTACCGTGCAGTAGCAGAAAAAAACAGTCTATGACTTGTGTGACTGGAGTCTCTGACCATTTTATGGGCTTTCCTCTGACACCACCTATTATATAGGTCCTGGATTGCAGGAAGCTTGGCGCCAGTGATGTACTGGGCCGTACGCATTACCCTCTGTAGCACCTTACGTCAGCCATCCTCTTCGGCGCCATTTAAAAAATAAATGTTTTGTCATACCCATGATATACCACGGCTGTCAGCCAATCAGCATTCAAGCCTCGGAGCACCCAGTTTATAATTACAAATGATTTGCAGACTGCAAATTAATTGCAAAAAGCCCAAACAGATATAATGTTTGACTAAAACATAATCATTTCAAACCTCTCTATTACCTGTGGGAAAACTTTGGAAAATATTTTTTTTTTACATTAAAATCACTTGGAGCTCATTTCCTGGTGTTTTATGTCCAACAATGAAATATATATTTTTAAATCTGACAACTTTGTGACACAAATACAGAACCCTACTGTCTACAGCTTGCCTCTCTTACCCAATACTGTCTGCAGCCTGTCACCAGAACAACAATAGGTGTTTACAAATATTTACCTTGATGAGCTCACAGAGCTTATCAGTGGTGTTACTTCTCGGGGAAACTTGTGACACTCGCTGAATGCTCAAAGGGAACGTGGCTATGGGAGACAGCTGGAAATATCACAGCCTCTCAACATGCCCCTGTGTGTGTGTGTGTGTGTGTGTGTGTGTGTGTGTGTGTGTGTGTGTGTGTGTGTGTGGGGGATTGAGTGAAAGGGGAATACCTAGTCAGTTGTAAATCTGAATGCCTTCAACTGAAATGTGTCTTCCGCATTTAACCCGACCCCTCTGAATCAGAGAGGTGCGGGGGGCTGCCTTAATCGACATCCACGTCTTCGGCGCCCGGGGAACAGTGGGTTAACTGCCTTGAGTGTGTGTGTGTGTGTGTTTGTGTGTGTGGTGGAAACTGTGGTGCTTGTGTGTATACGTATGTGTGCGTGTGTGCGTGACCTACTGCATGTGCACAAGTGCATTAGTGTACGTGTGTAGGTGTGTGTGCATCCACCTGTGAGTTTCTACAGTGTTAGTTCACAGCAGTATCAGGGGTTTCACCTCTGGTAACATCCTGTTAGCAAAGATGCCATTTTAGGCTAAAGGTGACATGAGTGTTGCCAGTTATATAAGGTTCAAGCTGGTTCAAGCTGATGCTTCCATTGCCTGACTTTCAGTCTGTATTACTGCTTGTACTTGTAGGTAGAATGGAGTGTACTTGTAGCACTAATGGAGATGGCTAGATTGTATGTTAACCAATAGGTGTGTGTGCATGCATACGCATACATGTGTTTACGCCTGTGTGTGTCTTTTACCTGTTGCAGTCGACATGCAGCAATAGGTGTGTAGCGCTGATGGAGAGGGCTATCTTGTGCCACTGGCCATCGGCTAGTCGGTAGGGGAAGGACTCTGAGCGAGGCTTGCCCTTGTAGCGGTAGTGGTAGCGGATCTCCTCCCTCAGCCCACTGCTCTCCAGCTCAAAGTAACTGCAAGGGAGGAGAGGGCAAAGGTTACAGGCAGAGTTCAGAGATCACTGAAGCGCTTACAGCCCCTGAGAAATATGGAGAAGAATTTAGCTTGGGGTCATGAGGTGATGCAATGGGGGAATGTGGTGTGTTAATATTCAACATACATACCCTACCGGTCAAAAGTTTTAAAACACCTTCTCATTAAAGGGTTTTTCTTTATTTTCTACATTGTACAATAATAGTGAAGATATCAAGACTATGAAATAACACGTATGGAATCATGTAGTCACCAAAAAAGTGTTGTAAGCAATATTTTTGTGAAGACAATGGGGTAATGGGCATCTTGGAGCTGTTTGTTATCATATTGACTGATTTAAAACATGTGAATAAAGTCTTTAATACAAAAATCAAGAGGAAAACAAGCCGGATAATAACGCGTATGGCAAAATAATAATCTAAAAAGACATTCACGGTTCGACTGACAGGAGAAGAGGAAAGTAGAGAACAAAACAGGAGAGAAGAGAACCAAAGAGAGCAGAACCAAAGAAAACAAATGGTCTGAAGAGAACTGACGAGAAGAGTCTGCTGCCTGTCTGAAGAACAAGAAAATTAGAAGAAAAACATTTAAAAGGACAGCAGGAGAGGTGCAGAGGAAAAGCAGAAGAGAGAGTCAGCACCCAGAGGAGAATGAGAGGAGGAGTGTGGGAGTGTGTCTCTAAAGCCGTCTGTCTCTAAACATGTCCAGCATTGCACACACAGGGAGGAGCGGCCCCATAAACCTTCAATGGAGCGTAATGACCCAGGCCCAGACATCTCCTAACCCCTGCACTCAGGCTCTGATCAGCCGCGCTAAATTAAGAGCCAGGAGGCCACAGCCAGCAGCACCCAGGGAACCGTAGCCAGCCAGCCGTGACATTTCTGTTTCTTCAAAAACTTCTGCACACTGGCCCCTTAAAACAACCACCATTTTCCCGTTTCCAATCCCCAGAGTTCACCACACACGCAAATGCACATATGTACACACACACGCACACACACACAGTGTCCCAACTCGCACACACACATCAGCCCAGCCAGGCCCCATCCATATTCATGCCCAACGAGGATACAACCATCCCGCTATGTAGAATACCAAGTGAGGCTCCGTTCTGGGAAGCTGGATTTATCCCTCTCCCAATTCTCAGTTTGCCGAAAAACTGAGAGCAGCTCGTGATAGCTATCCAAAACAGTACTGGCATGCGACACACAGAAAAATAATGTATATGGCCGTGGATTCAATGGGCAGTTGATCAAACGAAGGGAGATTAACTCAAATATGACGTGAATTAATTAAGTTGTAAACCCTCAGAGCGTGTGCCTGCATCCTAAATGGAACCCTATTCCGTATATAACACACTACTTTTGACCAGGGCCCACAGGAAGTGCACTAAATAGGAAAGAGGGTGCCATTTGGGACGTAAGCCGTGTGACTGAACAATGTTCAGGAGCTGTTCCAGAGAAACAGTCAGACAGCCAGACCTCAACGTTTAAGAGCCACCATTAAATCAACACATGTACTCTGTACCCAGGCAACTGCCACCTCTAAGAGATCACCTCATTGCTGGGCAATACAACAACCATTCACATGCATCCAAATCTGCCTGCATTTTCATTCGCGGCAGGCATCTATTCATGAAGGGATTAATCAGAACCAGAACCTGCCTAATCCAGGTTTCTGTTGTCCCTTTACAATATTAGCTGGTTGTAAATAGAGTACATTCATTCACAAGGCCAGCGGGCAAGGTTTGGCATGTGATGTCTTAATTATGTCTGGTAAAAGGGGTGGCAGGTAGTCTAGCGGTTAGAGCGTTGGGCCAGTAACCGAAAGGTTGCTGGATTGAATCCCCAAACGGACAAGGTAAAAACCTGTCGTCCTGCCCCTGAGCAAGGCAGTTAAACCACTMTTCTCCGGGCGCCGAAGACGTGGATGCCGATTATGGCAGCCCCCCGCACCTCTCTGATTCAGAGGGGTTGGGTTAAATGTGGAAGACACATTTCAGTTGAATGCATTCAGTTGTACAACTGACTAGGTATCCTCCATTTCCTAAACTGTTTTTCTGTCTGACAAGACGTCATATAACCAGATTACAACCAACTAGTCCATTACATTACAACCAGGTACAGATGCATTTCCCAAGACATCTTGGGAAAGATATCATCTTTTGGTTATCTGGATACTACACAGACGTTCGCAAAACGTCCACAGCTTTGCGTACTCTTGGCATTCTCTCAACCAGCTTCATGAGGTAGTTACCAGAAATGCATTTCAATTAACAGGTGTGCCTTGTTAAAAGTTAATTTGTGGAATTTCTTTCCTTCTTAATGCATTTGAGCCTTTCAGTTGTGTTGTGACAAGGTAGGGGTGGTATACAGAAGATAGCCCAATTTGGTAAGACATGAAGGTCAGTCAATCCAGAAAATGTCAAGAACTTTTAAAGTTTCTTCAAGTGCTATGACGAAACTGTCTCTCATGTGGACCGCCACAGGAAAGGAAGACCCAGAGTTCCCTCTGCTGCAGAGGATAAGTTAGTTAGAGTTAACTGCACCTCAGATTGCAGCCCAAATAAATGCTTCACAGAGTTCAAGTAACAGACACATCTCAACATCAACTGTTCAGAGGAGACTGCGTGAATCAGGCCATCATGGTCAAATTTCTGCAAAGAACCCACAGCTAAAGGACACCAATAAGAAGAAGAGACTTGCTTGGGCCAAGAAACACGAGCAATGGACATTTGACCAGTGGAAATCTGTCCTTTGGTCTGATGAGTCCGAATTTGAGATTTTTGGTTCCAACTGCCATGTCATTGTGAGACGCAGAGTAGGTGAACGGATGATCTCTGCATGTGTGGTTCCCACCGTGAAGCATGGAGGAGGAGGTGTGATGGTGTGGGGGTGCTTTGCTGGTGACACTGTCAGTGATTTATTTAGAATTCAAGGCACTCTTAATAACCAGCATGGCTACCACAGCATTTTGCAGTGATACGCCATCCCATCTGGTTTACYCTTAGTGGGACTATCATTTGTTTTTCAACAAGACAATCACGCAACACACCTCCAGGCTATGTAGGGGCTATTTGACCAAGAAGGAGAGTAATGGAGTGCTGCATCAGATGACATGGCCTCCGCAATCACCCGACCTCAACCCAATTGAGATGTTTGGGATGAGTTGGACCGCTGAGTGAAGGAAAAACAGCCAACAAGTGCTCAGCATATGTGAGAACTCCTTCAAGACTGTTGGTAAAGCATTCCAGGTGAAGCTGGTTGAGAGAATGCCAAGAGTGTACAAAGCTGTCATCAAGGCAAAGGGTGGCTACTTTAAAGAATCTAAAATACAGTACCAAAAATWTAGAAAAACCCTTGAAGGAATAGGTGTGTCCAAACTGTTTTACCTAAAAACAATTTCTAAATGTTTTTTTTTTCTTTTTGCATGAACAGATTGTCGCATGGAATGTACGTCACGATTATCAGCCAAAGAGCTGATTCCAACTGACTTTCTTCAACTAATCCTACTTTTTAGATGCCGAAAAGCTGTTGCGGGACGTTTTGTTTGAACAATAGCGGCAGAAAATGTATTAAGTTAAATCAACTGCCCAACAACCAGATTGACCGGAATGTTTGGTAGTGGAAAGACATAGGAAGAAGAGAGATCATGATACAGAAAGCAGTAGAGCATCTAGTAAAGAAAGCATAAAGAGGGCCAAGGTAGGAAGCAAGAGTATTGGGGTGGAAAGTGGTGATAGTGTTTGATGAGACCACAGGGCCTCACTTACACCCTATCCGACTAAATAATGCTGTAAAGAAAGAGGTACGTGAAGTGAAATGAGCTCGGTTCATTGGAAATGGTATATTGTTAATATTGTGTGGTAGCCAGGCTCAGCAAAAGAAGATTCTGAAAATGGAAAAGCTTAAAGGGAAGAAGATTAAAAGCCATGTCCCTGGTGCTTATGGTAGATTGAGGGGAGTCATCAGTGGGGTCCCAATATCTATCTCCACGGAAGATATCAAAGAAAATGTGAAGGGAGGCAGAATGATTGAGGCCAAAAGGTTGATCAGTAGGAAAGAGGGTCAAAGAAGTGAAAGCGTATCAGTGATGCTGAGGTTTGAGAAAGTCGTGCCGGGAAAAGCACAGATAGAATTCCTTAGTTTCAATGTTAGAGAATTAGTCCCATATGCACTGCAGMGTTTTAAATGCCAAAGAATGGACGTAGCTGCTCAGTGTAAAGGAAAGAAAATATATGTGCCAAGTGTGGAGGGGCACATGATTACGGTGAATGTGGAAGAAATGTGAAGGTTAAGTGCTGTAATTGTGGGGGAGAACACAGTGCAGTATTTGGTGGATGCCAGGTATAGAGAGAGGTTAGAGAGGCTCGGAGATATAGGATCAGTCATGATGTATTATAATGCAGAGGCCGTAAAACAGATTGGTAGAACTATTATCACACCATTATCATTTGCATCGCTAACTGGCTACAGTGATAGACAATGTGCGCAACCCACAGAAAGGGGCATCCCATGTCGTTGCTTCTTTAGAAAGTTCCAGGAAATACGAATCACCGATGCATTATTTTCATATCTTGTGAGAAACTTGAACAAATCAATACATTTTCTCTTGAGTTCAAAATATTTAAATCACTCTTATAAATTCATATTTTTGAATATTGCTGAAATCTGTTTCAATGTCTGGATTCCATCATTCCGTCCTCATTCTTTTTATAGGGCCCTACGARACCATTATGATACCGGTTATGTTACGTAGTCTGTCCATGAGAGATTATAACATATGTCACAATGACATTATTTAAAAAGARTGTACCCGTTGGGAGATACATTGCACAACATGAGTATATTTATTTAAACACAATAGCCGACATACAGTGTAGGACGTTTCTCATGAAATAAGCTTTTTCAACAGTATATAACTATAGCCTTTACTGCGAGGTGCTAATTTGTATTTAATTTCACTACATGTTAATCTTAAAAGCCCATGCATTATATAACCACTAAAGGTATGCTCCTAAATGGAGAAGATGAATAAAAGAGGAGATGAAGGCGATAAACTTCAAAACCCATCATCACCATCGAATGAATGACCCCTGTTCCTCTTCAACTGTTTCCATAGCAACCYTTGCTCCCTCCTGTGCGAGAAATCGTGTTACCCTTAAACAATTAAGTCAGAGCAAATGAACTAGCATTACTGGGGAGTGTTATTATTCTGTGTTTACAGACATCAAAGACAGGGTTTCTGATTCAATCAGCGGGATTGTCTGAATATGGGCCAGTGGTTGGTGTAGTGTATATACAGAAAATCAAAATCAAATCAACTAAAATGTTATTTGTCATGTTTTGTAAACAATAGGTGTAGACTAACAGTGAAATGCTTACATACGGGTCATTTTCCAGAATTCAAGATAAAGATACAATAGATGTTTTATATATATACACGTCTATACAGTGGGGAGAACAAGTATTTGATAACCTGRAAAATCGGCAGTGTTTCCTACTTACAAAGCATGTAGAGGTCTGTAATTTTTATGATAGGTACACTTCAACTGTGAGAGACGGAATCTAAAACTAAAATCCAGAAAATCACATTGTATGAGTAGCCACAACAATTTGGCGTCAACAACAGAATGATTAATTCCACATGCGGAGAGTCTCCCAAGTTGCGCAGTGGTCTAAGGCACTGTATCGTATTTCTTTTAACCTTTATTTAACTAGGCAAGTCAGTTAGGAACAAATTCTTATTTTCAATGACAGCCTAGGAACAGTGGGTTCACCCCCTTGTTCATGGGCAGAACGACAGATTTGTACCTTGTCAGCTCAGGGATTCGATCTTGCAACCTTTCGGTTACTAGTCCAACGCTTTAACCACTAGGCCACCCTGCCACCCCGCCACCCCGGTAGTAATAGCTGTGCCACTAGAGATCCTGATTCAGGTCCACACTTTTTTGGATACTACATATTTCCATGTGTGTTATTTCATAGTTTTGATGTATTCACTATTATTCTACAATGTAGAAAGTAGTAAAATAAACTAAATCCTTGGATGAGTAGGTGTGTCCAAACTTTTGACTGGTACTGTATAAACACTGCTCAAAAAAATAAAGGGAACACTTTAACAACACAATGTAACTCCAAGTCAATCACACTTCTGTGAAATCAAACTGTCCACTTAGGAAGCAACACTGATTGACAATAAATTTCACATGCTGTTGTGCAAATGGAATAGACAATAGGTGGAAATTATAGGCAATTAGCAAGACACCCCCAATAAAGGAGTGGTTCTGCAGGTTGACCACAGACCACTTCTCAGTTCCTATGCTTCCTGGCTGATGTTTTGGTCACTTTTGAAGCTGGCGTGCTTTCACTCTAGTGGTAGCATGAGACGGAGTCTACAACCCACACAAGTGCTCAGGTAGTGCAGCTCATCCAGGATGGCACATCAATGCGAGCTGTGGCAAAAGGTTTGCTGTGTCTGTCAGCGTAGTGTCCAGAGCATGGAGGCGCTACCAGGAGACAGCCAGTACATCAGGAGACGTGGAGGAGGCCGTAGAGGGCAACAACCCAGAAGCAGGACCGCTACCTCCGCCTTTTGCAAGGAGGAGCAGAGGAGCACTGCCAGAGCCCTGGCAAAATGACCTCCAGCAGCCACAAATGTGCATGTGTCTGCTCAAACGGTCAGAAAACAGACTCCATGAGGGTGGTATGAGGGCCGACGTCCACAGGTGGGGTTGTGCTTACAGCCCAACACCGTGCAGGACGTTTGGCATTTGCCAGAGAACACCAAGATTGGCAAATTCGCCACTGGCGCCCTGGCTCTTCACAGATGAAAGCAGGTTCACACGCACATTGACAGACTTACAGAGTCTGGAGATGCCGTGGAGAATGTTCTGCTGCCTGCAACATCCTCCAGCATGACCGGTTGGCGGTGGTCAGTCATGGTGTGGGTGCATTTCTTTGGGGGCCGCACAGCCCTCCATGTGCTCGCCAGAGATAGCCTGACTGCCATTAGGTACCGAGATGAGATCCTCAGACCCCTTTGTGACACTATGCTGGTGCGGTTGCCCTGGTTCCTCCTAATGCAAGACAATGCTAGACTCATGTGGCTGAGTGTGTCAGCATTCCTGCAAGAGGAAGCATTGATGCTATGGACTGGCCCGTCCGTTCCCCAACCTGAATCCAATTGAGCACATCTGGACATCATGTCTCGCTCCATCCATTAACGCCACGTTGCACCACAGACTGTCCAGGAGTTGGCGGATGCTTTAGTCCAGGTCTGGAGGAGATCCCTCAGGAGACCATCCGCCACCTCATCAGAGGCATGCCCAGGCGTTGTAGGGAGGTCATACAGCACGTGGAGGCCACACACACTACTGAGCCTCATTTTGACTGTTTAAGACATTACATCAAAGTTGGATCAGCCTGTAGTGTGGTTTTCCACTTTAATTTTGAGTGTGACTCCAAATCCAGACCTCCATGGGTTGATAAATTTGATTTCCATTGATAATTTTTGTGTGATTTTGTTGTCAGCACATTCAACTATGTAAAGAAAAAAGTATTTAATTAGAATATTTCATTCATTCAGATCTAGGATGTGTTATTTTACTGTTCCCTTTATTTTTTTGAGCAGTGTATTTGCAAAAAAATACATGGTGGATTGGAAGTGATGTAGACAATTACATCGATGGTTGTTGCAATCTACTGTATCTGCAATATTAAAGCTGATCTACCCTCTAAAAAGAAAAAAAGAAAATGTAACAAAATAATTATACAAAATATATAAGAGTACAGTGTACATTTTAGGACACGCTCAGCATCAAGGAGGAGTTAGCTGTGAGGATGGGTTGACAATTTACTCTAGGAGGTGTGAGACTGTCCCTAAATGTACACCATACAGGCACATGAATATACTGTTGATACTTTTCATCCGGTCGAGTCATTTGCATTGAATGCAAAGTTGAATGCAAACAAAACAGATTACATTTTTACACTCTACCACATATAGTATTTATAGGAAATAAAAAATACTTTCAAAGTTTACAGATAGAAGTAGTTGACACAGCCACATTATTTGAAAATACTCAAACGCATAGAAAATAAGTCTTTAAAATGCAAATACTTAAATATGTACGTTTTTTAACCCAGGTCTGACACGCAGCACTACTGTAGCTAGTAAAATTGTGTACAAACTCTAGAATCACTAAATAAATGTAAACAAATTAAGCTGGCTAGGTAATCACCTTGGCTGTGGGGGAAACAATTAACTTATTTACCATTAATTAGCCACCACAAATATTTACTGCTAGTCAACGCTATGTCTTCAAAACTGCAAGTAGTCTCCAGTACTGTTTACTTTTTAACGTTCTATGAGGTCTCCACTTTCCAAGCATATTTGATCAGTTCATACCTGTCGTAACTGCAGCCTCCTGTTCTTGACATTACTTGAATAAGATAACAGTATAGCTTTATCGCTGGGGCCAGCCATTGTAACACGAACAAACACACGTTAGTAGTTGCAGCCAGCAGTTACTAGCACACACAAATTAACACATAAGGCTCTATTTTTGGCTGGCGTTAATTAAGGCAGCTCTATTGTCAAACCCATATTAGTTAACAATTTTGTCATGTAAAAACTGGCACACTGGCATTTTCCATCCCTAACGCCATGTACGGCAATTTACCTGTCTTATATCAGCTCATTTGCGCTCAGATGGGCGGGGTGGAAATATTTGAGGTGTGTCCTTAAAAACATGAACCAAAGTGCTAATTTCAGGCAGTGCTGATATGGATATCTAAGCTGGTTTTAGCGGTAACGCAGTTGGTAAAGGAATGCATTTTTTACAGTGGAAACGCAGCCTATCCAGTCATGATGCACACTGCCCATATMCACATGGAGTAGCCTAATGTGCTTTTGGTGCTTGTATACTTCGTATTTAGAAACATAAAACATTTCGATTTTTTCCCATTTCGTTGTATTTGATTAAAAACCAAGCTTCCCCACCTCTCAATAAATAAAGGGTTTGGCTCCTGAGACTGCTTGCAAATAAATCTTAATCACCAAAGCTTTATTGAAATATAAAGTTTGAGAGGAGTAAAACAGTGAGCTGACATTCCCTTTTTATCTATGCATTGTAGGCAGGCCCACATTATTTTAGCCATACAGGTCCCATTTTGGATGTGCGTAAAAGGCTACGTGTCCATGCCCATCATGAAACAAGAGACGAGAACCTCGGTGAATATGGTGAACCTCATATTTAGAAGTTATCTGTAACCTGTTAAAATGGTGTCACGCCTGCTCCGCTCTCCTTTCTGGCGCTGCACTTCATTACGCACACCTGTCACCATCATTACGCGCATCAGCACTCATTGGACTCACCTGGACTCTTTCACCTTGTTGATTGCCCCATCTATATCTGTCTGTTCCTCCGTTGGTTCCCCGTGTCAGCATTATTGTCATTTACGTTTCCCCTGTCCAGACGCTGTCTGTATTCTGTTCCTGTCACACCCTGATCTATTTCACCTGCCTTTGTGATTTGTCTCCACCCCCCTCCAGGTGTCGCCCATCTTCCCCATTATCCCCTGTGTATTTATACCTGTGCTCTCGGTTTGTCTGCTGCAAGTTCGTCTTGTTTGTCAAGCCAACCAGCGTTTTTGTGTCAGCTCCTGCTTTCCCCAGTCTCTCTTTTCTCGTCCTCCTGGTTTTTGACCCTTGACTGTCCTGACTCTCTACCCACTCGCCTGACCACTCTGCCTGCCCCTGACCCTGCCTGCCGTCCTGTACCTTTGCCCCACCTCTGGATTACCAACCTCTGCCTGACCTGAGCCTGCCTGCCGTCCTGTACCTTTGCCTCTATTGCTGTAATAAACATTATTACTTCGACACGGTTTACATCTGGGTCTTACCTTGATACCCGATAGTTCCAGATCCGTTGGTTATTAAATGTTCACTCCATGTACCTGCTTCTAATCTCCAGCATCTGTCCTCACAAATTGCGTGTTTTCCGCATCATATGTTCAAAACGCCCTCCCTTGGGCCTACTATAACGAAGACAGGTTCAACAGCAATGCGTGTATTTTTATTCTGAAGATTTTATGATATACATTTATTCATTGTTGTTATTGTTTATTAAAAAAAGATTGGTTGTAATAAAATTAAACGAAAAACAAGCAGACTTCACCTTCCTGGAGCCTCATTTATAAACGTTGTGTAAGCACAAAAGAAGGCGTACGCCAATTTTTAAGCAAACTTCGGGATTTATCAAAAAAATAATAACTTGACGGGAGAATGTGCAGTCTTCCACGGACACTTTGACCCATACGTACGCACATAAACTGGAGAAATGAGAAACTGCGACTCCGATGGCAGAAGGATGAAACTCGAGAAACACTTTGACATTGATACCATTGTGTAAAATAAATCAAAATATTACCTCATGTATTATATGAAGAGTTCCCTGTAAAGCACACAAATGGAGATATCTGTTTTTGCAAAAGAACCCCTCAAATATGTTGTAAATTTTAATCGGTAATCATTATTAATTGGATCTGTAATTATTAAACAATACTTGTATGTTATGAAATGTATTCTCATAAATAATAAGGTGAACAATGGGACAAATTACGTTTAAACTGATGCCGTTTTTCAATGCCTCAGTCGGGCAGATACGAGTGCACAGTTTCATATATTGTTATCATATGTTCGTTGCGCAGAACTGTCAATGTGATAATGGCCCTGCCATTGTCAGTTACAATCAGGGTAATTACCACACCTGTCAAGCCCTCATTATTCTCTATGTTTGGTTAGGTCAGGGTGTGACTCGGGTGGGAAAGTCTATTTTTTCTATTTCTTTGTTTTTGGCTGAGTGTGGTTCAACAATCAGAGGCAGCTGTCTATCGTTGTCTCTGATTGGGGATCATATATAAGTTGTCATTTTCCTGTTGGGTTTTGTGGGATCTTGTTTTCTGTTTAGTGTCTGTGCCTGACAGAACTGTTCGCTTTCGTTTTTTGTCGTTGTTATTTTGTTTTGGTGTCATCAATAAAAAGACGATGTATACCTACCACGCTGCGCCTTGGTCCACTCTTCATTCTACCACCAGCGAGAGCCGTTACAACACCTGAAGGTGTTACGCAATTGGGTAGCTTTGACAATCAAATGGGTGGGTATAAAAAGACATGCAATTACAATGCGTAATGACGCATAATGGCTGCTTTGGCACTGTTGGAAGATTTGGCAAATGGAAGAATTCAGAGAGCGAATTTTCAGAGACCAGSAAGATTTACTGGCCAATGATAATAAGTGGCTTATAAGCCGMTTCCGATTACCAAGAGCTGTTCACTTGGAACACTTGGATCTCTGTGCTGTATAGTGAGCCCAGCTTTACAGAGAAGCARCAGCAGAAACCAAGCCATGCCAGTCCCACTTCATCTCTTTGGCAACCTCATTAATAGCGTCGAAGGTGTCTCTTTGCGTTTTCAGGACTGCATCTGTGAGGACACGGCCGCTGGAGGGTTGCATGTCCGTGTCCCCCTCCACCTCCGTCACTACTCCACTCAGGAAGAATACCCTTATAATTCCGGCAAGTCGCTCATCAAGAGGGTTGAGCTCCGTTGTCCCCTTTCCCCCACCCATAGTACAAACACTMTGTCTGTGTAAGGCTATGCGCCTTTTGGCTGCCACTTTTATGTCGGACCACTTCTTTTTTTATTCCTGAGAAAGTCTGTCCTTCTGAGCCAGCAGCATTCACAGCGTCCGCCACATGCTGCCACTCTAACGCCTTTTTGGCATTTGTAATGCCCACACTGTGTCCACCAAACAATATATTTTTTCTTGCTTCAACCTCCCCTACAAGAATTTCTATTTCACACTGGGTGAAATTTCATTTTTAGCCTTTCTGTGTTATAAATCAGAATCTTTTTGTGCGTAAGCACTTTCTGTGTTTRATCCGTATGCCATCTTTTGACGTGAATCCTCTGCACAGTTTTATAAATCAGGCCCCTGGTATATTCATGACAAAATCTGTGGCATACTTGTAATGCAAACTTCTGCAGATGAATGTGATCTGTGAATGCGATCTGATAAATGGTTCCGATTGTGTTTATAAAACATATGCCTATTTGCGAGCAGTATAACGGTGAGTGGACATTCTCCCCTTCTATTTATGTTTGAACTTTGTCCAGCTACTGTGAAAAGTTTGGATGTGTGTAAAACCCTCCATAGACTGGGTTGTTTTAATATTACATGCTGGAAATGATGGGCCTGTAAGTGAGACACAGCCTATTTAAAACCAGTTGTTTGATTAGAAGTATTTGCTGTCTTTTTAGGCATTATCAATAACAAATTTAATCTGGCTTATTTACAATGTTTGGCATATCCATGCTCAGCCATAATGCAATTTATAGTAGGTGTGAATGCTATTGAAGCCATGCAATTACTTAGAGCAATGTGAACTGCAAACTGGTTCAAGTTAACATACAGATAGGTCTTCATTTTTGTTATGTTGTTTCTGTAAGCCATTGAACCAACTATAACGGACTAACTTTGGAACTGGAGTTGATTCCAAGGCAATACATAAATACACAACTTGAAGCAACCACATATTTCGCCACGGAGCACTTTCTGATTGGCCAGTGAGGGGCCAAGCCTCGACACACCCACAACTTGTTAATTCATCAAAACCCAGCCCTTTCCCGCCAAGGCCAGCAAATGTCTCGATAATTGTAATAGTGAAAATAGCACAAATATTTCTGACACACCCCTGAACCTATAGCGTTACCGCCTGCACTTAGATTTACTATTGAGTTAGGTTTGTTAAAATAGAGGCCATAGTCTGCCTACAGGGCAGTGTAGTGCACAGACCTTTCATGAAGCAGATGCTCAAAAAGAAATGTATGACATACTGCCTCTGTAGCGTAGGCCTATCTTTAGGCCTATTTATTTCTGCAAAAACACTCACTCATCACAAATTGTAAGCAAGCTAGTTACAGTGGTTCCTAAAGACATCAAATCAGAGTTTATGAGTCACATGCACAGGGTCCCAGATGTAATACAGCAGGGTACAGTGAAATGATTATGCTCCAACAATGCAGGTCAAAGAGAAGTGAGTGAAACAATAATAACAAATAATAATAGTAATAATACTAAGTAATAGAATAGAATAAGATCACAATACGGCATATACAGTGCATTCGGAAAGTAATCATACCCCTTGACTTTTCCACATTTTGTTACGTTACAGCCGTTTCTAAAATGGATGAAATTGTGTTTTTTTTTCTCATCAATCTTAACACAATTTGGTATTTTGGTATTTTATTAGGATTCCCATTAGCTGTTGCAACAGCTACTCTTCTTGGGGTKCACACATTAATAGATAAGAACAGCTCAAGGACAGAACTAGATACATGTTTTTTAAAAGGCACACATAGCCTACATATCAGTGCATACACACAAACTATCTAGGTCAAATAGGGAGAAGGCGTTGTGCCGTGAGGTGTTGCTTAATCCGTATTTTGAAACCAGGTCTGCTGTTTAATTGAGCAATGTGAGATGGAACGGAGTTCCATGCAATAATGGCTCTATATAATACTGTACGCTTTCTTGAATTTGTTCTGGATTTGGGGACTGTGAAAAGACCCCTGGTGGAATGCATGGTGGGGTAAGTGTGTATGTCAGAGCTGTGTGTAAGTTGACTATTTAAACAATTTGGAATTCTCAACACATTAATGTTTCTTATAAAAAATAAGAAGTGATGCAGTCAGTCTCTACTCAACTCTTAGGCAAGAGAGACTGGCATGCATAGTATTTATATCAGCCCTCTGATAACATTGAAGAGCAAGACGTGCCGCTCTGTTCTGGGCCAGCTGCAGCTTAACTAGGTCTTTCCTTGCAGCACTGGACCACACAACTAGACAGTAATCAAGATTAGACCAAACTAGGGCCTGCAAAACGTTGTGTTGTCAAAAAAGCAGAGCATCTCTTTATTACGGACAGACCTCTCCCCATCTTTACAACCATTGCATCTATATGTTTTGACCATGACAGTTAACAATCTAAGGTAACGCCAAGTAATTTAGCCTCCTCAACTTGTTCAACAGCCACACCATTCATTACCAGATTCAGCTGAGGTCTAGAACTTAAAGAATGATTTGTACCAAATACAATGCTCTTAGAGATGTTCAGGACCAGTTAATTACTGGCCACCTATTCCAAAACAGACTGCAACTCTTTGTTAAGGTTTCAGTGACTTCATTAGCTGTGGTTGCTGATGCGTATATGGTTGAATCATCAGCTTACATGGGCACACATGCTTTGTTTAATGCCAGTGGCAGGTCATTGGTACAAATATAAAATAGTAGAGGGCCTAGAGAACTGCAATGCGGTACACCACAAACTACATGTTTGACATTAGAGAAGCTTCCATTAAAGAAAACCCTTTGAGTTCTAATACCCCATAATGACAAACAGGTTTTTAGATTTTTTTTCCCAAACAATTACTTTACCCAGTGCTTTGTTGAAGCACCTTTGCCAGCTATTACAACCTCAAGTCTTCTTTGAGTATGATCCTACAAGCTTGGCACACCTGTATTTGGGGAGTTCCTCCCATTCTTCTCTGCAGATCCTCTCAAGCTCTGTCAGGTTGGATAGGGAGCATCACTGTACAGCTCTGTTCAGGTCTCTCCAGAGATGTTCGATCGGGTTCAAGTCCTGGCGCTGGCTGGGCCACTTAACTTCTCTGGGGCAGGTGGGACGCAAACGTCCCACCGGCCAATAGCCAGGGAAAATACAGCGAGCCATATTCAAATAACATGATATAAAAATCAAACTTTCATTAAATCACACATGTAAAATACCAAATTAAAGCTACACTCGTTGTGAATCCAGCCAACATGTCAGATTTCAAAAAAGCTTTTCGGCGAAAGCATAAGATGCTATTATCTGATGATAGCACATCAGTAAACAACAGAGTAGCATATTTCAACACTGCAAGCACGACACAAAACGCAGAAATAAAATATAAATCATGCCACTCCAATATGTCCCATAAACATCACAAATGGTCCTTTTGTTCGATTAATTCCGTCGATATATATCCAAAATGTCAATTTATTTGGACCGTTTCATCCAGAAAAACACAGCTTCCAACTTTCGCCAAGTRACTACAAAATATATCAAAAGTTACATGTAAATTTACCAAAACATTTCAAACTACTTTTTTCATACAACGTTAGGTATTTTTAAACGTTAATAATCAATCAATTTGAAGACGGGATGATCTGTGTTCAATACAAAACGAAACCAAACTGACGCAACTTTTTTCATAATGTGACTCTCTCCAAAAATTTACTTCATGTGACCCTCATTTACGATAGCCCTACTTCTTCAGTACACAAAGGAATAACCTCAACCGATTTCCAAGGACTGGTGAAAGCGGTAGTGGAAGTGGAAGCGGTAGGAACTGCAAGCAAGTCAACTAAAAATCTGGTGTCTCTAAAAAAACTAATTGAAAAGACAGTGACATAAAAAAAATACAAATTCTGAATGGTTTGTCCTCAGGGTTTTGCCTGCTACATAAGTTCTGTTATTCTCACAGACATGATTCAAACAGTTTTAGAAACTTCAGAGTGTTTTCTATCCAAATCTACTAATAATATGCATATCTTATATTCTGGGGATGAGTAGCAAGCAGTTGAATTTTGGCATGCTACTTTTCCCGAAAGTGAAAAAGCTGCCCCCTGCCCTAAAGACATTCAGAAACTTCTCCAGAAGCCGTTTAGGGTCGCTGTCCTTTTGGAAGGTGAATCGTCACCCCCAGTCTGAGGTCCTGAGCGCTCTGGAGGAGGTTTTCATCAAGGGTCTCCCAGTCCCTGACACTGAAAAACATCCCCACAGCATGATGCTGCCAGCACCATGTTTCACTGTAGGGATGGTGTCAGGTTTCCTTCACACTTGAAGCTTGGGATTCAGGCCAAAGAGTTGAATCTTGGTTTAATTAGACCAGAGAATCTAGTTTCTCATGGTCTGAGAATCCTTTAGGTGCCCTTTGACAATCTGCGAGCGGCTGTCATGTGCCTTTTACCGAGGAGTGGCTTCCGTCTGGCCACTCTAAAAATAAAGGCCGGATTGGTGGAGTGCTGCAGAGAAGGTTCTGGAAGGTTTTCTCATCTCCACAGAGGAACTCTGGAGCTGTCAGAGTGACCATTGGGTTCTTGGTCACTTCCCTGACCAAGGCCCTTCTCCCCCAATTTCTCAGTATGGCTGGGTGGCCAGCTCTAGGAAGCGTATTGGTGGTTCTAAACTTCTTCCATATAAGTATAATGGAGGCCACTGTGTTCTTGGGGACCTTTTTGATACTCTTCCCCAGATCTGTMCCTCGACAAAATTATGTCTCGGAGCGGTACAGACAATTACTTCGACCTCATGGTTTGGATTTTGCTCTAACATGCACTGTCAACTGTAGGACCTTATATGCACATTTGTGTGCCTATCCAAATAATGTCTATTAAATTGAATTTACCACAGGTGAACTCCAATCAAGTTGTAATAACATCTCACGGATGATCAATGGAAACAGGGTGCCTCTGAGCTCAATTTCGAGTATTAGCAAAGGGTCTGAATGCTTATGTAAATAAGGTATTTCTAAAAACCTTTTTTCGCTTTGTCATTATGGAGTGCTGTGTGTAGATTGATGAGGATGTTTTTTTRKAWRCKWTTTWYYAWWAYGSRMMWAKMMWAKCKAAWMMMGYAAAWMMRKAYGGGMRRMYAWWKRTTRCSYAWMSKKKWKCMMWWWKKKRMYYMWWWKKAAAKKWTWAYYAKKKCKRRMYKCKYGMMYAWRCKYGMMYAAYSRWWMYAKCCRTWKTMYWMMRKKRTMMTWAAWMSKKRTTWAATCAATGTAGATGAAGAGGAGGAGARAGGTTAAAGAAGGATGTTTAAGCCTRGAGACAAGTGAGACATGAGCTTGTGTATGTGTGCCATTCAGAGGGTGAATGGGCAAGACAAAACATGTAGAACGAGGTAAGTTAGTCGGTGCCAGGCAAACCAGTTTGTACGGCTGCTGGATTTTTCATGCTCAACAGTTTCACGTGTATATCAAGAATGGTCCCCTACCAAAGGACATCCATCCAACTTGACACAACTGTGGGAAGCATTGGAGTCATACAGGGATGGGCCAGCATCCCTGTAGAACGCTTGCGACCTCTTCAAGAGTCCATACACGGATGAATTGAAGCTATTTAGGGCAAAAGGGGGAATGGGGTGAAACCCAGTAGTAGGAAGGTGTTCTTAATGTTTCAATGTATACACTGAGTATACCAAACATTAGGAACATCTTCCTAATATTGAGATGCGCCCCCCCCCCTTTTGCCCTCAGAACAGCCTCAGAACCCAACAGCATTGCAGTTCTTGACACAAAACGGAGAGCCTGTCACCTACTACCATACCCATTTTAAAGGAACTTAAATATTTTGTCTTGCCCATTTTCCCTCTGAATGACACATCTACACAATCCATGTATCAYTTGTCTCAAGGCTTAGAAATCCTTCTTTCACCTGTTTCCTCCCCTTCATCTTCATTGTGGAGTGAAGACAGGGTCCTGAAGTGYAGTTAGCAAGTGACATCAATAAGGGACCTTGACTTCACCTGGATTCACCTGGTTTTCTATGTAATGGAAAGAGCAGTTGTGCTACTCCCTAAAAAAATTGCATGTGTCCTTAATGTTTTGTACACTCAGTGTATATCAGAGGTGGGACCAAGTCACCATTATTTGAATCACAACCTCGGAGCCTCAAGTCGAGTCCCAAGTATAGCGGGTCAAGCCTCGAGTCAAGTCCAAGTCGTGCATTCTAAGACCAAGCCAAGTCGAGTCAGCATGGTCATTACACAGATGCACCTTGTGCAGGAAACAATAAAAGGCCATTCAAAAAATTGCAGCTTTGTCACACATCACAATGCTACAGATGTCTCATGTTTTGAGGGCAGGAACGTCCACCAGAGCTGTTGCCAGATAATTTAATGTTCAATTGCCTATCATAAGCCACCTCAAACGTCGTTTTAAAGACTTTGGCAGTACGTCCAACCGGACTTAAAACCACCGACCACGTGTATGGTGTCATGCGGCAYGCGGTTTGACGATTMTCAACATTGTGAACAGAGTGTGTTGATGGGGTTGTCAATGGGGTTATGGTATGGGCAGGCATTAGCTACGCACAACYAACTCAATTGCATTTTATTGATCACAATTTCAATGCACAGTGACAAGATCCTGAGACCCATTGTCATGCCATTCATCTGCCGCCATCACCTCGTGTCACAAGGATCTGTACACAATTCCTGGAAGCTGAAAATGTCTCAGTTCTTCCATGTCCTGAACTCACCAGACATGTCACCCATTGAACATGTTTGGGATGCTTTGAATCGACGTGTATGACAGCGTGTCCCGCCAATATCCAGCAACTTGCACGACGATTGAAGAGGAGTGGGACAACATTCCACAGGCCACAATCATCAGCCTGGTGAATTCTATGTGAAGGAGATYCGTAGCGKTGCATGGGGTAAATGGTGGTCACACGAGATACTGACTGGTATTCTGATCCACAACCCTACCTTTTAAGGTATCTGTGACCAACAGATGCATATATGTATRCCCAGTCATGTGAACTCCATAGATTAGGGCCTAATAATTGTTTTTCAATTGGCTGATTTCCTTATAAACTCAGCAAAAAAAGAAACGTCCCTTTTTCAGGACCCTGTCTTCAAAGATAATTCGTAAAAATACAAATAACTTCACAGATCTTCATTGTAAAGTGTTTAAACACCYTTTCTCATGCTTATTCAATGAACCACAACCAATTAATGAACATGCACCTGTGGAATGGTTGATAAGACACTAACAGCTTACAGACGGTAGGCAATTAAGGTCACAGTTATGAAAACTTAGGACACTAAAGAGGCCTTTCTACTGACTCTGAAAAACACCAAAAGAAAGATGCCCAGTGTCCCTGCTCATCTGCGTGAACGTGCCTTAGGAATGCTGCAAGGAGGCATGAGGACTGCAGATGTGGCCCGGGCAATAAATTGCAATGTCCGTACTGTGAGATCCGCCGTAAGACAGCGCTACAGGGAGACAGGATGGACAGCTGATCGTCCTAGCAGTGGCAGACCACGTGTAACAACACCCTGCACAGGATCGGTACATCGAACATCAAACCTGTGGGACAGGTACAGGAATCAACAACAACTGCCCGAGTTACACAGGAATGCACATTCCCTTCATCAGTGCTCAGACTGTCCGAAATAGGCTGAGAGAGGCTAGACTGAGGGCTTGTAGGCCTGTTGTAAACAGGTCCTCACCAGACATCACCGGCAACAACGTCGCCTATGGGCAATAACCCACCGTCACTGGACCAGACAGGACTGGCAAAAAGTGCTCTTTACTGATAGTCGCGATTTTGTCTCACTGGGGTGATGGTCTGATTCGCGTTTTTTCGTTGAAGGAATGAAGCGTTACACCGAAGTCTGTACTCTGGAGCGGGATCGATTTGGAGGTGTCACAGCATCATCAGACTGAGCTTGTTGTCATTGCAGGGAAGACATCCTCCTCCCTCATGTGGTACCCAACCTGCAGGCTCATCTGACATGACCCTCCAGCATGACAATGCCAACAGCCATACTGCTCGTTCTGTGCGTGATTTTCCTGCAAGACAGGAATGTCAGTGTTCTGTCATGGCTAGCGAAGAGCCCCGATCTAAAATCCCATTGAGCATGTCTTGGACATTTTGGATCGGAGGGTGAGGGCTAGGGTCATTCCCCCAGAAATGTCCGGGAACTTGCAGGTGCCTTGGTGGAAGAGTGGGGTAACCTCACAGCAATAACTGGCAAATCTGGTGCAGTCACAAGGAGGAGATCCACTGCAGTACTTAATGCAGCTGTTGGCCACACCAGATACTGACTGTTACTTTTGATTTTGACCCCCTTTGTTCAGGGACACATTATTCCATTTCTGTTAGTCCCACGTCTGTGGAACTTGTTCAGTTTATGTCTCAGTTGTTGAATCTTATGTTCATACAAATATTTACACATGTTAAGTTTGCTGAAAATAAATGCAGTTGACGTTTCTTTTTTTGCTGAGTTTATGAACTGTAACTCAGTAAATCATTGAAATTGTTGCATTGCATTTATATTTTTGTAAATATAATTGTAACATATGACCTTGTACTCAGTGTAGATGTATATACAGGTCGTGGTGATCCAATGATGAAAGCTTCATATCATAGAAAATATACTAGTAAGATTTACCAAATATGCACGGGCAATAGCCTGTCCCATATGATGGACACTGGTAGTGTAATAACAGGATGGGAGACAGAGAGCTGGTTTGAAGCGCATGGCACAGCAGATGTTTATTGTAAAGGACCACAGGAGGAGGCAGATAGCTGGGTCCAGGGGCAGGCAGATGGTCATACACTGAGGTCCAAAAAGGCAACAGTACAGGCAGGGAAAAGGCTAGTAACGTCGTCTGGGATATCAGGCAATAGGTTGATACAGGAAATCCGATAGGCAGAAGGCTTCGTTAGTGAGGCAGGCAAAAATTATCATACACAGGCGGATTCAATTACGGGAAAACAAGAGCTCCGAATAGAAGTGTGTCACAAAACAAACAATACCTCACAATGATGGGGTGCAAAGAACTGAGCTAAATAGGTGTGAGAATGAACATACAGGTGTGTGAACAGGTGATCAGAATTCAGGTGATTGGGATCTGGAGAGTGAGCTGTGTTCAGGGGATCTATGTGTTTGAGAGTGTGAGCTGGAAAGTGGGTTGGAACTTGAGATGCATTCAGGGGATCTATGTGTTTGAGAGTGAGTTGGAAGCAGACGTTACAGGTAGAGGGCAAGACTGTACAGCCTCCCCTTGAGAAACCACATTGAATCTGACTAACAGGAGCTCAAACAGGTAGGCCTGCATAATATAAGCACTTGGCCCCCAGGACCATACAATTACCCAATTGGAAACCAATAAACTGGTTCTACAATGTAAAAGGCCATTTCTACATATATTGCTACATTCCTACATTCTTCCTACTCAGACTTAATGATATTTCAACTCATGCATACGTAGAAAAATCTTCTCTTTTTCAATGTTCTGACTCCAAAGCGTGGAGCGCAGGCCACGTAGCCTATTTCACTGAGGCGCGCACGCTCCTATTACGCACAGGAATGAAGTGGCTATCCTCAGCAAGCCAATTTCAATTCTGCCTGAACTTATTGTGAAAACTGGCAATTGGAACTTTCTCGTTCTCAACTCCTGTGGCTGGACGCTCCTCGAGCTTGATGGATGTATCACCGCCTTGTCGTCTGTCCCTATCCGAATGGCCTGTGCTACCTGGAACTTGCCTGCCAAGGAAGTCGTCTCCATCTGCTTCTCCTCCTCCCCCATCTTGTGGTGGAGTAGATGGAGAACATCAAGAGGTTTGTTCCAATAGTGCTGGTCCCATGTCACAAGTCGCGCAAACTGAAGGCAGCGGCACGCTGCTAAATAGATTAGAGTGTCTGCGAGAGTTCCGGAGCAGATCGAGATGAAGAGTAGCTTTGCCACCCTGGTGCCTGATCTACCTCCGCCTTCATTGCTGGGTCTGCCTGTATCTGTGACAGCTGTGCTGACTCCATCGGCACTGACTCCAACAGCGGCCTCGTTGTCGAGTTTGTCTCCTTTCCCTCTCTCTGGATCTGACAGGGCTCTTCCTGCTGTGGCAGGTCTGGACCTATTGCCGGGAGCTGCGGGCGTACGCTATCCTGCTTCTCGTGGGCCTGTGAAATGTTCCATGAAATGTGTGAGGGGTAGAATTGGGCGGATTTCTCCATCCCCTTCTCCGGCCGTTGTATTAGGAAGTTTAATGGTGAGAAACGTCTGGAGCAAAAATGTTGTGCTATCCAAGAGCACATGTACTTAACTTATCACACCTGGCACAAATTATTGTCTAGTTCTGTTTTTCCTATACCTGTGCCGAGAGGGGAGTAGTTCAAAGTCAGGATACAGGGGGTGGCTTGTGAGCCTTGCGGAGGGCCCTGACCTTAAAACTTCTTATGGCTTAAATCCCGTTAACTTCTTTGGGGTAGGGGGCAGTATTTTCACATCCGGATGAAAAGCGTCCCCAGAGTAAACTACCTGCTACTCAGGCCCAGATGCTAGGATATGCATTTATTTGTGGATTTGGATAGAAAACACTCTGGAGTTTCGAAAACTGTTTGAATGATGTCTGTGAGTATAACAAAACTCATATGCCAGGCAAAAACCTGAGAAAAAATTCAACCAGGAAGTGGGAAATCTGAGGTTTGTAGTTTTTCAACTCTTTGCCTATCCAAGATACAGTGTCAATGGGGTCATATTGCACTTCCTAAGGCTTCCACTAGATGTRAACAGTCTTTAMAACCTTGTTTGATGCTTCTACMGTGAAGGAGGGGGGAATGAGAGCTGAATGAGTCAGGGCTCTGCCAGAGMMGCATGAGCTGATCATGCACGCTCACGTGAGAGTTAGCTCTGTTCCATTGCATTTCTACAGACAAAGGAATTCTCCGGTTGAAACATTATTGAAGATTTATGATAAAAACATCATAAAGATTGATTCTATACTTCGTTTGACATGTTTCTACGAACTGTAATATGACTTCGTCTGAACTTTCGCCTGGACTTGCCCGCGCGTCGTGAGTTTGGTTGTGTACTAAACACGCAAACAAAAAGGAGGTATTTGGATATAAATGGTGGACCCTATCTGGTTGCATTGCAGTGCCACCAGAGACTCTGGGTTCGAGCCCAGGCTCTGCCACAGCTGGTCGCGACCGGGAGGCTCATGGGGCGACGCATAATTGGCCCAGCGTCGTCCGGGTTAGGGAGGGTTTGGCCGGCAGGGATATCCTTGTCTCATCGCGCACTAGCGACTCCTGTGGCGGGCCGGGCGCAGTGCACGCTGACCAGGTTGCTAGGTGAACGGTGTTTCCTCCGACACATTGGTGCGGCTGGCTTCCGGGTTGGATGTGCGTTGTATCAAGAAGCAGTGCGGCTTGGTTGGGTTGTGTTTCGGAGGACGCATGACTCTCGACCTTCGCCTCTCCTGAGTCCGTACAGGAGTTGCAGCGATGAGACAAGACCAATTGGATACCACGAAATTGGGGAGAAAAAGGGGTAAAAAAATGACACAATACATTATTTACCATTCATTTCTATTGGACACAAATAGAAAATACCCTCAAATTAAAGCTGACAGTCTGCACTTTAACCTCAAAGTCATTATATCATTTAAAATCCAAAGTGCTGGAGCCAAAACAACAACATAAGTTCGAGCTCACTGTATTTTATCTTGAGAAGAATATATTGGAATAACACAATAACATAGAAAGGATATTTTTCACAAACTAATGCTGAGTGTGCATGTGTGAAACACCCTTTGGCAGCAATTACAACTGTCTGTCTTTTGGGTAAGTCTCTTAGAGCTTTGCACACCTGGATTGTGCAATATGTGCCCTTTATTATTTTCAAAATTCTTCAAGCTCTGCCAAGTTGTTGTTCATTTCTATACAGACATTTTTAAGTCTTGCCATAGATTTTATAGCAGATTTAAGTCAGAACTGTAACTCAGACAATCATGAACATTCACTGTCTTCTTAGTAAACAACTCAGTGTAGATTTGTTCTTGTGTTTTCGGTTATTGTCCTGCTGAAAGGTGAATTTCTCTCCCAGTGTCTGGTCGAAAGGTTTTCCTCTAGGATTTCTCCATTCCATTTAGTTTTATCCTCACTCTAAAAAATGCTGGGTTACGGGCCTCCCGAGTGGCGCAGTGGTCTAAGGCACTGCATCGCACTGTTAGCTGTGTCACTAGAGATTCTGGGTTCGAGTTCCGGCTCTGTTGCAGCCGGGCGTGACCGGGTAACCCATGGGGCGGCGCACAATTGGCCCAGCGTCGTCCGGGTTAGGGTAGGGTTTGGCCAGCAGGGATGTCCTTGTCCCATCGCACACTAGTGACTCCTGTGGCAGGCTAGGTGCAGCGCACGCTGACCAGGTCTCCAGGTGTAAGGTGTTTCCTCTGACACATTGGTGCAGCTTGCTTCCGGGTTAAGTGGGCGTTGTGTCAAGAAGCAGTGCGGCTTGGCTGGGTTGTGTTTCGGAGGACGCACGGCGCTCAACCTTCGCCTCTCCCGAGTCCGTATGGGACAGATACTGGTGGACAAGGAGGCATACAAGCAAAGGGTGGAGAGGACCCTCAGGGAACTCAAGGGTGGCCTGGCAAGGGATTAAATCCATGGCTAGTACCCCCCACATAGGCAGAGGAAAAACCAGTGCCGACCTTGGGAGACATGAGGGCCAGCTAATGAGCTGAATGTTTTCTTCTCAAGATTTGAATCTGACGACTTTGTGTCGGGGGTAAAACAAATGGAAGCATCATTACAAATGTTTGAGAGGGTTGTTGTTAAAAAGGCTGATGTTTTGAAGTTGTTCAGGGGATGTAACGCACAGAAAAGCCCAGGCCCAGACAAAATAAGTGGACATGTGTTAAAGCTGTAAGAACCGACGCTGGAGATGAGAAGCAGGTACGGAGAGTTGAACAATTAATTTAGCACAGACATGGAACAGGACAGGAACAGGGTCAGCACCGGGTAACAATGACATACAAACGTTAATGTAGATGCTACCATGATTATGGATCATCCTGAATGAATCAAATAGCATACCCCCAAGACATGCTAACCTCTCACCATTACAATATGAGAGGAGGTTAGCATTTTTGGGGGGCATGATATTTATGCCTCTAACTTTCTCATTCATTGTATCATTTCAAATCCACAGTTCTGGAGTACAGAGCCAAAATAACAACACATTTGTCATTGTCCCAATACTTTTGGAGCTTACTGTATATGTGTGTTGACTGTAATAAGGGCACAACTCACAAACAGACACACATACACACAAAATACAGAGATATTATACGTTTGTGACTGAAGTTATTTGAAATGGCTGGAGGGGGAGTTAAGGTTAAAGCAACATGTCCGTGTGCACTTTGTACAAATGCTGGATCATCAACGACTACATTGTCTGTTCCTCCTTCAAGTATGATTTTCCTTCTGTCATTCACCAGTTTGAGAGAGGGCAACTCATTTTTTCTTTCCAATTCATGCAAGCAGAAAAACATGCATTCAGAAAGTTACACATCTCCCACTCCTTTCCCTCCGTCACTCACAAAAGCAGAGTAATCTGACATTGATATTTTCAACGGGCTGATCAAATTCGCCTTGCAAATGCTCAATGAATGCAACAGGAAGTCATCTGTGGGTTCAATTCCAACAGGGGCCATTCAGAGTCACAGCTGGGAAAAGTTAGTTGACGATAGTGGTGGCAGATAGAGAAAGTAGCTGCTGAGAAGGCAGTAATAAAATGATTAAATATGCATTACCTGTGTTCAGATTCATGGATGGAGAAGATGACTCCTGACGTGGAGGACTTCTGCTGGATGGAGGCCAGGAAGGTAAATTCACTTTTACTCCTGAAGAGCTCCACCACCTTCTCTGTGATGTGGGCGGGCGCYTGGACTGCTCTCCCCACATCTGGGGGATGAAAGAGAAAGAACAGCAATCAGGGAACGGCATGTTCGCCGCTTTCACAGTCGACATCCTGTCTGCCTGTTAAGGTTCAGGCGTCAGCTAGCAGGGGAAAAGAAGACAGAAAAGTGTCTGCGTCCCAAATGGCAACCTGTTCCCAATGTTGTGCACTACGTTTGACCAGGGCGCACAGGGCCATTTGGAACACACATTGTCTGAGGCACGGCCTGAAAAACTGCTGACTTTCACCAAAACAGTACTGTTCACCAATATGGTTCTCTTTTTCAATGAATGCCTTCTCTAATGACAAAGAAAGGCATAGTATCATATGCATTATTCAACGTAAAGATTAACACTAACACACACTCAGTATCAAGCAAGAAAAATTGTCACCTATTTACCTAGATGAGGTCCCAACCCAGAGGTGCGTTCAACACAGCAAATCTTTGAAACATTAGGAGGATATGTCCACTAACAAACTCAAACTCGTTTTGCAAGTACACCAGAAAAATGTCCATCTATGAGGCACATAAGACACARGAAACAGGTCATGGACGTGTTCATTAGGGCACATCGTAACAAATGTTTCAAAGCGTAGTGCAATGGAACACCAAATCGAGTGTTTCTACACTGAACAAAACTATAAACGCAACATGTAAAGTGTTGTTCCCATGTTTCATGAGCTAAAATAAAAGATCCCAGAAATGTTCCATACGTACACYAAGCTTATTTCTCTTAAATGTTTTGCACAAATTTGTTTACATCCCTATCCCTTAGTGAGCATTTCTCCTTTGCCAAGATAATCCATCCACCTGACAGGTGTGGCATATGAAGAAGCTGATTAAACAGCATGATCATTACAAAGGTGCAACTTGTGATGGGGACATCATAAAGCCACTCATCTGCAACCATCACTTCATTATTCAGCATGATAATGCATAGCCCCATGTACACAATTCCTGGAAGCTGAAAATGTCCCAGTTCTTCCATGGCCTGCAAACTCACCAGACATGTCACTCATTGAGCATATTTGGGATGCTCTGGATTGACATGTACGACATCGTGTTCCAGTTCCCGTCAATATCCAGCAACTTCGCACAGCCATTGAAGAGGAGTTGGACAACATTCCACAGGCCACAATCATCAGCCTGATCAAATCTATGCGAAGAAAATGTGTCGCGCTGCATGGGGTAAATGCTGGTCACATCAGATACTGAATGATATTCTGATCCACACCCCTACCTTTTTTAAGGTATCTGTTACCAACAGATGCATATCTGTAATCCCAGTCATGTGAAATCCATAGATAAGGGTCTAATGAATTTACATAAATTGACTGATTTCCTTATATCAACTGTAAATATTTGAAATTGTAGCATTTAGCGTTTATATTTTTGTTCAGTATAATTGGACAAGTTAGTGGCTGCCCCCCATGGCAGGCTTGTAAACCTCTCTCAGTTGGTGCCAAAGTCCTGCCYGTGTGATCCGCATCCGCCGTGCCCTCTCCACTCAGCCTCCACGCTATCACTGGCACAGGACCAGGCACAGACACTGACTGACTGACCCACATAAAAAATACTACAGTTACATTTACTGTAGTGTTTTTGCAGACTGTAGTATGCTGTAGTATTTACCATAGTATACTATGAATCAAATCAATTAGTATCCATTATTAAAGTGACCAGTGAGTCCATGTACATAGGGCAGCATCCTCTAAGGTGCAGGGTTGAGTAACCGGGTGGTAGCCGGCTAGTGATGGCTATTTAACAGTCTGATGGCCTTGAGATAGAAGCTGTTTTTCAGTCCTGCTGAGAAGGCAGTAAAAATGATAAATATGCATACCTGTTTCAGATCATGGATGGAGAAGACTCCTGACGTGGAGGACTCTTGCTGGATGGAGGCCAGGAGGGTAAATTCACTTTTACTCCTGAAGAGCTCCACACCTTCTCTGTGTAGTGGGCGGCGGACTCGTCTCCCCACATCTGGGGGATGAAAGAGAAAGAACAGCAATCAGGGAACGGCATGTTCGCCGCTTTCACAGTCGACATCCTGTCTGCCTGTTAAGTTCAGGCGTCAGCTAGCAGGGGAAAAGAAGACAGAAAAGTGTCTGCGTCCAAATGGCAACTGTTCCCAAGTTGTGCACTACTTGACCAGGCGCACAGGGCCATTTGGAACACACATTGTCTGAGGCACGGCCTGAAAAACTGCTGACTTTCACCAAAACAGTACTGTTCACCAATATGGTTCTCTTTTTCAATGATGCCTTCTCTAATGCAAAGAAAGGCATAGTATCATATGCATTATTCAACGTAAAGATTAACAAACACACACCAGTATCAAGCAAGAAAAATTGTCACACTATTATACCTAGATGAGGTCCCAACCAAGAGTGCGTTCAACACAGCAAATCTTTGAAACATTAGAGGATATGTCCACTAACAAACTCAAACTCGTTGCAAGTACACCAGAAAAATGTCCATCTATGAGGCACTAAGACACACAAACAGGTCATGGACGTGTTCATTAGGGCACATCGTAACAAATGTTTCAAAGCGTATGCATGGAACACCAAATCGAGTGTTTCTACACTGAACAAAACTATAAACGCAACATGTAAAGTGTTTCCCATGTTTCATGAGCTAAAATAAAAGATCCCAGAAATGTTCCATACGTACAAAAGCTTATTTCTCTAAATGTTTGCACAAATTGTTTACATATCCCCTTAGTGAGCATTTCTCCTTTGCCAAGATAATCCATCCACCTGACAGGTGTGGCATATGAATGAAGTAAACAGCATGATCATCAAAAAGGTGCAACTTGTGATGGGGACATCATAAAGCCACTCATCTGCAACCATCACTTCATTATTCAGCATGATAAGCATAGCCCCATGTACACAATTCCTGGAAGCTGAAAATGTCCCAGTTCTTCCATGGCCGCAAACTCACAGACATGTCACTCATTGAGCATATTTGGGATGCTCTGGATGACATGTACGACATCGTGTTCCAGTTCCCGTCAATATCCAGCAACTTCGCACAGCCATTGAAGAGGAGTTGGACAACATCCACAGGCCACAATCATCAGCCTGATCAAATCTATGCGAGAAAATGTGTCGCGCTGCATGGGTAAATGCTGTGCACATCAGATGAATGATATTCTGATCCACACCCTACCTTTTTTAAGGTATCTGTTACCAACAGATGCATATCTGTAATCCCAGTCATGAAATCCATAGATAAGGGTCTAATATTACATAAATTGACTGATTTCCTTATATCAACTGTAAATATTTGAAATTGTAGCATTTAGCGTTTATATTTTTGTTCAGTATAATTGGACAAGTTAGTGGCTGCCCCCATGGCAGGCTTGTAAACCTCTCTCAGTTGGTGCCAAAGTCCTGCCGTGTGTGATCCGCATCCGCCGTGCCCTCTCCACTCAGCCTCCACGCTATCACTGGCACAGGACCAGGCACAGACACTGGACTGACTGACCCACATAAAAAATCTACAGTTACATTTGTAGTGTTTTTGAGATCTGAGTATCTGTAGTATTTACCATAGTAACATAATCAAATCAATTAGTATCCATTATTAAAGTGACCAGTGAGTCATGTACATAGGCAGCATCTC
>NC_036855.1:47063031-47148195 GCF_002910315.2 Salvelinus sp. IW2-2015 | reverse complement strand
TGCACCCTGTACTGACACTCGCTTCTGGATGTAGCGGGGTGAAGCACGGCCGTGACCCGCCTCTAAGGTGCAGGGTTGAGTAACCGGGTGGTAGCCGGCTAGTGATGGCTATTTAACAGTCTGATGGCCTTGAGATAGAAGCTGTTTTTCAGTCTCTCGGTCCCAGCTTTGATGCACCTGTACTGACCTCGCCTTCTGGATGGTAGCGGGGTGAACAGGCCGTGACCCGGGTGGTTGATGTCCTTGATTATCTTGTTGGCATTCCTGTGACATCGGGTGGTGTAGGTGTTCTGGAGGGCAGGCAGTGTGCCCCCGGTGATGCGTTGGGCAGACCGCACCATCCTCTGGAGAGCCCTGCGGTTGCAAGCACTGTAGTTGACGTACCAGGCGGTGATATAGCCTGACAGGATGCTCTCAATTGTGAATCTGTAAACATTTGTGAGGGTCTTAGGGGCCAAGCAAAATTTCTTCAGCCTCCTGAGGTTGAAGAGACGCTGTTGCGCTTTCTTCACCACACTGTCTGTGTGGGTGGACCATTTCAGAACATCGGTGATGTGTACGCCGAGGAACTTGAAGCTTTTCACCTTCTCCACTACTGTCCTGTCGATGTGGATAGGGGCATGCTCTCTCTGCTGTTTCCTAAAGTCCACAATCAGCTCCTTCGTTTTGACGTTGTCGGAGAGGTTATTTTCCTCGCACCACTCCGCCAGGGCCCTCACCTCCTCTCTCTAGGCTGTCTTGTCATTGTTGGTAATCAGGCCTGCAACTGTTGTGTCATCTGCAAACTTGATGATTGAGATGGAGACATGCGTAGCCACGCAATCATGGGTGAACAGGGAGTACATGAGGGGCCTGAGCACGCACCCTTGTGGGGCCCCTGTGTTGACGAACAGCGAAGTTGAGGTGTTGTTTTCTACTTTCACCACCTAGGGGCGGCCGGTCAGGAAGTCCAGGACCCAGTTGCACAGGGTTCAGTCCCAGGGCCCCAGGCTTAGTGATGAGCTTGGAGGGTACTATGGTGTTGAAGGCTGAGCTATATTCAATTAACAGCATTTTTACATAGGTATTCATCTTGTCCAGATGGGATAGGGTGTCAGGTAAGGTAGAGGTGATATGATCCTTAAAACTTCTTGACGCTAGGGGTCATATTTTTTTATTTTCTTAAAATAACGTTCCCAAGGTAAACGGACTATTTCTCAGGTCCAGATCGTAGAATATGCATATAATTTACAGATTAGGATAGAAAACACTCCAAAGTTTCCAACTGTCAAAATATTGTCTGTGAGTATAACACAACTGATTCTGCAGGCGAAAACCTGAGAAAATATACCCCGGAAGTGATATATATATTTTTTTATCTGTGTTTCCTGGCCAGTCTTTCTTCCATTTAAAGGGGTATCAACCAGATTCNAGTCTTTCTTCCATTTAAAGGGGTATCAACCAGATTCTTTTTCCAATGGCTTCCTCAGGCTGTGACCAGGCTTTAGACATAGTTTCAGGCTTTTATTTTGAAAAATGAACGAGATTTTTCAAAAGTAGTCAGGTGTCCTCTGAATAGTTCCTGCGCGCGAGAGGGGAGCTCTCCATTTTCCTTTTCTCTCTTATTGAATAGGTTACGGTCCGGTTGAAATATTATTGATTATGTTTGTTAAAAACAACCTGAGGATTGATTATAAAAAACATTTGACATGTTTCTACGACCATTACGGATACTTTTTTGGAATGTTCGTCGAACGGAACGAGGCTGTAGTTTTCTGAACATAACGCGCAACCCAAACAGCGTTTTTTTCTTATAAAAGTAWTATTTATCGAACAAAAATGACATTTGTTGTGTAACTGGGAGTCTCGTGAGTGCAAACATCCGAAGATTATCAAAGGTAAGCGATTCATTTTATTGCTTTTCTGACTTTCGTGACCATGCTAATTTGGGGCTAGCTGTTGTAGCATTGATTGATATACTCACAAAAGCTTGGATTTCTTTCTCTGGAAAGCATATTTTCAAAATCTGACACGATAGGTGGATTAACAACAAGCTAAGCTGTGTTTTGGTATATTTCACTTGTGATTTGCATGATTATAAATATTTTTTGTAATATTTTTGAATTTGGTGCCCTGCAATTCAGCGGTTGTTTAGGGAAATGATCCCGTAATCGGGATCTGTGCGCAGAAAGGTTAACTAGCCTCTCAAAGCACTMCATGATATTCATTTAGTTCAGTTACCTTTGCTTTCTTTGGTACAGGAACAATGGTGGACATCTTGAAGTAAGTGGGAACAGCAGACTGGGATAGGGAGAGATTGAATATGTCCGTAAACACACCAGCCACCTGGTCTGCGCATGCGCTGAGGACGTGGGTAGGGATGCCGTCTTGGCCATCAGCCGTGCAAGGGTTAACACATTTAAATGTCTTACTCACGTCGGCCACGGAGAACGAGAGCCCACAGTTCTTGGGAGCGGGCCACGTCGGTGGCACTATATTATCTTCAAAGCGGGCAAAGAAGGTGTTTAGCTTGTCCGGGAGCAAGACGTCGGTGTCCACGACGTGGCTGGTTTTCCCGTTGTAATCCATGATTGTCTGTAGACCCTGCCACATATGTCTCGAGTCTGAGCCGTTGAATTGCGACTCCACTTTGTCTCTGTACTGACGATTTGCCTGTTTGATTGCCTTATGGAGGGAATAAGTACTCTGCTTGTATTCAACCATTTTTCCAGTCACCTTGCCATGGTTAAATGTGGTGGTTCTCATGGTTAAATGTGGTGGTTCGCTTTGTTCAAATATCAAATTACACCTTATTCTCTATAGTGCACTCTTTTTAATGCATTTTTTTTTGCCCAGTTTAGTTAAATAGCCTCCTCATTGGTCAAATTAGTGCACTATATATAGGGAATAGGGTGTAATTTGAGACAAATACAAATATGTGCGTTCTAAATAGTAGGAATATAATAATGTATGCAAAAATAGTTTTGTATTATGTGAAAATCTAGTATGTTTTAAATGCCAGGATGTTATACTCATTTCAACTTTTTATCTAGTAGAATTCACTGCACACTTTTTAGGAAGAAAATCGTATTTTCTGAGTCACTTGTGTTTGACAACAGCTGATAATCATCTGATAATCCGATAAGGAGACTCGCTGTACCTAAATGATCGAATGGTGTGAATCAACACAATTGTGCATTAGATTATCCATTCTCATGACGGGTGTTGATATTTGTTGTCTACTGCATTCGTTTTTACTAAACAGTAGGCTACGTTCTAAATGGTATGTAGTACGATTACTACATAATAGGCCTATGTAGTTTTAGTAAGTAGTAGGCGAGACAGATTTTGGATAAGGCCAGTGTGTCCCCCTACATAGTGTCTACTGCTATGGTGCCCTAATGGAAGGATGAGTCAAGGAGAAGAAACTGGCTGAGACTGATGGAGTCCCTTCTTTTAAGGCCACTGAGTCACCACCAACACATGCCAATCCAGCTGGCCAGATTCACTTCATAGCAGATAATAATGTATCACTAATCTGAGGCCATATGTATCAAGCGTCTCAGAGGAGTGCTGATTTAGGATCAGTTTAGCCTTTAAGATCACAATGAATAAGATTAAATGGACAGGGGGAGCTGATGCTACAACAGCTTGATATATACGGCCCCAGGTCCTTTAGTCAATGAATGTCTGTGAGACAAGTAAACTAAACAAGGAATCCAACTCTGAGAGGAATGGAGAGTGAGACAGTGTCAGATTGAATATACTGTAATCCCAAATATACTGTAATCCCATCTCCCTTATTAAAACACATTATTTTGCAAAGAATATCTACAGTGGCCTCAACAGCACTCTGTAGGGTAGCACCATGTTGTAGCCGGAGGAAAGCTAGCTTCTGTCCTCCTCTGGGTACATTGACTTCAAAACAAAACCTAGGAGGCTCATGGTTCTCACCCCCTTCCATAGACTTACACAGTAATAATGACAACTTCCGTAGGACGTCCTCCAACCTATCAGAGCTCTTGCAGCATGAACTGACATTTTGTCCACCCAATCAAAGGATCAGAGAATAGATCTACTGAAAGCATAAACTACAGCTAGCTAGCATTCCAGTGTTTAAAATGTGTTGAGTAGTTGACTCAAAGAGAGAGAAAGACAATAGTTGAGCAGTTGAACAAATTAATTTCTTCCGAATGAAGGAGAAGCAAGAGAGAGAGAGAGTGTCATTTTTATCACTTACTTAGCTAGCAAATGCAGCTAGCAAGTTTAGCCTAATTAAACACCCTGCTCAAACAGAGAAGGGTATGTTAGCTAGCTAGCTAGATGACTTTCCAACAACACTGGAACTCTTCCGAGTCAAGGTAAGCTTTTGATTTTACTAATTTGTAACTGCTTACTGACTACACTGTAACGTTACTGCATGATTGTAGCAGGCAGAGACCACTGCGCAGGAGGATAACACAAGCACGGAAATGCTGGTGGATGAACTCACCCAACCACAGAGACCTCTAAAAGAGGAAAAGATCAAAGGGCACAGACCGAGTGTGAAGTGGCCCAAAGCTGTTGAAAAGAGAGAGTGGGAAACAATCAACAACGACCTGACAAAAATCTTGGAACAACAGGTAGGAACAGCAGAGAAAAAGCTTGAAAGGATGGTAGACATTCTACCACTACGGAGAAGAGCGCTTTGGAGTAAACGAAAGGAGAAGTGGCAAGACACCACACGCGCCAGCCAAATCTAGGAGGCAGCAAGAGATCGAAATACTTGTCAGAGAGAGAAGGCAGCTGAGAAAGCAGTGGAAGAAGGCCTCTGATGCAGAGAGAGAAGGTCTCATGCTACTCCAAACAGACATCAAATGTCGGCTGGCAACCTTGCGAAGAGCGGAAAACTTAAGGAAACTTCGTAGGAAGAAGGAACACTCAAGAACACGGTTCTATAAAAACCCCTTTAAGTTTTTCAAAAACCTCTTCGCAAAGGAAAAAGTGCGGAATCCTAAAAACTCCAAAGCCAGAACTGGAAGAACATCTGGAAAAGTCCACCAGGACAGGAAAAGGCATGAGGCAGATAATCATCCACATGACATCCCATCTATTCAACCACCAGAATTCAATCTGGACACTGACCCTCCAAAATGGAAGGAAGTAGAGAACGTTGTCCGACGAGCAAGAGCGGCCTCGGCTCCTGGCTAATGGAAACCATACAAGCTCTACAAGAACGCCCCGGATGTTCTACCGCTTTCTTTGGAGGCTCATGAGGATAGTGTGGCAGAAGGAAATAATACCAAAGGCATGGCGAAGGCTGGCTGGGTGTGCTAATCCCGAAAGAGAAGATGCGACAGACATCAGTCAATTCCGACCAATCTCCCTTCTCAACGTCGAAGGGAAGATCTTTTTCAGTATAATAGCACAGGGCTGACCACTTACCTGGAAAGGAACAAGTACATTGATACATCTGTACAGAAAGCAGGCATTCCTGTTTCTCTGGTTGCCTGGAACATACTAGTATGATTTGCACCAGATCCAAACAGCTAAGAAGGACAAGAGAGACCCTCATTCATCTTCCTCGACCTGGCCAATGCCTTTGGCTCAGTTCCCCATGAACTCCTCTGGAATCCTTTAACATTTTCCACCGTACCAGAACCCATCACTACACTGGTAAAGGCCTATTCCAAGACCTGCAATTGTGTTTCACAACACTGACTCACAACAACATGGCAGCGCTTGGAAGTAGGCATAATGGCAGGCTGTACATTTCACCTCTGCCTTCACTATGGCCATGAATAGTCATATCAGGCATCGAGATGGGTGGTCGGCGGTGAGAGAACTAAGGAAGGGCTCCGTCTCCCACCTATCTGAGCATACATGGATGACATGACTACACTGACCACCACTGCAGCATGCACCAGGCGGCTACTTGCAAAACTGCAGGATAACATCAAGTGGGCCCGGATGAAAATRAAGCCAAGCAAATCTCMAAGCATRTCCATAGTCAAGGGACAGCTTAAAGATGTGAGGTTCTGCATTGYAGATGACCCGATACCAACGGTGTCTGAGCAACCCGTCAAGAGCCTGGGTAGATGGTACAACGAAAGCCTCCGGGATAAAGATCAAGTGCAGCAAGTAAGGCAGGACATCGCCGACAGTCTTGAGAACATCAACAAGACCCTACTGCCTGGGAAGCTCAAGCTTTGGTGCCTACAGTTTGGACTTCTCCCCTGGGTAATGTGGCCACTCACCGTCTATGAGGTCCCAATAACAACAGTGGAGAAGAGGGAACGAACCATTACCACATACGTCAAGAAATGGCTGGGTGTCCCACGATGCCTGAGTAACATCGGCCTCTATGGCAAAGGGGTCCTTGAACTACCTCTTACAAGTCTAACGGAGGAGTACAAGTGCTATAAAGTAAGACTTCAGATGACATTGAAGGACTCCAAAGACCAGAGCATTAGCAAGGCTGCACCTTCCCTACAAACTGGACGGAAATGGACATCATCCAAGGCTGTGCAGCAAGGAACATCAGCCCTGAGACACCAAGACATTGTGGGGAATATCCAGCATGGAAGAGGAGGCTTTGGRCTGGCAGCAAGCAAACCAACGTTCTATAAGGCAACAACATCTGAACGCAGGAAGCTGGTGGTCGAGGAGGTGCGCAGACAGGAGGAGACTGCAAGAAGTGCAAAGGCTGTCTCTCTTGCTAAACAAGGGCAATGGACGTGGTGGGAAGGCCTGGAGAGGAGAAAGATCAACTGGAGTGGGCTTTGGCAAATGGAGGCAAGCAACATCAGCTTCATCATAAGAGCTGTTTATGATGTGCTTCCATCACCAAAAAACCTACATCAATGGTATGGCGAGGACCCGACCTGTCCCCTCTGCCCAGCTCCAGCGACTCTCAGGCATATAATGACAGGTTGCAAGACAAGCCTCTCACAAGGCCGCTACACCTGGAGGCACAATCAGGTCCTCGAGAGCCTGGCTGCAGCACTTGAGACCAAGAGGAGAGCAACCAATTCATTACCTCCAAAAACAAGCAATCCCGTCAAAACAACAACATTCATCCGGGAGYGACAGAAAAGACCCAAGCATCCTCCTACGAAGCCAGAAACTGGACACCTAGCCATGGCCCGGGACTGGAAGATGCTTGTCGATATTGGCCAGCAACTCATTTTTCCACCTGAGATTGCTTCTACCAACCTTAGACCAGACATGGTACTCTGGTCCCCTTCACGAAAGGCTGTGTACATCATAGATCTCACAGTCCAGTGGGAAAACTCTGTTGAAGAGGCCTACGGGCGTAAGAAACTGCGTTACACAGAGTTGGCAGCAGACGCAACTCAGCGTGGCTGGAATGCAAAAGTCTGGCCAGTTGAAGTGGGATGCAGAGGATTTGTGGCTTCTTCCACCATCAGGTTGCTGAAAGAACTTGGAATCCATGGACAGGCTCTGCGGCAGACCGTCAGAGCAGTTTCTCAAGCAGCTGAAAGAGGCAGCCAGTGGATKTGGATCAAACGGAAGGAACCTTGCTGGGCTATAACTTCATGACCCCCCACCCCCACCTGAGAACCCAATTCAGATCCCTCCAACTTGAGGAGGGCATATGAGGTATGCGGTCAGCTATAGGGCTGGCTCAGGGAAGAGGACGCCCCTGCCTTGCATAGTCCCGTGGGAAATCTTAATTGGGCATGGGACACAAGCTAAGGCTTGATCACCCTTTAGCTGGCCACCTTTGATGAGGGTGTTTAGTGATTAAAGGCCGAAACACCCACTGATTCTAAGGCACACTACTGAGGATGTGTCCCAAAATTGACATCTTAACCCAGMCTAAGAAATAAACCTCCCATGCCACTCTGTCAACATCACGGCAAATCTCATGTGAGTGCATACCATCTATTGGCACAATGGACAGTTTTAACATCTCGTCCCGTGTTTTATGATTCTAACGTTACTGCATGATTGTAGCAGGTTTTACAAAAGTGTTAGTTATATTAGCTATGCGGACTATGGCGTTACTTTAGCAAATATGGTGCTATGAAAGTGAATTGTGTTTACGCGTGATCAGTGGGTGTATATATTCCGCCGGTTCTGTTGAAAAACGTTCCTTAAACAGAAGCAAATGGAACAAAACGAGGATAAACATACCTGAATTTGTCCAATAGAAACTCTAGTGTGCAACTGTTGGACTAATGATTACACCTTATATCAGCTAGATGCAGGCAAGAGTGTGCAAGGTGGTATTGAACGTCACTGTCTGTCCATGTATCTCCTCAAATTTGTCTCTCGACCTGTGTGCACCTACGTTGTAAACTTTAATTCACAGGCTAGGTTGTAGCAACCTCATGATGGGTATAGGAAAAATGTGAGTATCATTTAGTAGCCTAAACCTATTGCTGTTACATTGAACTGGTATATGGAATATGAATGAGAGTCCCCTAACCTGGACGATGCTGGGTCAATTGTACGCCGCCCCAGGGGTCTCCCGGTCGTGGCCTGGCTGCGATAGAGCCTGGACTCAAACCAGGATCTCTAGTGTCACAGCTAGCACTGCGATGCAATGCCTTAGACCACTGCGTCACTCGGGAGGCCCCAACTAGACCTCTTTAACACTAGAACTGCCATAGGCCCATGTTACCTAAGCCTTTTATAAACACAACCTCATTATTATTCTTCCGATAGCATATATGAAATGTATTTATTAGACTGTTAGAATGTTGATGCGTTATTGGCTGGAAGTGTCAAAAATGTGCATTAGGCCTACATTTTTCACTAGGACTTTGTGAAACATATCCTTGACTCTATCTAAATAAACAACTATTGTTATATTTTTACATGGACATATTTCCACTAATATTTCTTCATGCAATTCATGCTTTACAATTGTTTACGCACTATTTATCTAGCCTTGGTGCTTATGTTTGCGCACCTTATGGATTGATATGCATCTGAAGCTTATGCTAAAGGTGACGCATTTCATAACATTCTCTAGCAGGCTGAAAGACTGAAAGGCCAGGCGGTTCTAGTGTTAAAGCAGTGGTGTAAAGTAAAATACTTTAAAGTACTACTTAATTCGTTTTTTGGGGTATCTGTACTTTACTGTTAATATTTTTTTTACTATTTTTACTTTTACTTCACTACATTCCTAAAGAAAATGATGTAATTTTTACTCAAAACATCTTACCTGACACCAAAAAGTTTTGATTGCTTAGCAGGACATGAAAATGGTCTAATTCACAAACTTATTAAGAGAACATCCCTGGTCATCCCTACTGCGTCTGATCTGGCGGACTCACTAAACACATGCTGCATTTGTAAATTATGTCTGAGAGTTGGAGATTGCCCCTGACTATCTGTAAATAAATAAAAACTAGAAAATGTGGCCATCTGCTTTGCTTAATATAAGGAATTTTCAATGATTTATACTTCTTATTTTACTTTTGATACTTAAGTACATTTTAGCAATTACATTTACTTTTGATACTTAAGTATATTTAAAACCAAATACTTTTAAACTTTTACTCAAGTAGTTTTTTACTTGGTGACTAACTTTTACTTGAGTCATTTTCTATGAAGATATCTTTACTTTTACTCAAGTATATGGAGCGACCATATAGTTTCTGTTTTGATGGGACAGGAAGTGTATTTTCAACACTGGCACAAACTCATCAGCCATTCAAATGCTTGGGAATAGAAGGGAGGGTGTAGTGATTGAAAGGTAAACAATCCAATCAAACAAACAAAACCAGAAGTGAGGGTGTTAATGTTGAAAATGACAAAATTAAATGAACGCAATTTGAAAACTGCATAACACTTCAAGGCACAACAATTCACTGGAGGGTTCTACTGGTGGTAATTAAAACATATATATATTATTGTAGCTAACAATGAACAACTCCTGGAATTTCTACTCGTTGCACTAAGCCACGGAAATGGTTACGGATAACGTTTATAACGATACTCAGATTCTGCAATACTCTACACCCCACTGCCACAACCTTCCAAATGTGACTCTGTAACAAAGTAAGAAGCAGTCCTATTATTTTCAACAAAGAAATCTAGCTAGCTAGCACTGATGTCATCGTCAGGCTGAATCAGATGCTCGACTACAACACGATGGCTAATATGAACGAAAGACTGATGCCAGAAGCACCAGCTTTTTTAGCTTTGAGATGCCAGTATTCAAGACCGTTTGTTTATTGGGCAGAATAATTTATTGTCTCCTGTAATTTCACAGGCTCTGGGCATTAGGTAAAAATAACTCTCTGCTGAAGAGAAGCAGTAATTTGCAGAGACAACTGAAGACATGATGTCTGATGTGGAGACAGACCCAGAGGACCTGGATGCAATTTTTAATAACCTCCCCACCCTCGCGGTCAAATGTGTTTGAGGACCCGATTCCATCAGCAGACCAGAGAAGATGGGCCAAACACACTTCTGGGGAGAAAAGTGCCATCAGAACAAAAACCGGAGCAACCGTCTACTTCCACCGCAGCCCTACCCAAAACATCTGATTGTGCAATTGACCACAGACAACCACCTGCACCTTAAAGACTATTTTCATTGACTCTTCACACCTGCTTCTCAAGAGACTTTTTTCCACCGACTCCAACTCACTCACCCACCCTGACTTTTTACTAATCTTTATTACTTATAGTAACAAAATAAAGAGTGTGTATTATTGTTATATATGTATGTATTGCACTGTTGAGGAGAGCTTGCAATATTTGTTTGTTTGTTTAGTTATTTCATAACTTATTTTTTGGAAGGGGGTTTGGGATACATTTTTTACTTATGTTTTTATTTTTATTATTTTATAATTTAGCTTTCGAACATTTGTGCTTATTTTATATGGGGATAATTAGGAGTCTGAAACTAGGGGATTTGGTGCAGTGTAATTTTAACTATAATATGTTTTTATTTAGGTTATTCGCAAACAACTTTCTGAGATGGAACTCCGCATATGGATTCCTTCAATGGTTGATCATGAAGAGTAGGCAATGCCTAGGCCATGCAATGCTCTCTCCTCTTTTTACAATTTACATAGTGCAAGAGAACAATGTTAATAGCAAATAGGGAATAGACCATTTGGCATGCCGCCCTGCTGTGTACTCACTGTGCTGTGCTGTTGTGTGCTGCCAGACTCCGGCGGTGCAGTCAAGTTCAAATATGCTAAACCATCATTTGTGACATCATGATGTCGTCACCATCGACAACGGCTTTCAAACATCGCCGATAGACAATGCAACTGTAAAATCGGCCAACACTAACACACACACACACTGGTACAACTCAACACCTTTCATCAGGAGGCTGGCAAATCCTTCCTGTCTCTACGCAATGGTACAGATGGCCTTTTTAATTTGCAATGAGGAACAGGAGTGGAGCCTTTGCCCGCGGAGAACAGGTCTGCTTCCCAAATGACACCATATTCCGTATATAGTGCACTAGTTTTGACCAGGGTCCATACGTTATAATGAGCTGGCATTCATGTGTAATAGCCTTCTCCTTCCAGGTCAGCAGTGAGCGTATTATAATGACATAAGGTTTCAAAGTTTATTCACCACGTGCACAGGGTACAACAGGTCAAAATAGTATAGTGAAATTCTTACCTTGAGAGCTAATTCCCAACAATGCAGTGACAATAATAATAATAATAGAATAATAGAAAATAGATTAAAAAAGTATGTACAGGTCAGTGCCAGTACCTTATTCAATTTGCAAGGGTACTGGAGTGGTTGAGGTGGGTTTATACACAAAAAGTGGTAGTAGGATATACATGTAAACAGGGCTGAAAAGTGACTGGTAGCTGGTAGGAGTGATGCGCTGGGCCATCCACACCACCCTCTGTAGGGCCTTCCGGGCGCTGGCGGTGCAGTTGCCATACCAGACAGTGGTACAACGACCCAGGATGCTCTCAATGGTACAGCTGGAAGTTTCTGAGAATCTGAGTGGCCATGCCAAATCGTTTCAGCCTCCTGAAGGAGGAGAGGTGTTGCCATGCCTTCTTCATGACCGTTCTGGTGTAGGAGGACCACGTTAAGTGATGTGGACACCTAGGAACTTGAAACTTTTGAAGCTATTCACTGTGGCCCCCGTGATGTGGATGGGGGTGTATTTGTATTTATTATGGATCCCCATTAGCTGCTGCCATTAGCTGTGCACCCCCCCTGTTTCCTGTAGTCTACTATCAGCTCCTTGTTCTTGTTGACGTTGAAGGAGGGTCAGCGTGGCGGTAGCGTTGATGCCTACTATCACCAAAAGGGGTGAGCCAATCAGCAAGCTCAGGATCTAGTTGCAGAGGGAGGTGTCCAGTACCAGGGTCCTAAGCTTGGTGATGAGTTTGGAACGGACAATGGTGCTGAACACTGAGCTGTAGTCGATGAACAGAATTCTCACATAGGTATTTTTCTTGTCCAGGTGGGAGAGGGCAATGTGGAGTGCAATTGAGATTGTATCGTCTGTAGATCTGTTGGGGCAGTATGCAAATTGGAGTGGGTCTAGGGTGTCTGTGATGATGGCGGTGATGTGAGCCATGACCAGCATTTCAAAGCACGATATGATTACAAACAGTTGAAGTTTGAAGTTTACAATAACCTTAGCCAAATACATTTAAACTCAGTTTTTCACAATTCCTGGCATTTAATCCAAGTAAAAATTCCCTATCTTAGATCAGTTAGGATCACCACTTTATTTTAGTGTCAGAATAATAGTAGAGTGATTTATTACAGCATTACAGTGGGTCAGAAGTTTACATACACTCAATTAGTATTTGGTAGCATTGCCTTTAAATTGTATAACTTGGGTCAAACGTTCCGGGTAGCCTTCCACAAGCTTCCCACAATAAATTGGGTGTATTTTGGCCCATTCCTCCTGACAGAGCTGGTGTAACTGAGTCAGGTTTATAGGCCTCCTTGCTCGCACACGCTTTTTCAGTTCTGCCCACAAATTTTCTATAGGATTGAGGTCAGGGCTTTGTGATGGCCACTCCAATACTTTGACTTTGTTGCCCTTAGGTCATTTTCCACAACTTTGGAAGTATGCTTGGGGTCGTTGTGCATTTGGAAGACCCAAGCTTGAACTTCTTGACTGATGTCTTGAGATGTTGCTTCAATATATCCACATAATTTTCCATTCTCATGATGCCATCTATTTTGTGAAGTGCACCAGTCCCTCCTGCAGCAAAGCACTCCCACAACATGATGCTGCCACCCCCGTGCTTCACGGTTGGGATGGTGCTCTTCGGCTTGCAAGCCGCCCCCTTTTTCCTCCAAACATAATGATGGTCATTATGGCCAAACAGTTATATTTTTGTTTCATCAGACCAGACGACAGTTCTCCAAAAAGTACGATCTTTGTGCCCATGTGCAGTTGCAAACCGTAGTCTGGCTTTTTTTATGGCGATTTTTGAGCAGTGGCTTCTTCCTTGCTGAGCGGCCTTTCAGGTTATGTCGATATAGGACTCGTTTTACTGTGGATATAGACACTTTTGTTCCAGTTTCCTCCAGCATATTCACAAGGTCCTTTGCTGTTGTTCTGGGAATGATTTGCACTTTCGCACACCAAAGTACGTTCATCTATAGGAGACAGAACGCATCTCATTCCTGAGTGGTATGATGGCTGCGTGGACCCATGGTGTTTATATTTGCGTACTATTGTTTGTACAGATGAATGTGGTACCTTCAGGCGTTTGGAAATTGCTCCCAAGGATGATCCAGACTAGTGGAGGTCTACAATTCTTTTTCTGAGGTCTTGGCTGATTTCTTTAAATTTTCCCATGATGTCAAGCAAAGAGGCACTGAGTTTGAAGGTAGGCCTTGAAATACATCCACAGGTACACCTCCAATTGACTCAAATTATGTCAATAAGCTTATCGGAGGCTTCTAAAGCCATGACATAATTTTCTGGAATTTTCCAAGCTGTTTAAAGGCAACATAGTGTATGTAAACTTCTGACCCACTGGAATTGTGTTACAGTGATATATAAGTGAAATAATCTGTCTGTAAACAATTGTTGGAAAAATTATTTGTCATGCACAAAGTAGATGTCCTAACTGACTTGCCAAAACCATAGTTTGTTAACAAGAAATTTGTGGAGTGGTTGAAAAACGATTTTTAATGACTCCAACCTAAGTGTATGTAAACTTCTGACTTCAACTGTATGTTAGTGCTACAGGGTGATAGTCATTGTGGAAGGTAGCCTGAGACTTATTTAGAACAGGAATGATGGTAGTCAGCTTGAGACATGTGGGGTTTACAGACTGGGACAAGGAGAAGTTGAAAATGACCGTGAAGATCACTGCCAGCTTGACTGTATCCCCCCCACATGCGTCAAGTGTCGGAGACGGTGTAATAGAATTCGACCTTGTTTCTATATTGTCCTTTTGCCTGTTTGATGGCTCCGCTCAGCCGTAGAGTTGGGGTTGGCTGCGATAGCCCTGTGTGCGGTAGTTCTGTCCTTAAGCTTAGTGCGTACCTCGGTATTATTCCAGGGCTTTTGATTGGGGAAGCAGCAAACCTTCACTGTGGGGACAACGTGAAGCATTTTCTGATGAAGCCCGAGACGGAGGTGGTTAGCTCGTCGATGCTATCGGCGGAGTCCCGATACATATTCCAGTAAGCACTAGCAAAGGAATCCTGCAAAATAGCCTCAGATTCGGAGGACCATATCTCTACGGAGCAGGTCACGGGTACTTCCTGTTTGAAGTCTGAAAGGGGGGTGTTGGGGATGTTGAGGGTTATGTGGCAAGTGGAAATGCTGGAACTACATACACTACATGTCCAAAAGTACATGTACCGACTGCTCGTCGAACATCTCATTCCAAAATTGTGGATATTAATATGGAGTTGGTCCCACCTTTGCTGCTGTAACAGGAAGGCTTTTGGGAAGGCTTTCCACTAGATGTTGGAAAATTGCTGTGGGGACTTGCTTCCATTCAGCCATAAGAGCATTAGTGAGGTCGGCCACTGATGTTGGGCGATTATGCCTGGCTCGCAGTCGGAGTTCCAATTCATCCCAAAGGTGTTAGATGGGGTTATGGTCAGGGCTCTGTGCAAGCTAGTCAAGTTCAACACAGATCTTGACAAACCATTTCTGTGTGGAACTCAATTTGTGCATGGGGGGGATGGTCATGCTGTAACAGGAAAGGGTCTTCACCAAACTGTTGCCACAAAGTTGGAAGCACAGAATCGTATAGAATGTCATTGTATGCTGTAGTGTTAAGATTTCCCTTCACTGGAACTAAAGGGCCTAGACCGAACCATGAAAAACAGCCCCAGGCCATTATTCCTCCACCACCAAACTTTACATTTGGCACTATGCATTCGGACAGGTAGCGTTCTCCTGGCATCCGCAAAACCCAGATTCATCCGTTGGACTGCCAGATGGTGAAGCATGATTCATCACTCCAAAAAAACGTGTTTCCACAGCTTCAGAGTCCAATTGCGATGAGCTTTACACCAGTCCAGCCGATGCTTGGCATTGTACATGGCAATCTTAGGCTTGTGTGTGGCTGCTCGGCCATGGAAACCCATTTCATGAAGCTCCTGATGAACAGTTCCTGTGCTGACGTTGCTTCCAGAGGCAGTTTGGAACTCTGTAGTCAGTGTTGCAACCGAGGATAGACTGTGAGCTTGTGTGGCCTACCACTTCGCAGCTGAGCCGTTGTTGCTCCTAGACGTATCCATTTAACAATAGCAGCACTTACAGTTGACCGGGGCAGCTCTACGGGGCAGAAATGTGACAAACTGACTTGTTGGAAAGGTGGGATCCTATGACGGTGCCACGTTGAAAGTCACTGAGCACTCCAGTACGGGCCATTCTACTGCCAATGTTTGTCTATGGAGATTAAATGGCTGTGTGCTCGATGATATACACCTGTCAGCAACAGGTGTGGATGAAATAGCTGAATCCACTAATTTGAAGGGGCATCCACATACTTTTGGTTATGTAGTGTACAGTGGTTCTTCCTGTAAAAGTTGTGTCGTACTGCAGCACACCTTGCGGGCAGAATTCTATGGCACGTTATTTAAGTGTCAGCCATTGTTGCCATTAATGCTAGTTAGACCACCAGAGGGCATCTTGGAGAAGCATTTAACTTTTGTTATATTGGCTGTACTAGAGAAGTTAAGTAAGAACATAGTAAACTCAGCAAAAAAAGAAACTTCGCTTTTTCAGGACCCTGTCTTTCAAAGATAATTCCTAAAAATACAAATAACTTCACAGATCTTCATTGTAAAGGGTTTGAACACTGTTTCCCATGCTTGTTCAATGAACCATAAACAATTAATGAACATGCACCTGTGGACCGTTCGTTAAGACACTAACAGCTTACAGACGGAAGGCAATTAATGTCACAGTTATGAAAACTTAGGAGAATAAAAGAGGCCTGTACTCTGGAGCAGGATCGATTTGGAGGTGGAGGGTCCGTCATGGTCTGTGGCGGTGTGTCACAGCATCATCAGACTGAGCTTGTTGTCATTGCAGGCAATCTCATCGCTGTACGTTACAGGGAAGACATCCTCCTCCCTCATGTGGTACCCTTCCTGCAGGCTCATCAAGACATGACCCTCCAGCCATACTGCTTGTTCTGTGTGTGAATTCCTGCCAGACAGGAATGTCAGTGTTCATCCAGGGCCAGCGAAGAGCCCGGATCTCAATCCCATTGAGCATGTCTGGGACCTGTTGGATCGGAGGATGAGGACTAGGGCCATCCCCCCCCCAGAAATGTCCGGGAACTTGCAGGTGCCTTGGTGGAAGAGTGGGGTAACATCTCACAGCAAGAACTGGCAAATCTGGTGCAGTCCACAAGGAGGAGATGCACTGCAGTACTTAATGCAGCTGGTGGCCACACCAGATATTGACTGTTACTTTTGATTTTGACCCCCCCCATTGTTCAGGGACACATTATTCCATTTCTGTTAGTGATCTGTTCTGAATGAGTGTCATGGGTCAGCAAAGAAACAGGAACAGTAATGTGATATACGAGCCCTGTTCCTATTGGACGATTATCCAGGGCTCAAACTGGAATGATTGACTGTAGGGGAACCAAAGGAATGTGTAATGCAGTGGCCAGTGCGCCATCTAAGAGATTGTTTACGGAGCTACCGGGAATCAGAGCTTACGGGAGTGAAGGGCTTGGGTACTCAGGGAATTTAAAGGGAAAACACACTGGTGGATTTGACAGACAAGGAGAGGAGACCTTGCCTCCTACCTGGGTTGGTGCAGGGGAATTCCCTGGCTTGTCACCTCCTCGCCTCTTCGTGGATAGAGAGCAGGTCAGGGAAAAATTACCCCTTTCTCCACAATAGAGGCAGAGGCCCAGATTCCTCCTTCGCCTATGCTCTGCCTCGGGCAAACGTCCCGAGCCCACCTCCATCGGCTCTGGCCACGGAGCAGGGGTAGCCATGGGCTCCGAATTCCGCGCAGGTCTTCTTCGGGACCGCAGGAGGTTCTCCAACTGGATCACCATGCTGATGAGCTGGTCGAATGACAGGATGTCATTACGGCAGGCTAACTCCAGCTGTACCTCCTCCTGCAGTCCGCTGCGGAAAACGGTGACCAATTCATTCCATCCGGTGGAGGCCGCGATGGTCCAGAACTCCAGGGCAAACTCTGAGGCGGTCCTAGATCCCTGGTGTAGTCGGAGTAGACATTCAACCTCCACTTGGCCCTCCACAGGATGATCAAACACGAGCGGAAGAGGAGGGTGAAGCGCTCATAGGACTCGACCTCAGGTCCGCCCGTCTCCCAGACCAGAGCACCCTAGTCCAGAGCTCGTCCGGTCAGTGCCGAGATGATGGTGGCAACCCTGTCTCTCCGGAAACAGCCCCGGGGTAGCGAGCGAGGTACATGTCGCATTGTAGAAGGAACCCCTTGCATCTAGCTGGTGGGCCGTTGAAGCGCTTCGGGAGGGACAGGGGTATTCCACAGACCACCTCCGATGGAACGGAGGTTGATCGTGGTGTGGGAGCTGGTACCGGAGCTGGAGCCTGGAGGGACTGCACACTCCCCTCCAAGCGCTGAATGGTTGCCAGCACACTGTCCATGGTGATTCCGAGTCTGGAGAGACAGGCCTCATGTACTGTCTCTACAATGGTCGCCAGCTCGGTCTTTCTTGCTGTCTCCATTTTGCAGATCGGTTATTCTGTCACGCTGGTATAAAACATTTGGAGACAGGCGCAGGAATACACAATAGGGGTTTTTAATACACCCAAAACAAACGTATACAAAAACACTGGGCTGTACCCAAACAAAAGAGTGAGGGTAAACCTCACTGAACTACAAGGGATGATACCCGTAATACACAATATATAAAGCACGCAGCATAACAGCTGCACCAACGCAGAGGTACTCACACGACCAACGGACATGGGAACAATAACCGACAAAGACAGAGGGCACATATATAACATACTAATCAGGGGAAATGGGAACCAGGTGTGTGTAATCAGACAAGACAGCCCGGGGTTGATGATAATGAATCCTGTTCAGTGAAGCCTAGAAAGCCGGTGACATAGACCTCCGGAACTGGTGAACAGAATGAGCATCAGATCAGTACAGGGGGATCCGTGACAGGAATATCACCTGTTGCACGGCGAGAGGTTGCATGCTCCTCAAACAATGGTTGTTGTGGGAAGTGAGATAACCGGAGTAGCCTACCAGGCATGTAGGGTGACCATATGTCCCGGATTGTACGGGACAGTCACTATTTTGGCCCTTTGTCCCACAACCAAATAATAATGTCTTGTATTTTATAAACAAATTCAAACACCACAAGTTAATTTGTTCTATATTTCAGTCAGACATTCCAACCTGTCTCTTGCAGTGTTGTTGTGCTTTAAAAAAATACATCATAGGGATGTGGTACTGGTGATGTTAAACACTTCTTCATCGTTGTTGAGATCTGATATTCTGAGCAGCGCCAGATGAGACGTAGGCCAATGTCATAGGCCTATCATCAACCAATCACATTTCTAAAAACCTTTGGGCTAAATTCCAACTAAACTTGGAGAGGACAGTTAGGCCTCACTACTTACAAAAAGTGTGCTTCTGATGAAGAGCTACAAAAGTAAGTAAATAGCCATATTAGAATGAAAGATATAAGCTAATTTTGGCAAACTTTTGAGGCTCTCCAGTTTCCATGCTCATTAATTGCTCATTCAACATACAGTGCCTTCAGAGAGTATTCTGATCCCTTGACATTTTGTTATGCTACAGCCTTGTTCTAAAATGGATTAAATAAATCAAAATCCTCAGCAATCTACACACAATAGCCCATAATGACAAAGAGAAAATAGGTTTTTAGAAATTGTTGCTAATTTATTAAAAAAATATATAAAATAGTAATAGCTTTTTTTACCTAAGAATTCAGACCCTTTGCTATGAGACTTAAAATTTAGCTCAGGTGCATCCTGTTTCCATTGATCATCCTTGAGATGTTTCTACACATGTTGTAAATTCCATTGATTGTAAAAGGTACACACCTGTCTATATAAGATCCCACAGTTGACAGTGCATGTCAGAGCAAAAACCAAGACATGAGGTCGAATTAATTCTCCGTAGAGCGCCGAGACAGGAATGTGTCGAGGCACAGATTTGGGGAAAGGTACCAAAACATTTCTGTACCATTTAAGGTCCCCAAGAACACAGCGGCCTACATCATTCTTAAATGGAAGAAGTTTGGAAKCYCCAAGACTCTTACTAGAGCTGGCCGCCCGGCCAAACGGAGCAATCAGAGGAGAAGGGCCTTGGTCAGGGAGATAACCAAGAACCCAATGGTCATTCTGACAGAGCTCCAGAGTTCCTCTGTGGAGATAGGAGAACCTTCCAGAAGGACAACCATCTCTGCAGCACTACATCAATCAGGCCTTTAGAGTGGCCAGATGGAAGCCACTCCTCAGTAAAAGGCACATGACAGCCCGCTTGGAGTTTACCAAAAGGCACCTAAAGGACTCTCAGGTCATGAGAAGCAAGATTCTCTGGTCTGATGAAACCAAGATTCTACTCTTTGGCCTGAATGTCAAGCGTTACGTCCGGAGGAAACCTTGCACGATCCCTATGGTGAAGCAGGTTGTGGCAGCATCATGCTGTGGGGATGTTTTTCAGTGGCAGGGACTGGGAGACTAGTCAGGATTGAGGGAAAAATGAACGGAGCAAAGTAAAGATGAAAACTTGCTCCAGAGCGCTCAGGAACTCAGACTGGAAGATGGTTGGAAGATGGTTCACCTTCCAACAGGACAACAACTCCAAACACACAAGCCAAGAAAATGCAGGAGTGGCTTTGGGACAAGTCTCTGAATGTCCTTGAGAGGCCAGCCAGAGCCCGAACATGAACCAGATCTCTGGAAAGACCTGAAAATAGCTGTGCAGCGATGCTCCCCATCCAACCTGACAGAGCATGAATGGATTTGCAGAGAAGAATGGGAGAAACTCCCCAAATACAGATGTGCCGAGCTTGTAGCATCAAACCCAAGAAGATTTGAGGCTGTAATCACTACCAAAGGTGCTTCAACAAAGCACTGACTAAAGGGTCTGAATACTTATGTAAATGTGATATCAGTGTTTTTATTATTATTTTTATTCTCTCTTTTAACTTTGTCATTATGGGGTATTGTGTAGACTGATGAAGGGAAAAAACGATGTAATCAATTTTAGAATATGGCTGAAAAGTAACAAAATGTGGAAAAAGTCAAGGGGTCTGAATACTTTCCGAATGCACAGTATTCGGTGACATTTGGTCAAAAGTGGTACACTATATAGAGAATAGGGTGCCATTTGGGATGCGAAAGTCACAATAGTGTAACACCTACAGTAAGGATACTGTTCGAGGCAGTGAAGGTAAAGAATGTCTGTGCTCTAACTCGTCAACTGCATAAGAGAAAAGTGGGAAAGGTGGAGCAATCTTTGTAAGCAGTATGAGGCACATGTTTTGGACAGGTTTTTGAAACTGGGAAAAGAGAGGAAAGAAAATTCAGCCTCCGATCCCCACCTCAGAATGAATTGCCCAATGGCATGCTGCTACAGTATCACAACTATTTATATCCTACCAGGTATGTTGAATGAGAAGTGAGAAGAGGAACACATTCAAATCAAATTCTACTTCTCACATGCTTTGTAAACAACAGGTGTAGACTAACATTGCCATGCTTACTTACAAGCCCTTCCCAACAATGCAGAGCAACAAATGATAGAAATAAAAAAACGAAGAATAAATAAACAATGTGTAACAATAACTTGGCTATATACACGAGGTACCAGTATCGAGTCGAAGTCATTGAGGTAGATATGTGTATACAGTTAAAGTCGGAAGTTTACATACACCTTAGCCAAATACATTAAACTCAGTTTTTCACAATTCATGACATTTAATCCTAGTAAATATTCACTGTCTTAGGTCAGTTAGGATCACCACTTTATTTTAGGAATGTGAAATGTCAGAATAATAGTAGAGAGAGTGATTTATTACAGCTTTTATTTCTTTCATCACATTCCCAGTGGGTCAGTGTCACGTCCCTGACCTTATTTCCTTTGTTTTGTCTTTGTTTAGTATGGTCAGGGCGTGAGTTGGGGTGGGCAGTCTATGTTATTTGTTTCTATGTTTAGGGTTGTTAACTAGCCTGATATGGTTCTCAATCAGGGGCAGGTGTTTTACGTTTCCTCTGATTGAGAACCATATTAAGGTAGGCTGTTCTCACTGTTTGTTTGTGGGTGATTGTTCCTGTGTCAGTGCCACAAGGGACTGTTTTCGTTCGTGTGTTCTTTCCTGTTCGTGCGTTCATGTTTTATGTTCTCAAGTACAGGTCTGTTCACGTTGTTTATTGTTTTGTAGTTTGTTAAGAGTTTTTCCATCTTCGTCTTTCTTTAATAAAACAAACATGTATTCAACCCAGGCTGCGTTTTGGTCCGATCCATGCTCCTCTTCAGACGAGGAGAAAGACGAGCGTTACAGTCAGAAGTTTACATACACTCAATTAGTATTTGGTAGCATTGCCTTTAAATTGTTTAACTTGGGTCAAACGTTTCAGGTAGCCTTCCACAAGCTTCCCACAATAAGTTGGGTGAATGTTGGTCTATTCCTCCTGACAGAGCTGGTGTAACTGAGTCAGGTTTGTAGGACTCCTTGCTCGCACACGCTTTCCTATGGGATTGAGTTCAGGGCTTTGTGATGGCCACTCCAATACCTTGACTTTGTTGTTCTTAAGCCATTTTGCCACAACTTTGGAAGTATGCTTGGGGTCATTGTCCATTTGGAAGAACCATTTTTGACCAAGCTTGAACTTCTTAACTAATGTCTTGAGACGTTGCTTCAATATATCCACATAATTTTCCTGCCTCATGATGCCATCTATTTTATGAAGTGCACCAGTCCCTCCTGCAGCAAAGKACCCCCACAACATGATGCTGCCACCCCCGTGCTTCACGGTTGGGATGGTGTTCTTCGGCTTGCAAGCATCCCCCTTTTTCCTAAAAACATAACGATGGTCATTATGGCCAAACAGTTGTATTTTTGTTTCATCAGACCAGAGGACAGTTCTCCAAAAAGTACAATCTTTGTCCCCAAGTGCAGTTGCAAACCATAGTCTGGCTTTTTTATGGCGGTTTTGGAGCAGTGGCTTCTTCCTTGCTGAGCGGCCTTTCAGGTTATGTCGATATAGGACTCATTTTACTGTGGATATAGATACTGTTGTACCTGTTTCCTCCAGCATCTTCACAAGGTCCTTTGCTGTTGTTCTGGGATTGATTTGCACTTTTCGCACACCAAGGTACGTTCATCTCTAGGAGACAGAACGCGTCTCCTTCCTGAGCAATATGACGGCTGCGTGGTCCCATGGTGTTTATATTTGCGTACTATTGTTTGTACAGATGAACGTGGTACCTTCAGGAATTTGGAAATTGCTCCCAAGGATGAACCAAACTTGTGAAGGTCCAAAAATAATAATAATCTGAGGTCTTGGATGATTTCTTTTGATTTTCCCATGATGTCATGCAAAGAGGCACTGAGTTTGAAGGTAGGCCTTGAAATACATCCACAGGTACACCTCCAATTGACTCAAATGATGTCAATTAGCCTATCAGAAGTTTCTAAAGCCATGACATAATTTTCTGGAATTTTCCAAGCTGTTTAAAGGCACAGTCAACTTAGTGTATGTAAACTTCTGACCCACTGGAATTTTGATATAGTGAATTATAAGTGAAATAATCTGCCTGTAAACAATTGTTGGAAAAATTACTTGTGTCATGCACAAAGTAGATGTCCTAACTGACTTGCCGAAACTATAGTTTGTTAACAAGACATTTGTGGAGTGGTTGAAAAACGAGTTTTAATGACTCCAACCTAAGTGTATGTAAACTTCCGACTTCACGTGTATTTGGCTAAGATGTATATACACTTCCGGCTGTATTACTGATCTTAGATTTTTAATTAATAGATTTTAGATATGAATTCAAATGAGTTTTTTTGCTAAATGCTATATATCCATTGTTTAGCTGGAATGGAATTTTTGTATCCTGTATATTTGACTCTGATATGTAGCTGTCCCACCTAGTTATCTTAAAATTAATGCACTAACTGTAAGTTGCTCTGGATAAGAGTGTCTGCAAAATGACTAAAATGTGAAATGTAAATGTTTTACATATAGATCTCACATAACTTTGTAGATTTGTCATAAATGTATAATTTTTACAGTTCTTTATTAAATATGTAGTTGTTTGTTACATTTGACTGTGTTCCACTTATTTCCTTGAGCGTGAGTCGGATATATATAGAGTTTTACAAAACAACATGATTATTTGTGACTCTCTGTGTCACGATCGTCTTGACTTTGAATGGAGGACCAAAACGCAGCGTGTGAAAAATAAGACATCTTTTTTTAATGAAGGAAAAAACTAACACTTACAAAATGAACAAAACAACCGATCGTGAAGCTAAGAAGAACTAAGTGCACACATGCAACATAGAACATAAACATAGACAATTACCCACAAACGCATGATGCCTATGGCTGCCTTAAATATGGCTCCCAATCAGAGACCAATGAAAGACATCTGTCTCTGATTGAGAACCACTCAGGCAACCATAGACTTACATAGACAACTACACTAGACACTGCCCCATACACATACAACAACCCCTAGACACTACAAAAACACATACATTCCCCATGTCACACCCTGACCTAACTAAAATAATAAAGAAAACAAAGAATACTAAGGCCAGGGCGTGACACTCTGAATTGAAAACATGAAGTGATAGATTTAATCAACAACAAAAAATGGCAGTCATTGAACAACCCCATGCTATGATTAGATAGAGAAAAAGTCACATTAATATTGCGCCAATCCAATTCTTTGAGACAGTAATGTTGGTAACATTAAGCAGGAATTCAGTTTACAAAACAGGTTGAAATTACATCATAATGACGTCACTTCACCCAGCTTCTGGTTGTAATGAACTTATTTTGATTGGATGGAGCAGTGCAGCACCAATCGTACACTGTTGCGCCACAGACCTGAGTTCAAATACTATTTAAAATAATTTAAAATACTTTAGCTGGGCTTGATTAATCTTGCAATGCACAATGGAACCAATATAATAGTTGTGAATGTGCAAACCCGCCCATCTTGCATTCTCAAGTAAACAGTAGCAGTATTTGAACAATTTAAGATAGTATTTGAACCCAGCTCGGCTGAGCCACAGCGAACCAGGTGGGGATTAGCATCTGCTGCCGGGGACAAATTAAATGGAGAGTAATTATCAGAACGATGCTCCCCGGAGCTTCCTTGTTCAACACCAAGAATAACACCATAACATACCAGGTGTGATCCTGCTGTCACAGACACACACAATAATAAGAATAACAGTGTGAAACCAGAAGGTGTGATCCTGCTGTTAGCTCTAGGTAAAGGAGACCGTTTCTGTTTCTATTCTTAACAAACTGAAGTCTGAATAGGAGGCCTGGTTAACCTTTTCATTCGTGAGTTCCAAATATCTCAAACGGTCGCCCCAGCGAGAGTTGTTTTATGCACGTGAGGTCAGAACTCACTTAGGTAATACCTTTGATGATACCAGTGGTAGCAATACATGGTTAAAACAGCTACAGAAAATACAGAAATTCCAATGGGACAGTGTTGTGGTCTATATTCAGAACTACATTCCTTTAAAGCTTATAGAGGATATCATGTTAAATACTGTTGAAGTAATACGGCTACTGGTTCATCTGCCTCACCTAAAGCGCATTCTTGAGGGAAGCTGCAATAGACCACCAAGTGATAACAGTAAGTATCTGGATAATACTGTATGTGTGAAATGCTTGATAATGTATGTGATATCAACAGAGAGGTATATCTTCTGGGTGATTTCAATATTGACTAGCTTTCATTAAGCTGCCCACTCAAGAAAAAGCTTCAAACTGTAACCAGTGCCTGCAACCTGGTTCAGGTTATCAGCAAACCTACCAGGGTAGCTACAAACAGCACAGAAATGAAATCATCAACATGTATTGATCACATCTATAATAATGCTGCAGAAAATGTAATTAAAGCAGTATCCAAATCCATTGGATGTAGTGATCACAATATAGTAGCCATATCTAGGAAAACCAAAGTTCCAAAGGCTGGGCCTAATATAGTATATAAGAGGTCATACAATATGTTGTGTAATGATTCCTATGTTATTGATGTAAATAATATTTGTTGGTCTGTGGTGTGTAATGAGGAGCAACCAGACACTGCACTTGACACATTTATGAAAATGCTTATTACATTTACAAAACTGTTACATCCCCTTGTATTGATGAGGAATTGAAAAAGTGTATGGTTGAGAGGGATGAGGCAAAAGGAATGGCATATAAGTCTGGCTGCACAACTGATTAGCAAACGTACTGCAAATTGAGAAGTCATGTGACTAATCTGAATAAAAAGAAGAAAATATACTATGAAACAAAGATACATTTTATAAAGAAGGATGGTAAAAAGTGTTGGATCACATTAAATTACATTTTGGGCAAAAATGCAAACTCAGCTGCATCATTTGTTGAATCAAATTACTCATTCATCACAAACCCCACTGATATTGCCAACTACTTTAATCATTTTTTAATTGGCAAGATTAGCAAATTTAGGCATGACATGCCAGCAACAAACACCGACAATACACATCCAAGTGTAACTAACCAAATTATGAAAGCGTTGTAAGTTTGAATTCCATAAAGTGAGTGTGGAAGAGGTGAATTTTTTTATTTATTTCTATCAACAATGACAAGCCACCGGGGTCTGACAACTTGGATGGAAAATGACTGAGGGCAGCACTGCTGGCCCTTAAATGTACACTGAGAGCTAGCATGTCAATCTCTCATTGCTCAAAGTGGAGGAGAGATTGACTTCATCACTACTTGTTTTTGTAAGAAATGTTGACAAGCTGAATGCATCGAGCTGTCTGTTTAAACTACTAGCACACTGCTCGGACACCCATGCATGCCACACAAGACATGCCACCAGAGGTCTCTTCCCAATCCCCAAGTCAAGAACAGGATATGAGAGGCGCACAGTACTACATAGAGACATGGCTACATGGAACTCTATTCCCCATCAAGTAACTAATGCAAGCAGTAGAATCAGATTAAAATAGACAAAAATATACCTTATGGAACAGCGGGGACTATGAAGAGACACACACACAGGTTCAGACACGCATACACACGCTAGCACACTCACTCTACACACACACGTACATTTTGTATTGTAGATATATAGTTGGGTAATAATGGTATATGATGTACGGTTTTATCTTTTGTTTTATGTGTAAGTGCCTTAATGTGTTTGGACCGCATGAAGAGTAGCTGCTGCCTTGGCAGGAGCTAATGGGGATCCCTAATAAATACAAAATACAAAGGCAAACAAGCCAAGCATTTTGACTACTCAGTCCCATCATATGTCCGGGCTGTGCGTTACGATGACCTCTCGGCTGCCATCCAACTTCTGACACCAATGTAGCGAACGGCGAGGCAGTGCAGTGAAAGGCAAGCACCCTAGACATTGGGCCACTTGTTAGGAATTGTAATATGGCTCATATCGTGAGAATTGTTACAATACATTGGTGATGTGATGATGATTAGTTCACAATCTGTTACCAACATTTTACCTAACACATTCTGGATAATCCTACAACCAAGCTTGGGTAACCTACATTTTACAAATGAAATTAGTTTATCAAACGTTCTCAGGATTCCACGCCAAATTAAAACACATTTCTGCAATTCACTGATAAATCAAACAGTGATCTAGCAATCAATTAATTCACAAATAGAGAAAGGAAGTATACATTACCTCGAAATAAGAAGGCTTTGCTATTGTTGTGAAGCCCTGCCACTTGGGTAATTCCATAAATTGCATTTGCGAAGTCAAGTTCATTGATGATATCTATCTGGTAATCGGGATCTATTCCAAAGCCGATAACTGTAGGGGGGAAATATTCTTTAGACATTGTCACACATTGGGTGCACAGTTACTATCACACATCCTCCCACCCATATGATCTGTATAACGTATATCAGCAAGGCACTTCTTTAATGATTGAGTTTGAGAATCAAACTTCAGCGTCTGCATGATACAACGAACTGCAACACAGTCAAATACATGGGGATTGAATCCATGCGATTTCAAAGCACCTTCACCAAGGTACAGTGGCAATCATATCAGAGACAAAACGCGTAAATTGCATGGCCCTAGACATCAGATACCATATAATGACAGATCATTTTAAATGAAAGTCTACATAATCCAAATGTTAGGCTTATTGCCGCGTGGGAATAAATTGACTGCTGCATCAACCTGTGCGACACCTGTCATTTCTCTAGGGACTTTTGCGCGTTATACAGATGTGGTCTGACACAACAACAAACCCTACGATTTAGGAGATGATAACTATGCTATTTATCTGTACTATAAAACGAATTTTAAAAACATGTGATTTATAAAATCGATGAAGGGCATATTGATAAAACAATTCATTGATTAATAAAAAATCTACGAGAGACAAAATAACGATCGGGAAGCTTGCGCGCAAGTTGCTAATTAGGCTATGGAGAAGGAGAGGGTGGGTGCGCATTAAAAAGCTATTGCTGACAGAGCTGATAATGATACCTAAAACAATATGTAAACTAACTGCATATGTCCCAGTGTGACACCTACCTGGTTTCGCAATGAGCACTACGGATAACAAAGCCACGTAAATATCCATTTGTGTGAAGTTGAACTGTACAGTTTCCTCAAAAATATCCGCCGTCGATCGCTTCGCTGGCAATCCACTTGCTCGGGTCTGTCTGCAAACTGCGCTCGTCTCCCGGTTGCTGGGTGCAGAGGCTCGGAGCGTTCCACATCAAGGAAATAGGGGTTCTTTCGGCGCGCACGTAAATTACATTGAATTTACTCTAAATACTATTGCCATCTATTCAATAGGCGATATTATTCACAAATCTTGACGAAGACCACATTAGCCATCCTCCTGGATTCAAATTAATCTGTAGAGGATATGTTTGCGCGGCGAAAATGAACCTTAATCCTCCCCCTTTCAGTGACGATAGACACCTCCAATTCTGGAGGTGACGCTGGGGACCAGTAATAAGAGTTGGGATTCTAACAAGTAGGCTACATGTAATTACATAGCCTATTTGTTACGAATCATCATCTCTTACATAGCCTTTGCTCTTTTTTTGCAGATAATCAGATGCAGTATTTTTCACAACAGAAAAGGTCTATGATAATGAAGATAAGATTAATTGAATCAGGCGGATTTCTTTATTAACCAGCTAAATCCTAGTCAGGTCCTCATGAATGTGTATTTTTTTCGGGACTTCACGCTGTTAGTCTACATTCAATCCATAAACCCCTGACATGTGTCCGTCTCCTCGCTCTCCTCCCTTACCTCTAACTCGATCAATCTCTCCCTCCATCTCGCCCCCTGGGATACTGAGGGCTTCTTATAAGCACTCCAACCCATCTTCCTCCTGGGAGCTGTCCTTGTTGGATACCATTAATCACGCTCCGAGCTTCTCCAGTGCAGGTAATATCACATCCCAAATGGCACCCTGTTCCCTACTGTGCGCTACTTTTGCGCACGGGGCTCTGATAGTGCACTACTTTTGATCAGAGCCCTATGTATGGAATTGATTGTCATGTGGGATGCAACCAATATGTGCAGTGTGTATATTGTCAGGTTACCTGCATCGACACAAGCCATGCGCTGACATTGAAACAAGTACGTTTATTCAGCGATGATGGCATGTATGCACGGCGTGGACAGGACTCCAAGCCTTAGGGAGTGTAATATTCTCGTTGTTATGTGTGTGATGAGTCTACGTCTACTAATTAGTCACTATAAAGGAAACAAATATACCATCAAACTATGCTGGCAGATTCATCTCTTAAAATCAAATTTTCTTGTATTGTGCAATGCACATACTTTCAAATACCCAGGCAATATTAATTTTGGTACTTTTGTTACAGAGTTTAGTGAAAATGAAAGATGCCTACCCAGCAAACCAAAATTGGTTCTGTGAAGATTCATAGAACATTCATTAGGTTGTGGCAAATGCTCTCATAACACAACAAATCTCCAGTTGTTCTTGTGATGTCACGCCCTGGCCATAGAGAGGCTTTAATTCTCTATTTTGGTTAGGCCAGGGTGTGACTAGGGTGGGCATTCTAGTTTCTTTATTTCTGTTTTCTATTTCTTTGTGTTTGGCCGGGTGTGGTTCTCAATCAGAGGCAGCTGTCTATCGTTGTCTCTGATTGAGAACCATACTTAGGTAGCCCTTTTTTCCACCTGTCTTTGTGGGAAGTTGACTTTGTTTAGGGCACATAGCCTTTAGCTTCACGGTTTGTTTTTGTAGTGTTCTTTGTTTTGTTCGGCGTCATTTGTATTAAAATAAAGAAAATGTACGCTCAACACGCTGCATCTTGGTCCTCTTCTTTTAACAGCCGTGACAGAACTTCCCACCAACAAAGGACCAAGCAGCGTGGCCAGGAGAGGCAGCCCCCCCCCACACGGGACGGTCGGCGGAGCCGAGGATGGAACCAGAGCCAGTCGGGGTGAACTTGGAGGGGAGCGAAGGTAGTGAAGCAGAGACAGTGAAGGAGTTGATGGGGAGATTGGAGGAGAGAGCTATGAGAGAGCTGCTGTGTTGGTGCATGAGGCACGACATTCGCCCTACGGAGCGTGTCCTCGGTTTGATGTCACCTGAGTCAGCTCTCCATAGTCGTCCTGAAGTGAGTGCTAGCCGTCTGGTGAAGACTGTGCAAGCCCCACGCACTAAGCCTCCTGTGCGCCTCCCCAGCCCTGCACGTCTTGTGCCAGCTTGGCGCTCCAGACCTCCAGTGCAACTCCACAGCCCGGTGAGTCTTGCGCCGGCTCTACGCACGGTTTCCCCAGTTCGCCAGGAGAACCCAGTGCGGCCTGTTTCAGCTCCCCGCAAGTGACGGGCTAAAGTGGGCATGCAGCCAAGAGGAGCAGTGCAAGTGCTAAGCACCAGAGCTCCAGTGCTCCCCTACAGCCCGGTTCGACCTGTGCCTCCTCCTAGGACCAGGCCTCCAGTAGGTCTCCCCAGCCTGGTTCGACCTGTGCCTCCTCCAAGGACCAGGCCTCCAGTAGGTCTCCCCAGCCTGGTTCATCCTGTGCCTCCTCCATGGACCAGGCCTCTAGTAGGTCTCCCCAGCCTGGTGAGTCCGGTGCCTACTCTACGAGCCAGTCCGGAGCCTCCAGCGACGGTCTCCAGTCCGGAGCCTCCAGCGACGGTCTCCAGTCCGGAGCCTCCAGCGACGGTCTCCAGTCCAGAGCCTCCAGCGACAGCCTCCAGTCCGGAGTCGCCATCGAGGGTTCCCAGTACGGGGCCCGCAACGAGGGTTCCCAGTCCGGGGCCCGCAACGAGGGTGCCCAGTCCGGGGCCCGCAACGAGGGTGCCCAGTCCGGGGTCGGCGGCGAGGGTTCCCGCACCAGAAGCGCCACCAAAGTGGGGGGAGCTAGAGGCGGAGGGGGGTCTACGTCCCGCACCAGAGCCGCCGCCGTAAAGGAAGCCCACCCAGACCCTCCCCTTTAGAGTCAGGTTTTGCTGCGGTCGGAGTCTGCACCTTTGGGGGGGGGGGGGGGGGGGGTACTGTCACGCCCTAGCCATAGAGTGGCTTTTATTCTCTATTTTGGTTAGGCCAGGGTGTGACTAGGGTGGGCATTCTAGTTTCTTTATTTCTATGTTTTCTATTTCTTTGTGTTTGGCCGGGTGTGGTTCTCAATCAGAGGCGGCTGTCTATCGGTGTCTCTAATTGAGAACCATACTTAGGTAGCCCTTTTTTCCACCTGTCTTTGTGGGAAGTTGACTTTGTTTAGTGCACGTAGCCTTTAGCTTCACGGTTTGTTTTTGTATTGTTTATTGTTTTGTTCGGCGTCATTTTCATTCAAGTAAAGAAAATGTACGCTCAACATGTTGCATCTTGGTCCTCTTCTTTTAACAGCCGTGACAGGTGATTATACAATGTTTGTACAAAACATTCACATTTAAGTTGCAAGAATGTTCTCAGGACGCATTTCATCTGTTCTTTACCTGGAAACTTAAGAGGGTGTGAACAATGCTGAATGGGTGTAGACGAAGGAGAGCTCTCCAGTAGGTAAACAAAACTGTTCAAAGGCCCTTTTCTCAAAAGTGAGTTTACAAGTTTATCAACTTTCAAAGCAGAATTACTTTCCCATTGTTCCTCAAATGCAGTGCATGATATACCATTTTGTAGCTCTGAGTCTCTACTTTGATCCAATGTAAAAAAAWATATATATATTATTTTGCTACATAAGACTGATTTGAGCCAGTCAGTCACAACTTTTCTAAGTTGGGAGCAGCGTGTGTGTGAGGGAGAGCAAGAGTGGTGTATGCATGTGTGGGATAGGATATGTGTGAGAGAAGGAGTAAGTAAGTAAGTACGTGAGTGAGTGAAGGCGTAAGTGAGTGAGTGAGTGAGTGAGTGAGTGAGTGAGTGAGTGAGTGAGTGAGTGAGTGAGTGAGTGAGTGAGTGAGTGAGTGAGTGAGTGAGTGAGTGAATGTAAAATTATCTGAATAGTAATGATGGTTTCATATGGTCTTGCTAACACCATCCTCTCTACATCCTTGACTTGAGAGTCTGGAATGGTTACTTTGATTTGTCGCCACGAAGAGATGATGATGAAGGGGCTGTGCACTCAGACTTTCAGGCGGCACCCTACGCTGGTTGGATATCCACTTTTCCAATTGAATCATGATCTATTGTTTTACATAGGACTGCCCCAGCCCTTCCTCTTTCAGCCAGCCATTTTGGGACAAGCATACACACAGAAGCTAGCTAGCTACACTGAACGAAAACATACTGAACATAAAATGTTCATGAAATAACATGAAATAACATATCCCAGAAAATGTTCATACACACATGAAGCTTACATTTAGGCACAAATTTGTTTACATTGCTGTTAGTGAGCATTTATCTTTTTAGCAAGATAATACATCCACCTGACAAGTGTGGCATATCAAGAAGCTGATTAAACAGCATGATCATTACACAGGTGCACCTTGTGCTGGGGACAAGAAAATATCACAAAAATGTGCAGTTTTGTCATACAACACAATTCCACAGATATCTCAAGTTTTGAGGAAAAGTGCAATTGGCATGCTGACTGCAGGAATGTCCACCAGAGCTGTTGCCAGAGAATTTAATGTTAATTTCTCTACCATAAGCCGCCTCCAATGTCGTTTTAGAGAATTTGGCAGTACGTTCAACCGGCCTCACAACTGCAGACCACGTGTTACCTCGCCAGCCCAGGATGTCCACATCTGGCTTCTTTACCACCGGGATCGTCTGAGACCAGCCACCCGGACAGCTGATGAAATTGTGGGTTTGCACAACAGAAGAATTTCTGCACAAACTGTCAGAAACCGTCTCAGGGAAGCTCATCTGCGTGCTTGTTGTCCTCACCAGGGTCTTGACCTAACTGCAGTTTGGCGTCGTAACCGACTTCAGTGGGCAAATGCTCACCTTCGATGGCCACTGGCATGCTGGAGAAGTCTGTTCTTCACGGACTAATCCCAGTTTCAACCGTGCCGGGCAGATGGCGTGTATGGCTTTGTGTGGGCGAGTGGTTTGCTGATGTCAACATTGTGAACAGAGTGTGGCGTTGGGGTTATAGTATGGACAGGCGTAAGCTAATGACAACGAACAGAATTGCATTTTTGATGGCAATTTGAATACACAGACATACCGTGACAAGATCCTGAGGCCCATTGTCGTGCCATTCATCTGCTGCCAGCACCTCATGTTTCAGCATGATAATGCAGGGCTCCCTGTTGCAAGGATCTGTACACAATTCCTGGAAGCTAAAAATTTCCCAATTCTTCTATGGCCTGCATAGTCACACATTGAGCATGTTTGGGATGCCATGGTTTGACGTGTACGACAGTGTGTTACAGTTCCCGCCAGTATCCAGCAACTTCGCACAGCCGTTGAAGAGGAGTGGGACAACATTCCACAGGCCACAATCAACCGCCTGATCAACTCTATATGAAGGAGATGTGTCATGCTGCTTGAGGCAAATGGTGGTTACACCAGATACCAACTGATTAACTGATCCATGCCCCTTCCTCTTTTAAAGTATCTGTTTTAAAAGTATCTGTATTCCCAGTCATGTGACATCCATAGAATAGGGCCTAATTCATGTATTTCAATTGACTGATTTCCTTATATGAACTGTAACTCAATAYAATCTTTGAAATTGTTGCATGTTGCATTTATATTTTTGTTCAGTGTAATATAAACCAGAACTACACCTGAATATATCTCAACCCAAATACTCATACGAACCAGGTTTACACCTATGGTGTTGCCATGGCACCCTGGTAGAAGCCTAGAAAGAAAGCTCCTGTACATTTGTACATAATTTGTTATTGTAAGGTAGTTTTTGTCCTCCAATCTTTTTGGAAACAGTTTTTCTATTTTTAATAACAATGAGTTTTTATTGCATTTAAAAATATATATATTTAACCTTTATTTAACTAGGCAAGTCAGTTAAGAACAAATTCTTATTTACAATGACGGCCTACACCCAGGTGATGCTGGGCCAATTGTGCGCCGCCCTATGGGACTCCCAATCACGGCCGCTTGTGATACAGCCAGCATATATCTGGTGGTTTTGAGCCACGGATTTGCAGATTGATTTACAGGTCAACTCTTTTTGGCTTGGCTAGCTAGCTTGTTTTTGCTTGAACAAAATCTGGACTCAGTAACTGGCTGCCGGTTCCTCATCTTTTGAGAATATCATGTGAGGAATCGCTTGAAGCGTGAGAGGAATGGGAGATGGAGGAATACAGTGCTGAGGCAGAGGGCTCGTAGAGAGGATGACCGGCTACTACTCTGAACATTGTGTGGTGAGATTTGCGTCCAGAGATGATGAGGCATCACCCAAGTGGGTGCTTCACAGAGTGGAAGAAGAGAATTCCAGTGGCTATAAGACTTAGGTTGGTTCCCAGACTTGACCTCCACAAGATCCTCAGCAGACTCTATCACCATCATTTAAATTATTATTATTGCTATGTCACTCATCCTCTGATAGACCAGATCTACCCTTGTGACTATTTAGAAAATCTCACAAACCTGGTCTACCATTGTGCTAGAGAGAGTAAACAAACCTATTGATATTAAATATTTGTAAATTATTGTGTGTCTGTATTCCCCCTGAAATAACAAAATAGGAAATGTTACAATCAAAATCACTGATTTAAACATATGTATAGGCTAATGGATAATGGTAAAATTATCTGTAAGATCATCTTGATCAAGTATGTCCATAGCTCAACTCAACTTAAATCTACTGGGAGAAAAAACATAATAATAATAATAATAATCTGCTTTTATTAAATGTATATTGTTAGAACCACTGTATTTTTTCCATTGGTCAAACATGTGACTGCTAAGATAATGTCATATCACACAAGCATTATGGATTCAATATATTGAATATACAGTATACAAAAGTATGTGAACACCTCTTGAAGTTAGTGGATTTGGCTATTTTAGCCAAACTCGTGGCTGACAGGTGTATAAAATCGAGCACACAGCCATGCAATCTCCATAGACAAACATTGGCAGCAGAATGGCCTTACTGAAGAGCTCAGTGACTTTCAATGTGGCACCGTCATAGGATGCCACCTTTCCAACAAGTCAGTTTGTCAAATTTCTGCCCTGCTAGAGTGCTGTTATTGGGAAGTGGAAACGTCTAGGAGCAACAATGGCTCAGCCGCAAAGTGGTAGGCCACACAAGCTCACAGAATGGGACCGCCAAGTGCTGAACCGCGTAGCACGTATGTAAACTATACCCTTTAAACATTATATTTAGATTTTTTATTTCTTTTTTAAATACAATGTTGAATACAGACTTCTAGTGCCAAATTCGTCTGTAAAAGTACATTTATGCTGGTGGTCTTGTGACCATTTTGAGAATGGCCATCATATGAATCTTCTCTGAATCATACTAGACTAATGTATAACATATTACAACTTTAACTTCTTTTGAGCCTATTGTGACCGATGGGATTAAATGTGTTAAGTAGAAAGTGGATCCTTCAGTCGACGTTCCTACCTTACTCCTAGACTATGGTGAGTAAATTTCGTTTTTTACAACCAAATCTCCAGACACCTTTTTTGTAATTTCACATGTTTCAGAAATTTCCCCCAAACAGCAAATCATTTCCTCATCCTTGTTGTGTAGTATGGCGTCCCCCTCAAAAAAACATGAACAAAGGCTCTAAAAACACCCAAATATGTCATTTTAAGAAATGGCAAAGTTATATTCCATTTTTAGCCAGGTAAACGCATTTTAAAGTCCATATCACGATCTGACATAATGGTAGCCTACTTATTTCGGTATACATTAGAGATTTGCATTTTGGTCATGATTCTTGGTCGATTTACAAGCGTTTTGAATGAAGAGCCGTTTGGGAGCCAAATGATGTGGCTCTTCTATATGAACGGAGCCAAGTGATGCAGCTCACCGAAAAGACTATGAATGCCCAAGAACTACACCTCAGTTGTGGAAATAAAAATACATAGAAATTAATGGTCTATGGCTGGTTTTTGTTTTGTTTTTCACTGACTGCCATGTTAGACAGCTGATGCATGGGAACAATGAATCAAGCACAAAAGAAAGCCCTTGAAGACTGTATATTTGAGGAAAATCAGCATGCCCCAGATTCAATCCACAGGAGGCTGTGCATTTTATATGAAAACAATGAAAGGGTCTAAATGAGGTGGGAACCTGCTGTGATCAATAATATGCCCGGACAGTCTTGGGCCCTGCTATGGGAATGATTTAAAAGGAGAGAAGCCCTCCCAAATCTTCTGGGAGATGTTCCATCAATGGAAGAATGGCCATTCTACTAGTCCAGGAGACACACAGCGTAAAAGACTGGAGCTGGGTTAGGAAAGCACCGGAATTAATCCTGACTGAACATAGTAGACTGATGGAGAGGGCATATAAAACAGTCTCTCCATCACCTAGGTACATCTTTAAACATCAAATTAATCTTGGAGATTATAAGGTGCTTCAGCAACAACTCCCGAAGGTACTACCATAATATCTTCTTATATATTCAAAACAAAGGTATGTAGACCACTTTATATACTGTCGTTTCATATCACTCCTCCGCCTCGTTGTTTTCTGTATCTATTTTGGAGAGTTGATTGACCAGATGTTTTGGTTGGATGCCATTCCACAGGCATTCTGGCTTAGTCCCTGTAGCCTGATGCCACTGAGGGTTTAAGCAGCTTCCCCACAAGTAGCCCTGATACCCTTCTGGTACCTAACCTTTCACACACAGGTAGCACCAGGACTCCCCTATATGGGTCTGGCTCCACTTCAAAGGCTGAGGCCCTGCAAGTCCTCCTTAATCAAAGAGAAACGAGGGAAGCCGAGCTCACACACACACACACACACACACACACACCTCAGTCAATGAGGGATGAAGTGAAGCCCAGCTTATCTCCTGCAGCTCCAGGATTTTTTTCTCTGGGTGGAAACTTAGAACTACTCTAGTAGGTCTACAGTATGTAGCAGGTCTTTCAATATACATATGCATGGGTGGTTCTCTGTCAGACACACACAAGTTGGTAGGCTTTCCATCAGCATTAACCAAAATTGGGGTTGGGTGGCTTGATTTGGAAATGGGTCCGTAAGAAAAACTAACAAAAAAATCAAATCAAATCTGAAGTCAACTGAATGCGCTTAATTCATAGAACCATGGTTACGTGAGTAACCTCTGATATCTCTTGCAACATATATGGTGCGATTGGGTTGTAGCTATTAGGAACATGTACAGTGCCTTCAGAAAGTATTCATACCCGTTGACTTATTCCACATGTTGTTGTGTTACAGTCTGATTTCAAAGTTTATCACACAATACCCCATAATGACAAAGTGAAAACATTTTGGGGAATTTTTGCAAATGTATTGAAAATAAAATACAGAAATATCTCATTTACATAAGTATTCACACCGCTGAGTCAATACTTTGCAGAAGCACATTTGGCAGCGATAACAGCTGTGAGTCTTTCTGGGTAAGTCTCTAAGAGCTTTCCAAACCTGGATTGTGCAACATTTGTCCATTATTCTTTTCAGAATTCTTCAAGCTCTGTCAAATTGTTTGTTGATCATTGCTAGACAACCATTTTCAGGTCTTTCCATAGATTTTCAAATAGATTTAAGTCAAAACTGTAACTCAGAAACTCAGGAACATTCACTGCCTTCTTGGTAAGCAACCTTGTGTTTTAGGATTATTGTCCTGCTGAAAGGGTAAATAATCTACAAGTGTTTGGTAGAAGGCAAACTGAGCCAGGTTTTCCTCTAGGATTTTGCCTGTGCTTAGCTCCAATCCATTTGTTCTTTATCCTAAAAAACTGCCCAGTCCTTAACGATTACAAGCATACCCATAACATGATGCAGCCAACACTATGCTTGAAAATATGGAGAGTGGTACTCCCAAACGTAACAATTTGTTGTCAGGACGAAAAGTGAATAGCCTTGCCACATTTCTTTGCAGTATTACTTTAGTGCCTTGTTGCAAACAGGATGTGTGTTTTGGAATATTTGTATTCCATAGAGGCTTTATTCTTTTAACTCTGTCAATTGGGTTAGTATTGTGGAGTAATTACAATGTTGTTGATCCATCCTCAGCTTTCTCCTATCACTGCCATTAAACTCTGTTTTAAAGTCACCATTGGCCTCATGGTGTAATCCCTGAGCGGTTTCCTTCCTCTCCAGCAACTGAGTTAGGAAGGATGCCTGTATCTTTGTAGTGACACAATCCAAAGTGTAATTAATAACTTCACCATGCTCAAAGAGATATTCAATGTCTGCTTTTCTTATTTTTACCCATCTACCAATAGGTGCCCTTCATTGCGAGACATGGGAACACCTCCCTGGTCTTTGTGGTTGAATCTGTGTTTGAAATTCACTGCTCAACTGAGGGACCTTACAGATAATTGTATGTGTGAGGTACAGAGATGAGGTATTCATGAAAAAAAAACTTGTTAAACACTATTATTTTACACAGAGTCCATGCAACTGATTATTTAACTTGTTAATCATATTTTTACTCCTGAACTTATTTAGGCTTGCCATAACAAAGGCGTTGAATAGTTAGTTATTGACTCAAAACGTTTAAGCTTTTGATTTTTTATTAATTTGTAAAAAAAAAATCCAAAACATTATTCCACTTTTCAATTATGGGATATTGTGTGTAGGCCCTTGACCAAAAATCTCAATTGAATCTATTTTAAATTCAGGCTGTAACACAAACAAAATGTGGGAAAAGGCGTGTGAATACTTTCTGAAGGCACTGTGTGTGTCTTCTGTTCCCCTCCACAATACGTGCAGGACTCGTTGGAACTGAGTGAACGTGACTAGGCACCAAATCAGCACAAAATTACTGGGGGGAAAGCAATGATTGTTTTTTTCTAAACGGAAGATCATACACATTTATTGCCTGATCTTCCCTGATGTTCCCTGATGTCTTGCTGAACTTCCCAATACCTCTGATGAATTTCAGTCACTTCAAACCATACTTCATTCAGATTTAAATACTGTCAATAGTTTGTCATAGCCTCAAATAAAAAAGTAAACACTGGCTGTGTTGATTATATCCCTTTTTTCTCATAGTGGGGTTGCAAGCATTTTTCTGATATCAAAATGGGATCGTGGGCCCCAAAAAGTTTTGGAACACTTGTTTAACATTCTTAACATGGGCGTTAAGAAAAAATATATTTGTGTCATCCGAAAGAGGTCATAATGAAGATAATTTTGAATATAAAATCGGTCTTCCAAAGAAAGCCTCATGATACAATTTTAAATATTCACCAGCCGAGATTTAATTTAATAGATAATGACTTAGTAATTATAGAAGCATCAACCCCTCACTTAATCACAGTGTATGACTTGGATCCACAGTAGTTTTTCAGGGTTCTCCAGAGAACTCTTTGTTTGAGAGGCAGAATAGGGTACTGACAGTGGTATACCTCCAGTCTCTCAAGAGTATAGGGGAGTCTTTATCCTTTCCAAATGAAGCAGGTGAGTGCTTAGAGGGATAATAGAGGATTGGGACTGTCACAAAGTAATAACCTCCACTTCCTTCCTTTCCCCTCACAGTCAACAGACACACACTCTCCCATTGCCAGTAAAACTGAAAATGTATCACTGAGCCATTTCCCTTTCAAATAAGACTCAATCAATCGTATTAAAAAAGTCCTGGTCATATCAGATAGCAGCCTCAGAGAATGTGGTGGCGAGTGACAGTTAATTTTCACATGAGTTCTGGAGATGGCAGCCTTTTATCAGTGGCCTGCCATCCTGTACGAGGCACGCCGTTTCTTTAATCACACTTAATACAGATAAGATGGAGCCAGTTTTCACACAGGTCACACTGTAGTTGTAAATGTGGCCGCCCTATTCAACTCCAGCTCTCATCTCTGTTCTCCTCATTGCATATTCTGCTGGATGTCAGATAGCGGGGAACAAGAGGATTCTGTGTCAATTAGAACCACTCAGCCGAGCCGCAGTTTATCAGGGGCTGATAATGTCTGCGTGGATTGGATGGTAGAGAGATAGAGTCAGAGACTAAAGTAAAAGGAGACAGAAAGTGAGAGAGTACAATGTCGGAATCTTACAGTACAGCAAGGCATAAACAGATGCCTTGAGTATGGAGAAGAGTGTGCTGTAGGTGAGACTGGGAGGAGTTGGGTGGTAGAATGAGGGGAGATTAAGGAGGTGGTAGAATGAGGGGAGAATATTGAGAGATGTGAGGAGACTCTGGAAATAGAAATAAGGAAATATTATAGAGAGAGAAAGGTGAGGAGAGACCATGGAGAGACATGAGGAAAGGGGAGAGATTGTGGGAGTGCTCCACCCCACTGTGAGCAGGACTATTGAGACAGGAAGAGAGGCTATAGAGTATATGTGTTAAACTCAAGGCCCTGGCCCATGAGCCCATTCAATCTGTCCCCCGGGTGGTTTGATGTTGTTTTTCTATCTCGGGGAAAAACAATCTCAATCAACATTGAAATGACTCAAATCTAATCGAAACGAACTCCATTAAAGCAGTCCAGTGGTTTGTGTGTTAATCCTTTCTCTAAGAAAAGTTATACAGCCGCCCGGGTGGCGCAGTGGTCTAAGGCACTACATCACAGTGCTAGCTGTGCCACCAGAGATTCTGGGTTTGAGCCCAGGCTCTGTCGCAGCCAGCCGTGACCGGGAGGCCCATGGGGCGGCGCACAATTGGCCCAGCGTCGTCCGGGTTAGGGAGGGTTTGGCCGGCAAGATATCCTTGTCTCATCGCGCACTAGCGACTCCTGTGTCAGGCCGGGCGCAGTGCACGCTGACCAGGTCACCAGGTGTACGGTGTTTCCTCCAACACACTGGTGCGGCTATTTTCCGGGTACAATGTGCATTGTGTCAAGAAGCAGTGCGGCTAGGTTGGGTTGTGTTTCGGAGGGCGCATGGCTCTCGACCTTCGCCTCTCCCGAGACCGTACGGGAGTTACAGCGATGAGACAAGACTGTAACTACTACCAATTAGGGAGAGAAAAGGGATAAAAATAAAAAAAATAAAAAGAGGTATACTGAATCTGTCCCGGCCTGGGCCCGATCACCTCTTTATATATTGGTGCCGGCCTAGTAATGGTCCAAGGGCCAAAGTGGGCAGGGTCAGATTGACAGATCAGGGGGTCCTGTGAGAGATTAGAGGTGTAACTGGAAAATTACACTTCTGAGGAGTGGGGTGGAGCACTGTCACCTTGCAGCAGTTTTGCCATCCGAAAACAAGGCCAGATCTGACTGGAAGAAGTAGAGTTTTCCACACAAACTGTGTAGAAATTATTATGGACCTACATTTATAGTCTGTCCATCTTGCTAACAGTCATCAAAACAAAAGCTACACTGAGCAAAAATATAAACGCAACATGCAACAATTTAAGTTACAGTTCATATAAGGAAAAGAGTCAATCGAAATGAATTCCTTAAGGCCTAATCTATGGATTTCACATAACTGGGAATACAGATATGCATCAATTGTCTAAACCAGTGGAGGGGGGGGGGGGGGGGTTCTACTAAGATATGTGGAATTGTTTTCAGAAGGACAGAGCAAGGATTTAGCAATTGGATTTGCAATGCTAAGGCCCCTTGAAGTTTCCCAAAAATTGATATATATATTTTTTTTATTACATTTTTTGGGGGGGCTTACTGCTATTAGCCCATACAAATGCATTTAATAGCAAATTCACTACATGGAACAACAGATTGTCCACCAAAGAAATGTAAAGGAAGTTTGTTCTGAAGTGTCTGTCCTATAACTGAGAGATATAAGAAAGATCAGGAAGCATTTGTTCCTTTTTTTTTTTTACATGTGTTTAACCCCTAATTTTTGTCACTAAACAGTCTCCATATATACTGTAATTCTATCATTTTTTTCAACTGGTACGGGGACCTTCAGACGAGTCTTGTGAGGGACTGTACATGTTCATGAGAGTCTCACCTTCCACAGAGGGGTCATATTAGTGTGTAATCCAAACTGTTCGGACGCTACAGACAGAAGTTGGAAGATTGGCTGTACCCTCTTCAGACGAGTCCCAAGACGCTTGTGGGGGTCGTAGAGCAAAATGGAGAACACCATCGCTTTTGTAGGACTGTTAGGCAAAACTGTTCAGACAATCGATTTTCGGGATGTCTCATGGCCTGACAAACACCGCTCCAGCTCTGTCACATATCACCTCAGAAGTGGAAGTGCGACATAGACGACCTTTACTCCACACACAGAGATGCGTACAAAGCTCTCCCTCGCACTCCATTTGTCAAGTCTTACCTTAACTCTATCCTCCTGATTCCTGCTTACAAGCAAAAACTAAAGCAGGAAGTACCAGTGACTCGCTCAATACGGAAGTGGTCAGATGACGCAGATGCTAAGCTACAGGACTGTTTTGCTAGCACAGACTGGAATATGTTCTGAGATTATTCTGATGTCATTGAGGAGTACACCACATCATTCACTGGCTTCATCAATAAGTGCATCGATGACATCGTCCCCACAGTGACCGTAAGTACATACCCCAACCAGAAGCCATGGATTACAGGCAACATCCGCACTGAGCTAAAGGGTAGAGCTGACTCTTTTAAAGAGCGGGACTCTAACCTGGACGCTTATAAGAAATCCTGCTATGCCCTCTGACGAACCATCAAACAGGCAAAGCATCAATACAGGATTTAAGATTTAATACTATTACACCGGCTCCGGCGCTCATCGGATGTGGCAGGGCTTGCAAACTATTACGAACTACAAAGGGAAGCACAGCCGTGAGCTGCCCAGTGACATGGGCGAACCAGACAAGCTCAATAACTTCTATGTGCGCTTCGAGGCAAGCAACACTGAAGCATGCATGAGAGCACCAGCTGTTCCGGACGACTGTGTGATCACACTCTCCGTAACCGATGTGAGTAAGACCTTTAAACAGATCAACATTCACAAGGCCCCAGGGCCAGACGGATTACCAGGACATGTATTCCCGAGCATGCGCTGACCAAGTGTCTTCACTGACATTTTCAACCTGTTCCTGACGGAGTGTGTAATTCCAACATATTTCAAGCAGACCACCATAGTCCCTGTGCCCAAGAACACCAAGGTAACCTGCCTAAATGACTACAGACCCGTAGCACTCACGTCTGTAGCCATGAAGTGCTTTGAAAGGCTGGTCATGGCTCACATCAACACCATTATCCCATAAACCCTAGACCCACTACAATTTGCATACTGCCCCAACAGATCCACAGATGACGCAATCTCTATTGCACTCCACACTGCCCTTTCCCACCTGGACAAAAGGAACACCTACGTAAGAATGCTCTTCATTGACTAAAGCTCAGCGTTCAACACCATAGTGCCCTCAAAGCTCCTCACTAAGCTAAGGACAGTGGGACTAAACACCTCCCTCTGCAACTGGATCTTGGACTTCCTGACGGGCCGCCCCCAGGTGGTAAGGGTAGGTAACAACACATCTGCCACGCTGATCCTCAACACGGGGGCCCCTCAGGGGCGCGTGCTCAGTCCGCTCCTGTACTCCCTGTTCACCCATCACTGCATGGCCAGGTACGAATCCAACACCATTATTAATTTTGCAGACGACACAACAGTGGAAGGCCTGATCACCGACAACGATGAGACATCCTATAMGGAGGAGGTCAAAGACCTGGAAGTCTGGTGCCAGGATAACAACCTCTCCCTCAATGTGATCAAGACAAAGGAGATGATCGTGGACTTCAGGAAAAGGAGGGCCGAGCACGCCCCCATTCTCATCGACAGGGCTGTATTTGTGCAGGTTGAGAGCGTCAAGTGCCTTGGTGTCCACATCACCAACTAACTATTATGTTCGAAACACACCAAGACAATCGTGAAGAGGGCACGACAAAGCCTATTCCCCCTCAGGAGACTGGAAAGATTTGGCATGGGTCCTCAGATACTCAAAAAGTTCTATAGCTAAACCATCGAGAGCATCCTGACTGGTTGCATCACCGCCTGGTATGGCAACTGCTCGGCCTCCGACCGCAAGGCACTACAGAGGGTAGTGCGTACGGCCCAGTACATCACTGGGGCCAAGCTTCCTGCTATCCAGGACCTCTATACCAGGTGGTGTCAGAGGAAGGCCCTAAAAATTGCCAAAGACTCCAGCCACCCTAGTCATAGACTGTTCTCTCTGCTAGTGCACAGCAAGCAGTTTAATTATTTGTTTTTTTCTATTCTCTTATTTATTTATTGTATTTATTGTTTACTTCAGTTTATTTAGTAAACACTTTCTTGACACTTACTTTTTTCTTAAAACTGAATATTTGGTTAAGGGCTTGTAAATGAGCATTTCACTGTAAGATCTAGACCTGTTGTATTCGCCGCATGTAACAAACACAATTTGATTTGATTTGATTAATCCCTTTTATGATATGCCACACTTGTCAGGTGGGTGGATTATCTTGGCAAATGAGAAATTCTCACTAACAGGGAAGTAAACATTTTAGTACACAAAATTGGAGAGAAATATGATTTTTGTGCATATTACTGCGTTTTTTTTTTTTAGCTCATGAAACATGGGATCCGGGAGGTATTCCAGAAAGCCGGATTAGTGATTTAGCAAGATTTAGCCTGTTCTGATGAATAAATACGGGACTTCTCGAATCAGATTCTTATTCGTCACTATGGCCTGTCCCTTCTTGGAAAATCCACTTGACATTATTGTTTTTCCGCACAATCACTCATATAGCTGGTCAATTTACTCAACCCATATATAGCAAATGTAACCCTACGTGGTTTCGCTTTGACTGCTATACAAACTCTGTGTATTGCTTAGCAGCTTTTTGCCACTGGAAGTTTTCTTATGTTTGGGCGATGCTGCTCTAGGTACAGTAGGCTGCGGTCATTTGCCCACTAGCGATGCTTTGCTAATCTCAAATTAATGATCAGGAATCAAGGTAAGACCCAAGTGCAGACTGTGTGAAGTAACAATGTTTATTGTAACCACCGAGGCAGGCAACGACAGGTCAAGGCAGGCAGGGGTCGATAATCCGGAGTGGGAGCAAAGGTACAGGACAGCAGGCAGGCTCAGGGTCAGGAACAGGTAGAGTTCAGTAATCCAGAGGTGTAGCGAAGGTACAGGACGGCAGGCAGGCTCAGGGACGGGCAGAGTGGTCAAGCGGGCGGGTACAGGGTCTGGACAGGCAAGGGTCACAAACCAGGAGGGCAAGAAAAAGAGAGGCTGGGAAAGACAGGAGCTGACAGGAACAAACGCTGGTAAGCTTGACAAACAAGACAAACTGACAACAGAAAACACAGGTATAAGTACACAGGGGATAATGGGGAAGATGGGCGACACCTGGAGGAGGGTGGAGACAAGCACAAAGACAGGTGAAACAGATCAGGGCGTGGCATTAATAAGGCAACATGGGCAACATGATAAACATGATACAATTTCCAAATGTCATTGGTGCTATAGATGGGACACATATCTCCAATTCAAAGTCGCGCTGGACCAAATGAAGGAGACTACATGAATAGAACATATTTTCACAGCATTAACTAACAGGTTCTGTGTTACAGGGTTACAACTAAACATAGACCACAGTTGCCCGAGAATTAAATACATTATTATTCATCCTATACATACTATGGAATATAATATACATGCCATTACAATTATGACATTGTTACTACAATTTACATATTAGGCCATAGCCTTGACACTTAATATCACCAGCGTTGCAATAAAAGTGTTCTATAAAGTGAAAGCATTATTACTAATCACCCATGTGTGTAAGCTAGGCCTATTCGATATTGGAATCGGGCCACTTCACATGCGCATTTACTCTGTCTGCAATTTTCTGCCAGGCTCCCTTTGTTGTGGAAATTCTTACACAGTCAAGTCAATCCTAAATGGATCACTCTTAATTGTCAGCAAGCTGGAGAGGTCACAGTCAAACTTAGATGCATAAAGTACCGGTCTAAAGTGAGCTCTAACGGGGCAGTTATGTTAGTTCTCTTATATACTGCAGACAAGTCATATTTGCATGATTTAGCTTATTCAAAATTAATTCATCATTAACATCCGCTTCATTCATGTGACCGAACAATACTGGGTCATACATGTGACAGACCAATACCTCACAAGGCTTCTTCTCTCTAAGCTGAGACCTTGAAACTAAGATATCGTCCTCAAAACAAGGGTGTGGGCATACTGCCATATTGCAGATACCGATAGTGAGGGTTCGTTCAATAAGTCACTTGCATGAAGAAAGAAAACGGTTATTAGAAAAGAACAAACATAGAACACAGAAATGTATAAAATAGAAAACGACCAAAATAAAATGTTCCATCACACCTCTCTGGCTTTTCCAGAGTTGGATGTATTCTTTTTTGGGGTAAAAATGTGAACATATTCATTGTATGTTGTTGTTCTAGACTTATTGGGCTCTGTCTTTTGACTCCATAACTATCGGGGGGTTTTGCCTTCGACATGAGGACTTTTTGAATGTTGCGTGCATGTGACATTTGTCAGATCAACCAATATGCGCTTCGCTTAGCCCAATAACTTAAACGAGCAGCCGTTCTGAAAGAAAGAAATCCTGGACTACCTTATCTGGTTAAGAAAAGCCAGAAATCCAGAATTTGTTCAACCATCTTTCTGGAATTGATTCATCACTCCAGAGAATGCGTTTCCACTGCTCCAGAGTCCAACGGTGGCGAGCTTTACACCACTCCAGCCGACGTTTGGCATTGCGCATGGTGATCTTAGGCTTGTGTGCGCCTGCTCGGCCATGGAAACCCATTTCATGAAGCTCCCGACAAACAGTTCTTGTGCTGATGTTGCTTCCAGAGGCACTTTGGAAACTCGGTAGTGAGTGTTGCAACCGAAGACAGACGATTTGTACACGCTACGTGCTTCAGCACGCGGCTGTGCCATTCTGTGAGCTTGTGTGGCCTACCACTTTGAGGCTGAGCCGTTGTTGCTCCTAGACGTGTCGACTTCACAATAACAGCACTTACAGTTTACCAGGCCGGCTCTTGCAGGACAGAAATTTTACAAACTGACTTGTTGGTAAGGGAAGACGCCCATGAAATGGACAAAAATGTATGGCATCTTATTGGCATTGGGCCAACCATATACACAATCGCAAATACCACTCAAATGGAAGGCAGTTCATCAAAAACATATTTCAAGTGGTCAATACTAGGTCAGTATTGTATAAGGGCGGAAGGTAGCCTAGTGGTTAGAGCATTGGGCCAGTAAAACGAAAGGTTGATAGAAGAAATCCCCAAGCTGACAAGGTAAAAATCTGTCATTCTGCCCCTGAACAAGGCATTTAACCCACTGTTCCTAGGTCATCATTGTAAATAAGAATGTGTTCTGACTTGCTTAGCTAAATAAAAGGTACAAATGATAAATGGAACATGTGTCATACTCCAAAGGTGGCGAGCACGCTTCACTGTAGATTTTCATATGGGAAATGGTCACAAAGTCCAGTCCCAAGGGTGAAAATGTCAAAATCTGAACAAAGAAATTCTCAAATACACATATGAAGTATCTGTATGGACATACATTTGTCTTATTTTATTGAGTTTGCCCCTAAGGCCTATGTTTTGTCCATTTGCCATATGATCATAGGAAGTCGGCTTCCGAACCCAAAAGTCTGTGAACCATGTCCAAATGGCATAAGAAATGTCCAAATGGCATATATAAGTATTGAAAGTACCAAATCATGATTTTATGTCCATTTGCCATATATGATCATAGGAAGTCAGCTTCCAAACCCAGAAGTCAGTGAACCATGTCCAAATGGCATAAGAAATGTCCAAATGGCATATATACTGACAAAGTGATATATTTCACTATGTTAAGCCCTGAATCAACCTAGAATGTCTATTTGCCATGTTTGATCATAGGAAGTCATAGGAAGTAAGACTTTCTCGCTGATGTTGATTCAGCATGTCCATTTCGTAATGTGAAGTTCTTATGGATATACATTGACAATGGACACAGTCAACTTTATGAAGAGCATGTTCACACTGACAATATAGCATACAGTATGTGTAATGGACACTATCCAATCTCTCATTGGTGTTGATTTCAGCCTGTCCATTTGGTGATGTTAAATCCCTCATTAAATACATTGGAAATGTACAATTGTACACTGTCCATTTGCAATGTCTCACCATGGGCATTTACCATCACGAATTGGACATGCTCTAATATACTGCAGAAATGCCCAGTTGACTGGCTTGTTGAACTCGGGATGGCCGAGCAGTGATAGTGGTTCCTCTCCATTGCTTGTTGGTGTTGATTTCAGCCTGTCCATTTGGTGATGGTAAATCCCTCATTAAAGACATTGGAAATGTACGCTGTCCATTTGCAATGTATTACAATGGGCATTTACCGATACGAATTGGTCATGCTCTAAAATACTGCAGAAATGTCCAATTGACTGGCTCATTGAACTCGGGGTGCCCAAGCAGTGATAGTGGTTCCTCTCCATCACTCGTTGGTGTTGATTTCAGCCTGTCCATTTGGAGATGGTAAATCCCTCATTAAATACATTGGAAATGTACACTGTCCATTTGCAATATAAAATGTACAATGCCAATATATTATACTGCCATCAAGTCAGCCATCAATCAATAAGATATCATACTGAAACCAAACTTATACATACTGACCCCAACCTCACTTTGTCCAACTCTTTTAGAAGCCAACTATCACATATTTCAGTGCCGGCCCACAATTCATCGTGCCTTCTGTTAAAACCATAAAAAATGTAAACACGTAAACACGTTGTTAAGGGTTAATTCCACARAGTCAATGTTAGGCTTGCACAGATCAAGCGGACCTTAGGAACTTTCCTGTGGTTGAATTGTGTTTCTAGCCTCAGCGGTTCTGCCGCTGTCACCCAAAAGCACCTCAAATTTAGGTAATGCTTCATTTTGGGCCTACTTTGTTGGACGGTCGCTGCGGTCAGACCGAGCGAGCTACTGTCAAGTGGGGCACCTCGTTGAACTCGGCACGTTCTAGAGACTACGGTGATGCCATTTGCCAACAGTTTCAGTGTTGATTTCAGCCTGTCCATTTGGTAATGGTTCAACACTGTTTAAACTTATTGGAAATGGACAAAAGTCAGCCATCAAAAATGGTGAACACAAAGTGTTATGTCACACGATTTTAGACAAATCTGTCAAGACACCCACCATGATAAAGGGTTAGAAATAGGTTTTATACCAACTCCTTAATTTTATTGAATATAGCTATGGTCCCACCGTATGTCTTAATGTAATGACATTTTTAAAAAATGGCAGATTATTATCAATGATTTATCAACAGCTGTAACAAGTTGTCCAGTTGAGGAAATCCTCAATGGTACCCTAGTGTATAACAAAATTATGTGTTTATACAGTAAAACATAACAATACATTACAGTTTTACTGATAATCTGTGAATTACTATAAATCGCAATGCACTTTGGATAGTTTTGGCTCTTGCTTCTACAGTAAAAATGCTAATCACACAGCATTGTGGGAACTGGGAACTACTGCATGTTGACAGCAAGCTGGTGGAACACATTTTTAAGCCAAAAATTCACATTCAGATAGCTAACCAGCTTGGTTAGTGACAGTTTAACAATCCTTCTTCTTAGCTTCCTATCTATGGAAATATTTTGTATTATGAATTAACAAGACCTTGTACCTTGTGAAGGAGTGGGGTAAAGTGTTCAGTGTATAGCTAATGTGACGAGGGTGCAGGCATACTACTAGAGCAAGGTAATGGCACATAACGGCCTTTTGTATGATGTTCACTATGACTAAAGCCCCATTTCCCTTGGCACTTTGAGGTCAACTCAGGTTGGGCTGGCCTTGGTGGGCTAGCTCAAATTGCATTTCCACTGCCTCCAGAAATTAGAAATGATGTAATGTTGCTAGGTAGCCAACATGTGACTGCAGCTGGATTTGCTAATGTTGCTTGTTAGCTAGCTAATTTAATTCACCCCCACCATGCTGTAACTAACATTACCTCATACTCCTGCCAGTGCCAGCCAGACTCAGAGCCATGTATTTGGCTGGCTGACGTTAGCTAGCTAAATGGTTAGCGTAGTTGCTAGCATAACAGGCTATCTAGATTAATCCCTTGCTTTCCATGGTATTGGCTAATAGCTAGTTAACTCTAACGAGTCACAAACCCGGATCCGGGATCCCCCCCATCAAAAAAGCTGACTAGCATAGCCTAGCCTAAAGCCACAGGGATATCATATAATAAAATGTTCATGAAATCACAAGTCCAAGACACCAAATGAAAGATACACATCTTGTGAATCCAGCCATCATTTCTGATTTTTAAAATGTTTTACAGGGAAGACACAATATGTATTTCTATTAGCTAACCACCATAGCAAAAGACACAACTTTTTTTTCCCACCATTTTTTTCCTGCATAGGTAGCTATCACAAATTTGACCAAATAAAGATAGTACAGCAACAAAAACACTTCATCAGATGACAGCTCGATAACATATTTATTGTATAGCATATGTTTTGTTCGAAAAATGTGCATATTTCAGGTATAAATCATAGTTTTACACAGCCACCATCACAACTCTCACCAAAGCAACTAGAATAACTACAGAGAGCAAACGTGAATTACCTAAATACTCATCAAAAAATAATAAAAATACACAGCGTACAGCAAATGAAAGACAAAGATCTTGTGAATCCAGACAATATTTCAGATTCTTCAAGTGTTTTACAGCGAAAACACAATTTAGCATTATATTAGCTTACTACAATAGCCAACCACACAACAGCATTGATTCAAGCCAACAGTAGCGATAACGAATAAACCAGCAAAAGATTAATTTTTCACTAACCTTCTCAAACCTCTTCAGATGACAGTCCTATAACATCATATTACACAATACATATATTGTTTGTTCGAAAATGTGCATATTTAGCGGCACAAATCGTGGTTACAATGAGAATAGTAGCAAGCTGCCAACAAAATGTCGGGAGAAATCTTGGGAGAGGCACCTAATCTAATCAATAACTAATCATAACTGACTAAAAAATACAGGTTGGACAGCAAATGAAAGGTACATTAGTTCTTAATGCAACCGCTGTGTTAGATTTTTTAAAATTAGTTCTACGACATACAGCGTGCGCTAAAGCGAGACCGCACCGAATTAATGGCCGATAAATAGTTTTACATTTTTCAACAGAAACAACGAATTAACATCATAAATAGTTCTTACTTTTTGATGAGCTTCCATCAGAATTTTGTGCAAGTGGTCCTTTGTCCAGAATCATCGTTGCTCGGTTGTAGATTGCCGTCTTCACTTAGGAATTAGCAGCAAACATTAGCTATGTGGCCCAGACGTGCCCAACTCATAACGCAGGACAAAGAAATATCCGAAAATTGCGGCAATATACTGATATAAACTGATATAACTCGTTTAAAATAACTACATTATGATGTCTTTAACTTTTACTGCCTCAGAAACCGGATCCGGGAGCACCCCACCCCCCCACACACTGATTAGCATAGATAGCATAGCTTCAGAAGTAGATAGTAGCATCTTAAATATCATTAAATCACAAGTCCAAGACACCAGATGAAATAGCAGATCTTGTGAATAAACCACCATTTCAGATTTTTAAAATGTTTTACAGGGAACAAATATGTAAATCTATTAGCTAAACACGTTAGCAAAATACACCACATTTCTAACTCCATCAGTTTCTTACTCCTTCAGGTGCTATCACCAATTCGGCTCAACTAAGATATTGATAGCCAATAACCTATAAAAAAAACCATCAGATGACAGTCTGATAACATATTCATGGTATAGGATAGTTTTTGTTAGAAAAAAGTGCATATTTCAGGTAGAAATTCACAGTTTACAATTGCACCGACCATCACAAATCCACTAGAATTACTAGATAGAGCAACGTGTATGACCAATTTACTCATCATAAAACATTTATAAATAGACAAAGCATAGCAATTGGAAAGACCCAGTTCTTGTGATTTCAGACCATATTTCAGATTTTCTAAGCGTTTTTCAGCGAAAAACACATAAAATCGATAAGTAGCATACTACATGTTCCAACGTTACCAGAGCATCGATTCCAGCCAAAGAGCGCTATAACGTAACCACCGCCAAAAAGATATTAATTTTTCACTAACCTTCTCAGAATTCTTCCGATGACACTCCTGTAACATCATTTTACAACTACATATACAGTTTGTTCGAAAAAGGTGGCATATTTAGCCATACAAAACCAGTTGTTACACAATGGAAAATACAGGAAATTTCAAGCCTCAAAGTATGTCTGACGTCATTTATCAGAGTTGACTAGTTTAAGTTACAAACTAATCATATACTTGACTAAACAAAATACAGGTTGACAGGAATCGAAAGACAAATTAGTTCTTAATGCAAGCCGCGTGATTACATTTAAAATTATCCTTACTTTTCAATACAGGTGGCCAAGTGAAGCTATACCAAACAAAATGGGAATATGTGCGTTCAAATATTTCGACGAGAAACACGGTTTATCATATGAAATACTTGCTTACTTTTGAAGCTGATCTTCCATCATCATTCTGGGCAATGATCCTTTCATGTTATAAACGATCTTTTGGTCCGATAGATGTCCTCTGTCCTTCGAAATGTCAGGCACCAACGACCGACTCCCTAAAACGTGTGTCCAAACTTCAGAACGCACAACAAGAGACAATTCCTCAAAATCGCACTAAACGATATAAATTGATATAAAAACGGTTCAAAGTCACTACATTATGATGTGTTTTAACAACTATAACGACTGAAAACATGACCGGAGAAATATTCTGGTTAGGAAAACGACTTGGAACGAGACCAGGTCCGATGGCTTCTTCACGTTGAGGCGCACGTTTGAGAAAGAACGGTCTCTGTACATTTGGTCAGTTTTAATGTGCTGTGAACGTCCCATCCACTTCATTGAAAAACGTGATGACGTACAGACAACCCAGAGGAAGACGGTAGGCAGTGTCGGTTTCTCATGACATTCACTGTGCCTGTATAAAACAGACCCCAGATTCAGAGGTTAAAAATTTCTAGAAATCTGAGTAACCCTGTCATGAAAAGTGCTGTAGAAATTGTTCTGGCTACCACTCAGAGACAAAATTTCAACTCCTATAGAAACATAGACTGTTTTCTATCCAATTCAATAACAATAAATATGCATATTGTACGATATCAGAATTGAAGTACGGAGGCACGTTAATTTGGAAATGTAAAAAAAAAAATAATTGCCTAACATGCTCCCCTATTGACAAAAGTTAAACACCTATGATCGAATAAAAATAGAGCCGGATCTATATCTAAGCCTATAACGAAAGCTTTTCAGAATGCATTCCTGAAGTCCCTCCTTCTTGCCCATGAACGAACGTTGAAAAGAGTGCACCCCCGGTTCCCAGAGCCTTTATATGGCCTCAGATCTGCCTAGCAACAACAATTCCAATTCTCACTGCTTACTACATCTAGGGGAAATCGTATGCAGTGCATGTCGACCATAGATCACATGCAATTTAATAAAACTGACCCTGGAACAGAGCATCGATTTCAGATTTCTCCACTTCCTGACAGAATTAGCTGCAACTTGAGTTCTGTTTTTTACTCACAGATATAATTCAAACGGTTTTAGAACTAGAGAGTGTTTCTATCCAATAGTAATAATAATATGCATATTGTACGAGCAAGAATTAAGTACGACGGCAGTTTAATTGTGGAACGAATTTTTACAAAGTCGAAATGGGCGCCCCCCTATTGACAAGAAGTTAAAGAATGAGCAAGCTACATGACATTTAGTATGAATCACCTACAGTGGGGAGAACAAGTATTTGATACACTGCCGATTTTGCAGTTTTCCTACTACAAACATGTAGAGGTCTGTAATTTTTATCATAGGTACACTTCAACTGTGAGAGACGGAATCTAAAACAAAAATCCAGAAAATCACATTGTAGATTTTTAAATAATTAATTTGCATTTATTGCATGACATAAGTATTTGATCACCTACCAACCAGTCAAGAATTCCGGCTCTCACAGACCTGTTAGTTTTTCTTTAAGAAAGCCCTCCTGTTCTCCACTCATTACCTGTTATTAACTGCACCTGTTTGAAACTCAGTTTACCGTATAAAAGACACCTGTCCACACACTCAATCAAACAGATTCCTCTCCACAATGGCCAAGACCAGAGAGCTGTGTAAGGACATCAGGGATAAAATTGTAAGACCTGCACAAGGCTGGGATGGGCTACAGGACAATAGGCAAGCAGCTTGGTGAGAAGGAAACAACTGTTGGGCGCAATTATTAGAAAATGGAAGAAGTTCAATATGACGGTCAATCACCCTCGGTCTGGGGCTCCATGCAAGATTTCACCTCGTGGGCATCAATGTTCATGAGGAAGGTGAGGGATCAGCCCAGAACTACACGCAGGACCTGGTCAATGACCTGAAGAGAGCTGGGACCACAGTCTCAAAGAAAACATTAGTAACACACTACGCCGTCATGGATTAAAATCCTTCAGCGCACGCAAGTCCCCCTGCTTAAGCCAGTGCATGTCCAGGCCTGTCTGAAGTTTGCCAATGACCATCTGAGATATCCAGAGGAGGAATGGGAGAAGGTCATGTGGTCTGATGAGACAAAAATAGAGCTTTTTGGTCTAACTCCACTCGCCGTGTTTGGAGGAAGAAGAAGTATGAGTACAACCCAAGAAACACCATCCCAACCGTGAAGCATGGAGTGGAAACATCATTCTTTGGGGATGCTTTTTCTGCAAAGGGGACAGGACGACTGCACCGTATTGAGGGAGGATGATGGGCCATGTATCGCGAGATCTGGCCAACAACCTCCTTCCTCAGTAAGAGCATTGAAGATGGGTCGTGGCTGGGTCTTCCAGCATGACAACGACACAAAGCACACAGCCATGGCAACTAAGAGTGGCTCCGTAAGAAGCATCTCAAGGTCCTGGAGTGGCCTAGCCAGTCTCCAGACCTGAACCCAATAGAAAATCTTTGGAGGGAGCTGAAAGTCCGTATTGCCCAGCGACAGCCCAGAAACCTGAAGGATCTGGAGAAGATCTGTAGGAGGAGTGGGCCAAAATCCCTGCTGCAGTGTGTGCAAACCTAGTCAAGAACTACAGGAAACGTATGATCTCTGTAATTGCAAACAAAGGTTTCTGTACCAAATATTAAGTTCTGCTTTTCTGATGTATCAAATACTTATGTCATGCAATAAAATGCAAATTACTTAAAAATCATACAATGTGATTTTTCTGGATTTTTGTTTTAGATTTCCGTCTTCAGTAGTTGAAGTGTACCTATGATAAAAATTACAGACCTCTACATGCTTTGTAAGTAGGAAAACCTGCAAAATCGTCAGTGTATCAAATACTTGTTCTCCCCACTGTAGGTGTCCTTCACGATTTGCTCAAATGTACCCAAGTGGCCGAATTGGTAAATTTATAGATTTTCAAGAATATAACTATAGAAAACATACAAAAATGCTATGCTAATAAAAAATACAAGTTTACACACTCCCAGGAATGTCATACATTATGGATCCTTAGCTTCCCTACATAAATTGTACTAACAGGTGACGCAACAAGAATGCTGATCCAATGTCTCCAAACACAGAAGTGAAATATTTAAGATAAGGGCCAAGTTTGCAGCCGACACTGATCTAATGTCAGAAGCGAACACACCACAAACCACACAACGTAAAAGTAATTTATTTTAAAAACACTATTTACAATTACAGAATCTAGAACACGCTCTTCACAACATTGTGCTGCTGGTCCCAAGTCCGAAGTCTTTTTCTGCTGTAAAGCACTTACCTTCACCTTTGATTTAGCTTTTCCAGTATTAGTAGCCATATTGTAAGTTCAAAATTTGCAAAACACTTAGTTTTCATAACTCACAGATATGCGTAACGCTCTTCGACATATTCTTTCATAAATGTCCAAAAGGAATTAGCCTCCTGGCACGCTAGGATAGCTGAGAGATAGTGCAATGGACAAAGGGTTTCCGCATACTCTTGTAAAGCACAGCTCATTAGCTATCTAGCTAGCTTAGTTTGAAAATGATACGTGCTCATTTAACAAAGATACAGTCAATCAAGTGAACACCGCCCGTGTCATCGGCACGTAATGATGCCGAATGACGCCTTCCTAGCTAAAATTTGTTTCCCAATGGATTGACTGAATACAGACTGATCTAGAAAAGGCTGGTTACTTTTTAGGGTGTCTAAGGAATATAAACAAAGGTAATTTGACTGGTTGAAACAACGTTTAGCATTCGATTTTCACAGATTTCTTACTTCGCAAGTTGAACGAGTGGAAATACAAAATCGATCGTGCAAACTATAGGGACCTTTTTATGATATGAAAAGTGATTTAATCTAACAAAACGACACTACATATTATCTCTGGGACCCTTGGGATGACAAATCAGAGCAAGATTTCAGAATGTAAGTAAATATTTCACCTTCAGATGTGAATGTATCAAAACTGTCGCGGTGAAAAAAGTGTTTGTTGTTCTGCACTCTCCTCAAACAATAGCATGGCATTTTTTCGCTGTAATAGCTACTGTAAATTGGACAATGCAGTTAGATTAACAAGAATTTACACTTTCTGCCCATATAAGACACTTATATGTACCAACATGTTTTTCCCGCTAAAAAACACGTTCTTAACACATTGCACTACATGATTTACAACTGTAGATGGGACACTGATCCCAAGAAAATCAGACAACAGGTTTGATAAGATGTAGCTAGCTAGCTTTCAATACTACCTGGCCAGCAAAAATTACTGCTAGCGCACATTAGCTAGCAAGCTAGCTAGCTTGTTTCATCTCTGATTTGCTAGATAAGTTAGGTAGCTAGCATTTGAGGACTGACTGTTCTCATAAAAGTTTATTGTGTCGTGCAAAAATGAATGAAGGCTCCAGCTATGGTGTTAATTCATGTCATGTCTGACTACTGCTTGTCCATGTGCTAGCTAACAGCAACAAGCCCAAACGAGCTAAACGTTGTGTCAGCATCCAGCAGAAATCAGCTTGGTGGTTACATAGTAACGGCATCACCAGCCGGGTTGTAAAACTGGGCTGGGCTGGCCCGGGTTTCCCTGAACACAATTCCATTCAAGCCAGCTCGAATTTGGCCCTAATTTTAAGTGCCAGTGGAATCGGGTCTTAAATGTTGTGAATAAAATCATTGTATTTTTTGCAAATAGTACTTGCTAGTAACGTTAGCTAGGCTAGGCTAAACGCAATAGCTCATTGTATTTTAAGCTGTTCCAATACTAAATGACAGTCAGTATATTACTGCTTTCGGTTGGCATTACCATAGCCACACATTTTTTTTTTTTACTATTTGTACAATTTTTCTTCTTAAAATGTGATTTAAAATCGAACCCTAACCGTATTCCTAACTTAACCACACTACTAATCTTATGCCTAACCTTAAATTAAGACCAAAAACACATTTTGGTTTTCATTAATTTTTATGATATATAAAACTGACTTTGTAGCTATGGTATCTAGTAAGAACTGTTCAACAGACTCGTGAAACGAAACCTGCTATACTTTTTAGATTTATTATCAGGCTTTTTCATATGTTGGACATATTTTTTAAATTAATGTTAGCATAGACTACTTGTTTGAATATTTTTCTAACATTGCCTCTTAGCTAAATCAGTAATAGATTATTTTCTGTCAGTGTCATTCTCCTCGCTTTGAAATGTATAGCTAGCTTGTGGAAAGGGCAATGTTGCAGTCATCTTGTGAACATGTGAGTCAAATCTTGGAATTGATTCGGTACATGCCATGAAATTGCACATTATTTCTGCTTCTAGCCTTGGCTTTCAACTCACTGCCACATTAGCAGGTTGCAAAAAAGCGGATCCATAACTATATATTACAGTTAGCCAGCTAACTTGGGACAGAGGAGCGTGAAATGGATACTCAATGAATGGATTTCTGTTCATTCAACTTGTTAGCTACGTAATTGTAAGCAACAGTATAAAAGTAGTCACCTTCCAATGGGAATATTATGTTTTTTATTAACCCGATATCACTTGTACCAGTCTCCATAGACTGTAGACCATATACTTCCATACGTTTTTTCAACTGGTACCGGGGGACCTACAGACGTGTCTTGTGAAGCAAAAAAAGGATATGTATGAGTTCGTGAGAGTCTCACCTTTCCACAGAAGGGTTACAGTATATTAGTGTGTAGCCCAAACTGTTCAGACGCTACAGACAGAAGTTGGCAGATCGGCTGCTCCGACTTCAGATGAGTCCCAACATGCTGTGGAGGTCATAAAATAAACAGAGAACACCATCGTGTTCGTGAGAGTCTAATCTTGCCAAACCGTTCAGACGCTACAGACAATAATGTGAGAACACTGGTTTTCGTGATGTCTGACAAACACTGCTCTGGCGCTGTCATAGGCAGATGCAGTGGATAGACATGCAGCCAAAGGGGGTAAAAAACAGATATCTCTAGCTTAAACTGACAGATTTTTTGCTGGATTTTTTTATTATGTTAATTAGATTTCCGTGAGGCGAGAACATCAACCATCGGGAATAAGGCACACGAAAAATCCCATGTTCCAGAAGATATTTCTGCCAAAAAACACAATTCAATCAACAACAACAAAAAAACTTTCAAATCAATCTAATGTATTTATAAAGCCCTTTTTACATCAGCCGATGTCACAAAATGCTATACAGAAACCCAGCCTAAAACCCCAAACAGCAAGCAATGCAGATGTAGAAGCACGGTGGCTAGGGAAAACTCCCTAGAAAGGCAGGAACTTAGGAAGAAACCTAGAGAGGAACCAGGCTCTGAGGGGTGGCCAGTCCTCTTATGGCTGTGTTTCTGGGTGGAGATTATAGCAGCACATGGCCAAGATGTTCAAACGTTCATAGATGACCAGCAGGGTCAAATAATAATAATCACAGTGGTTGTAGAGGGTGCTACAGGTCAGCACCTCAGGAGTAGATGTCAGTTGGCTTTTCATAGCCGATCATTCAGAGTATCTCTACCGCTCCTGCTGTCTCTAGAGAGTTGAAAACAGCAGGTTTGGGACAAGGTAGCACGTCCGGTGAACAGGTCAGGGTTCCATAGCCGCATGCAGAACAGTTGAAACTGGAGCAGCAGCAGGTGGACTGGGGACAGCAGGTAGACTGGGGACAGCAAGGAGTCATCAGGCCAGGGAGTCCTGAGGCATGGTCCTAGGGCTCAGGTCCTCAGAGAGAAGAGAGAAAGAAGGAAAAAGAGAGAAAAGAGAGAGAGAGAGTTAGAGGGAGCATACTTAAATTCACACAGGACATCGGATAAGACATGAGAAATACTCCAGATATAACAGACTGATCCTCGCCCCCGACACATAAACTATTGCAGCATAAATACTGGAGGCTGAGACAGGAGTGGTCCGGAGACACTGTGGCCCCATCCGACGATACCCCCGGACAGGGCCAACCAGGCAGGATATAACCCCACCCACTTTGCCAAAGCACAGCCCCCACACCAGTAGAGGGATATATTCAAACCACCAACTTACTACCCTGAGACAAGGCTGAGTATAGACCACGAAGATCTCCCCCACGGCACGAACCCAAGGGGGGCACCAACCCGGACAGGAAGATCACGTCAGTGACTCAACCCACTCAAGTGACGCACCCCTCCTAGGGACGGCATGGAAGAGCACCAGTAAGCCAGTGACTCAGCGCCCGTAATAGGGTTAGATCCCAGTGGAGAGGGGGGAACCGGCCAGGCAGAGACAGAAAGGGTGGTTCGATGCTCCAGTGCCTTTCCGTTCACCTTCTGGGCCAGACTACACTCAATCATAGGACCTACTGAATAGATGAGTCTTCAATGAAGACTTAAAGGATGAGACAGAGTCTGCGTCACTCACGTGGATAGGCAGACCATTCCATACAAATGGAGCTCTATAGGAGAAAGCCCTGCCTACAGCTGTTTGCTTAGAAATTCTTGGGACTAAAAGGAGGCCTGTGTCTTGTGACCATAGCGTACGTGTAGGTATGTACGGCAGGACCAAATCGGAAAGATAGGTAGGAGCAAGCCCATGTAATGTTTTGTAGGTTAGCAGTAAAGCCTTGAAATCAGCCCTAGCCTTAACAGGAACACAATGAAGAGAGGCTAGCACTGGAGTAATATGATCAAATGTTTTGGTTCTAGTCAACATTCTAGCAGCAGTGTTTAGCAGTAACTGAAGTTTATTTAGTGCTTTATCCGGGTAGCCGGAAACTAGAGAATTGCAGTAGTCTAATCTAGAAGTGACAAAAGCATGGATACATTTTTCTGCATAATATTTGTACAGAAGGTTTCTGATTTTTGCAATGTTACGTAGATGGAAAAAAGCTGTCCTTGAAACAGTCTTGATATGTTTGTCAAAAGAGAGATTGAAGTCCAGACTAACGCCGAGGTCCTTCACAGTTTTATTTGAGACAACTGTAGACCCATCAAGATTAATTGTCAGATCCAACAGAAGATCTCTTTGTTTCTTGGGACCTAGAACAAGCATCTCTGTTTGTCCGAGTTTAAAATTAAAACATTTGCCGCCATCCACTTCCTTATGTCTGAAACTCAGGCTTCCAGTGAGGACAATTTTGGAGCTTCACCATGTTTCATCAAAATGTACAGCTGTGTATTGTCCGCATAGCAGTGCAAGTTAACATTATGTTTCCAAATGACATTACCAAGAGGTAAAATGTATAGTGAAAACAATAGTGGTCCTATAACAGAACCTTGAGGAACACTGAAATGTACAGTTGATTTGTCAGAGGACAAACCATCCACCGAGACAAACTGATATCTTTCCGACAGATAAGATCTAAACCAGCTTGTCCCAACTTGTCCGCGTCGACCAATTTGGGTTTCCAATCGCTCCAAAAGAATATAGAATATGAAAAAGAATATGGTAATCGATGGTATCAAAAGCAGCACTAAGGTCTAGGAGCACGAGGACAGATACAGAGCCTTGGTCTGACGTCATTAACCTCTAACGAGCCTCTACCCCGGGTCCGGGAGCACCCCCCATCCCCCCACACACTGATTAGCATAGCTAGCATAGCTTCACAAGTAGATAGTAGCATCTAAATATCAGCAATCAAATTAGAATTATAATCACTAATCCCAAGAACCAGATGAAAGATACAGATCTTGTGAATAAAGCCACCATTTCAGATTTTTAAAATGTTTTACAGGGAAGACAAAATATGTAAACTATTAGCTAAACACGTTAGCAAAATACACCACTATTCTAACTCCATCAGTTTCTTACTCCTTCAGTGCTATCACCAATTCGGCTCAACTAAGATATTGATAGCCACTAACCAAGAAAAAACTCTTCAGATGACAGTCTGATAACATTATCATGGTATAGGATAGTTTTGTTGTTAGAAAAAAGTGCATATTTCAGGTAGAAATCACAGTTTACAATTGCACCGACCATCACAAATCGACTAGAATTACTAGATAGAGCAACGTGTATGACCAATTTACTCATCATAAAACATTTCATAAAAATAGACAAAGCATAGCAATGGAAAGACCCAGTTCTTGTGATTTCAGACCATATTTCAGATTTCTAAGCGTTTTTCAGCGAAAACACAATAAATCGATAAGTTAGCAACCACAGTGCAAACGTTACAGAGCATCGATTCCAGCCAAAGAGCGCTATAACGTAATCACCGCAAATATATTAATTTTTTCACTAACCTTCTCAGAATTCTTCCGATGACACTCCTGTAACACATTTTACAATATACAATAACGTTTGTTCGAAAAGGTGCATATTTAGCCATACAAAACCGTGGTTACACAATAAAAAACTAGGAAATCAAGCCTCAATATGTCTGACGTCATCTATCAGAGTGATTCAAGTTTAATTGAAAGCTAATCATATTTGACTAAAAAATACAGGGTTGACAGGAATCGAAAGCAAATTAGTTCTAATGCAACCGCTGATTTACATTTTTAAAATTATCCTTACTTTTCAATACAGGGTTCGCCAAGTGAAGCTATACCAAACAAAATGGCGAAATAGGCGTTTAAAATATTTCGACAGAACAACGATTTATCATATTAAATATGCTTACTTTGAGCTGTTCTTCCATCAGATCTGGGCAATGTATCCTTTCTATGTTATAAACGTCTTTTGGTCGATAGATGTCCTCTGTCCTTCGAAATGTCACCCACAACGACCGACACCCAAAACGTGTCCAAAGTTTCAGAGTGCACAACAAATAAATTCCTCAAAATCGCACTAAACGGATATAAATTGCTATAAAACGGTTCAAATTAACTACATTATGATGTTTTTAACAACTATAACGACTGAAAACATGACCGGAGAAATATTGCGGTTAGACAACGATTTGGAATGAGGCAAGTCCGATGGCTTCACGCTTCAGGGCGCACACGAGAAAGGGCGGTCCCTATAACTTTTGGTCTTATAATGGCTGTGAATGTCCCATCGATTTCATTCAAAACGTGATGACGTACAGACACCCAGAGGAAGACGTAGGCAGTCGGTTTCTTCATAGCATTCACTGTCGCCTTAAAAACAGACTCCAGATCAGAGGTAAAATTTCTGAAATCTGAACCCTGTCATGAAAAGTGCTGTAAAATGTCTGTCAAAATTCCAACTTCTATAGAAACTAGAAGGTGTTTTCTATCCAATAATAACAATAATATGCATATTGTACGATCAAGAATTTAGCACGAGGCAGTTTGGAGACCCAAATATGCTAATGCGGAACAGCACCCCCTGTAGTTCCAAGAAGTTAAAAGGTAATTTACCACCTTCACAAGTGCAGTCTCACTGCTATCATGGGGTAAAATCAGGTGTTTCATATACATTGTTTGTCTTCAGGAAGGCAGTGAGTTGCTGCGCAACAGATTTTTCAATTTTTTTTGAGAGGAATGGGAGATTTAATATAGGCCGATAGTTTTTTATATTTTCTGGGTCAAGGTTTGGCTTTTTCAAGAAAAGGCTTTTTACTGCCACTTTTAGTGAGTTTGGTACACATCCGGTGGATAGGGAGGCGTTTATTATGTTCAACATAGGAGGGCCAAGCACAGGAAGCATCTCTTTCAGTAGTTTAGTTGTAATAGGGTCCAGTATGCAGCTTGAAGGTTTAGAGGCCATTACTATTTTCATCAATGTGTCAAGAGATATAATATTAAAAATCTTGAGTGTCTCCCTTGCTCCTAGGTCCTGGCAGTGCTGTGCAGAGTCAGGACAACTGAGCTTTGGAGAAATACGCAGATTTAAAGAGGAGTCCGTAATTTGCTTTCTAATGATCATGATCTTTTCGTCAAAGAAGGTCATGAATTTATTACTGCTGAAGTGAAAGCCATCCTTTCTTGGGGAATGCTGCTTTTTAGTTAGCTTTGCGACAGTATCAAAAATAAATGTTGGATTGCTCCAATTCTCCTCAATGAAGTTGGAAAAATTGGATGATCGAGCAGCAGTGAAGGAACTACGATACTGCACGGTACTGCCTTTCCAAGCTAGACTTCCAGTTTGGTGTAGCACCATTTCCTTTCCAATTTTCTGGAGCTTGCTTCAGGGCTCGAGTATTTTCTGTATACCAGGGAGTTAGTTTCTTATGACAAATGTTTTTTTGTTTTTAGGGGTGCGACTGCATCTAGGGTATTAAGCAAGGTTAAATTTAGTTCCTCAGCTGGTTAACCGATTTTTGTACTCTGACGTCCTTGGGTAAGTGGAGGGAGTCTGGAAGAGCATCTATGAATCTTTGGGTTGTCCGAGAATTTATAGCATGGCTTTTGATGATCCTTGGTTGGGGTCTGAGCAGATTATTTGTTGTGATTGCAAACGTAAAAAAATGGTGATCCGATAGTCCAGGATTATGAGGAAAAACATTAAGATCCAAAATATTCATTCCACGGGACAAAACTAGGTCCAGAGTATGACTATGGCAGTGAGTAGGTCCAGAGACATGTTGGACAAAACCCCCAGTCGATGATGGTTTCGAAAGCGTTTTGGAGAGGGTCTGTGGACTTTTCCATGTGAATATTAAAGTCACCAAAAATGTGAATATTATCTGCCATGACTACAAGGTCCAATAGGAATTCATGGAACTCAGTGAGGAATGCTGTAAACAGTAGCTACGTATAAAAAGTGATTGAGTAGGCTGCATAGATTTCATGACTAGAAGCTCAAAAGACGAAAATGCTGTCATTTTTGGGGGGTAAATTGAAATTTGCTATCGTAAATGTTAGCAATACTTGTGAGATGCGCAGGGGATATGGTCAGTAGTGTAACCACGAGGAGAGGCCTCATTTAACACAGTAAATTCATCAGGTTTAAGCCATTTTTCAGTCAGGCCAAATCCATCAAGATTATGATCAGTGATTAGTTCATTGACTATATCTGCCTTGGAAATGAGGGCTCTAACATTAAGTAGCCTTATTTTGAGATCTGAGACATCACAATCTCTTTCAATAATGACAGGAATGGAGGAGGTCTTTATTCCAGTAAGATTGCTAGAGCGAACACCACCATGTTTAGTTTTGCCCCACCTAGATCGAGGCACAGACACAGTCTCAATGGGGATAGCTGAGCTGACTACACTGACTGTGCTAGTGGCAGACTCCACTAAGCTGGCAGGCTGGCTAACAGCCTGCTGCCTGGCCTGCACCCTATCTCATTGTGGAGCTAGGGGAGTTAGAGCCCTGTCTATGTTCGTAGATAAGATGAGAGCATCCCTCCAGCTAGGATGGAGTCCGTCACTCCTCAACAGGCCAGGCTTGGTCCTGTTTGTGGGTGAGTCCCAGAAAGAGGGCCAATTATCTACAAATTCTATCTTTTGGGAGAGGCAGAAAACAGTTTTCAACCAGCGATTGAGTTGTGAGACACTGCTGTAGAGCTCATCACTCCCCCTAACTAGGAGGGGGCCAGAGACAATTACTCYATGCCGACACATCTTTCTAGCTGATTTACACGCTGAAGCTATGTTGCGCTTGGTGACCTCTGACTGTTTCATCCAAACATCGTTGGTGCCAACATGGATAACAATATCCCTATGCTCTCACCAGTACCATCTTCAGATTAGCCTTAACGTCAGTAGCCCTGCCCCCTGGTAAACAGTGTATGATCACTGGATTATTATTTTTAAGTCTAAGTCAAATGGCTCTCATGTGAAGTAGTGACATGCACCTAGCTTCTTGAAATGGGAATACCTAGTCAGTTATCCAACTGAATATAATAAACTGAAATGTGTCTTCCGCATTTAACCCAACCCCTCTGAATCAGAGAGGTGCAGGGGGCTGCCTTAATCGACATCCTCGTCTTTGGCGCCCAGGGAACAGTGCTGCTTTGCTCAGGGGCAGAACAACATATTTGTACCTTTTCAACTCAGGGATTCAAGCCAGCAACCTTCCGGTTACTGGCCTAACACTCTAACCACTAGGCTACCTGCCACCTCCATTCAATGGTTCTCATATATTTACATTAAGTTACTGGTGTCTCATTTACAGTAGTGTTATGACAATTAATTTGCTGTAATAATTTTTACTTACATTAAAACGGTGTAAATTTACATTATTTTAATATTATTTACATTAAGTTACTGGTGCCTCTTTTACAGTAATTTACTAGCAATCAAGTTGCCGATAAAATTCTGTAGATTAACAATAAATTGTTGGCAACTTAATTGCCAGTAATATACTGTAAAATGTACAGAATGTATTTTACAGTGCATCTACATACACTACCGTTAAAAAGTTTGGGGTCACTTAGAAATGTCCTTGTTTTTGAAAGAAAAGCTTTTTGAAAGAAAAGTCCATTAAAATAACATCAAATTGATCAGAAATACAGTGTAGACATAGTTAATGTTGCAAATGACTATTGTAGCTGGAAACAGCCGATTTTTTATGGAATATCTACATAGGCGTACAGAGGCCCATTATCAGCAACCGTCACTCCTGTGTTCCAATGGCACATTGTGTTAGCTAATCCAAGTTTATCATTTTAAAAGGCTAATTGATCATTAGAAAACCATTTTTGCAATTATGTTAGCATAGCTGAAAACTGTTGTTCTGATTAAAGAAGCAATAAAACCGGCCTTCTTTAGACTGGTTGAGTATCTGGAGCATCAGCATTTGTGTGTTTCAATTACAGGCTCAAAATGGACAGAAACAAATACATTTCTTCTGAAACTCATCAGTCTATTCTTTTTCTGAGAAATTAAGGTTATTCCATGCGAGAAATTGCCAAGAAACTGAAGATCTCGTACAATGCTGTGTACTACTCCCTTCACAGAATAGCGCAAACTGGATCTAACCAGAATAGAAAGAGGAGTGGGAGGCCCCGGTGCACAACTGAGAAAGAGGACAAGTACATTAGGGTGTCTAGTTTGAGAAACAGACGCCTCGCTAGTCCTCAACTGGCAGCTTCTAGGCTGAGATTAAGATGGGCAAAAGAACAGACACTGGACACGTGTTTTTTCAGCTACAATAGTCATTTACAACATTAACAATGTCTACACTGTATTTCTGATCAATTTGATGTTATTTTAATAGACAAAAAATTTGCTTTTCTTTCAAAAACAAGGACATTTCTTAGTGACCCCAAACTTTTGAACGGTAGTGTACATTTGTTATTTTCTCCTCTGATTTGAGCCCAAACAAAACACTTAATTTCCCTACACTGTGCAACTATATTCAGTCATCATCAGTACAGATCACTCCCGTGATGTCAGAGTTTTTAGATAAACTGACAGCTAACTTGCAACGAGATTTGACAAGTTTAAGTCCCCACATAAGTGGTGCAGTTTGTTATTGGGACCCGTTTTCTACTGATGTGTGGGAGAGAGAGACTTCTCCACAAAAGCTTGTCAACTGAGATATGCCATCCATAAAAGGTTTCTATGTGTACATTATTTTTTTTTTTTTAAGTCAAAATAACGAAATGAGAAAGAAATAGAAAATAGAACAGAACATGATTCTGGTCAACTGAGATATGCCATGCATAAAACCTTACCTATGTGTAAATGAAAACAAAAGATGAATTAATGTGATGCCGGTCAACGGTGTTATAAGTAGAAATGCACAAATATAGGCTAATCTTGAAGCACTTAAAATGAACTTTTAGCAACATTTAATTTTAATAAAAGTGAATTATAAGGTTATAATTGTGTTTGTAACATTGTTTTATATACCAGTTTTAGGAAGAGTAATCCATGGTCGAAAATATCTGGCCCCCCTGAAATAACCTTTTTCAAATCTCGCACCCTTAAGAATATAGTTGAAAAGCCCTACCCTAACCCTTTTCCTAACCTTAACTTAATTCTCCTAACATGTCACCTAACCTGGCACGTTAATTCACCTTACCTGCCACTGGGGCCAACGGCAAACGACCCAGCTCTTCTCAAGTGAAAAAGAAAAACACCAGCATTCTGGCTACATTCTCATTTTAGTGGAACAGCAGAGTCTGTGAATTGAACATTTGTAGTTCCACCACTGGCTGTGCCGGCCTACCCAGCGGATGACTAAAGGCAGCTGTGTCTTCCTGATTAGGATAACACATTCAGTGACCTTCACAGAAATCAATTCTACAACTCTGCCATGCAGGCTGGGCTTTAAGCAATGACATTTCCCCTCAGCAGAAACAAAAGGGACTTGCAGCATCGGAGGAAAGATGGCCAACAGTTTGTTCCCTCACAACGCCCCCACTGTCTTATTTCTCCAAATGGATATAGAAATAAGGACTTCCACACACTTGCAGCTCTCTGGAGATGGATACCACATTGATGACCGCTATAATCCCATTTGTGTACATAACCGAGGCAATCACAGATAAAGGCATCTGATCAGGCCATGTGTGATCTTGAGGCGAAGATTCAGTTAAATCTCAGTGGTAAACACCCGTGCTTAAGCCTACAGTAGTGCATTAACAGTTGTATTGTGCAGATCCCGTTGTTGACCGGAACTGGTGAAGTGTATCTGTGGAAGCAGGCTCGTCTGCCTTCCCCTCTCTCTGGGCGCCTGCTGTTGCCTCCCATTCAGGGGTGTAGTGCTGGGAGCCCACACTGGCCTGTTTGGGAGCTCCAATCACAGCTGCTATGGGAGAAGAGAATCGCCTCCAGCCCCAAAATCCCAGAACACACACTGTGACACTAGAATAAACAGCGCCACAAACATAAGGACAAACACACAGTGGCACACACAAACACACCAACTGGTGTAATAGAAACGGATGCACACACATACACATATTGAAACACATGCATTGAAACACATACACTCACCAACACACATACAAAGAACTACACACGCATGCACACATACACTGCAAAGCAGAGTCTGCTTACAACAAGTACACATGGTCTGTATTCCCTATTTGGTGCACTATTCTTTACCCAAGCCTTATGGGTCCTGGTCAAAAGTAGTGCAATACATAGAGAATTGGGTGCCATTTGGGATACAAACTCTGATCTACTAGGAAGGAACATCTATATTGCGTATAGGCTAGAGCAGGGGTACTCAACTACTATTTGAGAAGGTCCAATCACACACATTTCGTAGGTGGCAAAGGTCCGGATTGATATTGTCATTTATCAGCGTAATAACAACCCCCTACTTTGCAACCCAGGCGACCCCAAACTGTTCACACCCCTCTTGCCTTATGTTGGTGGAGATCAAATTTTGCAACCTTCATACTACCAACATACACTGGGTGTACAAAACATTAAGAATGTAATAACACAAGAGCAGCTCTTTCCAGGTGAATCCAGGTGAAAGCTATGATCCCTTATAGACGTCACCTGATGTCACCCACTTCAATCAGTGTAGATGAAGGGGAGGAAACAGGTTAAATAATGATGTTTAATCCTTGAGACAATTGATACATGGATTGTGTATGTGTGCCATTCATGGGCAAGACAAAATATTTAAGTGTCGTTGAAAGGGGTATGGTAGTAGGTGCCAGGCGCACCAATTTGAGTGTGTCAAGAACCGTGTCTATTAAGAATGGTCAGATAAACAGATCACCTGCAGAGATGGAGCACCTTATGTTCCGACTATGGTTATAAATGGTTATACTGTAACTAGGTATGACCTTACATACAGTGGGGAGAACAAGTATTTGATACACTGACGATTTTGCAGGTTTTCCTACTTACAAAGCATGTAGAGGTCTGTAATTTTTATCATAGGTACACTTCAACTGTGAGAGACGGAATCTAAAACAAAAATCCAGAAAATCACATTGTATGATTTTTAAGTAATTAATTTGCATTTTATTGGCAGACATAAGTATTTTGATACATCAGAAAAGCAGAAACTTAATATTTGGTACAGACCTTTGTTTGCAATTAACAGGATAATACGTTTCCCTGTAGTTCCTTGACCAGGTTTGCACACACTGCAGCAGGGATTTTGGCCCATCCCATACAGACCTTCTCCGGATCCTTCAGGTTTGGCTGGTCGCTGGCAAACGGATTTCAAGCCCCTCCAAAGATTTCCTATGGTTTCAAGGTTGGAGACTGTAGCCACTCCAGACTTGGAATGCTTCTTAGAGCCACTCCTTAAGTTGCCTTGCTGTGTGTTTTCGGGTTGTTGTCAGTGCGATAGACCCAGCCACGACCCATCTCACATTGCTCTACTGAGAGGAAGGAGTTGTGGCCAAGAAATCTCGCGATACATGCCCCATCATCGCCCCACAAATCGGTGCAGTCGCTCTCCCCTTGCAGAAAAGCATCCCCAAAGAATGATGTTTCCACCTCCATGCTTCACGTTGGGATGGTGTTCTGGGTTGTACTCATCCTCTTCTTCCTCCAAACACGGCGAGTGGAGTTAGAACCAAAAGCTCTATTTGTCTCATCAGACCACATGACCTCTCCATTCCTCCTCTGGATCATCCAGATGGTCATTGGCAAACTTCAGACGCGGCCTGGACATGCGCTGGCTTGAGCAGGGGGACCTTGCGTGCGCGCAGGATTTTAATCCATGACGGCGTAGTGGTTACTAATGGTTTCTTTGAGACTGTGGTCCCAGCTCTCTTCAGGTCATTGACCAGGTCCTGCCGTGTAGTTCTGGCTGATCCCTCACCCTTCCTCATGAACATTGATGCCCCACGAGGTGAGATCTTGCATGGACCGCCAGACCGAGGGTGATTGACCCGTCATCTTGAACTTCTTCCATTTTCTAAATAATTTGCGCCAACAGTTGTTGCCTTTTCACCAAGCTGCTTGCCTATTGTCCTGTAGCCCATCCCAGCCTTGTGCAGGCTACAATTTTATCTTGATGTCCTTACACAAGCTCTCTGGTCTGGGCCATTGTGGAGAGGTTTGGAGTCTGTTTGATTGAGTGTGTGACAGGTGTCTTTTATACAGGTAACGAGTTCAAACAGGTGCAGTTAATACAGGTAATGAGTGGAGAACAGGAGGGCTTCTTAAAAAAAAAAACGAACAGGTCTGTGAGAGCCGGAATTCTTACTGGTTGGTAGGTGATCAAATACTTATGTCATGCAATAAAATGCAAATTAATTACTTAAAAATCATACAATGTGATTTTCTGGATTTTTGTTTTAGATTCCGTCTTCCACAGTTGAAGTGTACCTATGATAAGAATTACAGACCTCTACATGCTTTGTAAGTAGGAAAACCTGCAAAATTGGCAGTGTATCAAATACTTGTTCTCCCCACTGTATATGCTTACTTGCAGTCAGAACAGCTCAGAACTCTGCTAACAGAAACCAGCTACCCTCAATGTACACATATTGTTGTATTGGTGTGTATTTTACAATAAAAAAAAAAAAAATTGCCGGAAATGTTATATAAATACCAAAATCCTATAATATCCTCCAATAGTCTATATGTGCAACTTGTTATGGTATTTGGGTTACGATAACATTAGGTTTAAAGTGACTTTGAGGATTTGGGCATGCTTTCTGAATCATCCTACCATAAGCCATGGCACTCCCATTGTTGCACCTGCAATGATGCTAATGCTGGCTGTGGTAAATAAATAAAATTACGCTATATTGCACATTGTCTCTCAGGATCAATGTATACATCAGTTTTTGTCAATAAAATTAAGTACATTTCAAATGCTGGTGTAAAGCCCCTTTAAATGGCAGACATTTTTATCACATAAATATGACAGAATGTATAGTATATATATATATATATATATATATATATATGTGTGTGTGTGTGTGTATACACACTACATAACCAAAAGTATGTGGACACCTGCTCGCCGAACATCTCATTCCAAAATCATGGGCAGTAATATAGAGTTGGTCCCCCTTTGCTGCTATAACAGCCCACTCTTCTTGGAAGGCTTTCCATTAGATGTTGGAACATTGCTTCGGGAACTTGCTTCCAATCAACCACAAGAGCATTAGTGAGGTTGGGCACTGATGTTGGGCAATTAGGCCTGGCTCGCAGTCGCCGTTCCAATTCATCCCAACGGTGTAAAATGGAGTTGAGGTCAGGGCTCTGTGGAAGCCAGTGAAGTTCTTCCACACCAATCTCGACAAACCATTTCTGTATGAACCTCGCTTTATGTACGGGGACATTGTCATGCTGAAACAGGACAGGGCCTTCCCKAAACTGTTGCCACAAAGTTGGAAGCACATAATTCTCTAGAATGTCAGTGTATACTTTAGTGTTAAGATTTCCCTTCGCTGGAACTAAGGGGCCTAGCCCGAACCATGAAAAACAGCCCCAGACCATTATTCCTCTTCCACCAAACTTTAGGGCAGGTAGCATTCTCCTGGCTTCGGCCAAACCCAGATTCGTCCGTTGGACTGCCAGATGGTGAAGCGTGATTCATCACTCCAGAGGGGGTCAATGTAATAGTCCGGTGGACATTTGATTAATTGTTCTGCAGTCTTATTGCTTGGGGGTAGAAGCTGTTGAGGAGCCTTTTGGTACCGCTTGCCATGCGGTAGCAGAGAAAACAGTCTATGACTTGGGTAACTGGAGTCTCTGACAATTTTATGGGCTTTCCTCTGACATGCCTATTATATAGGTCCTGGATGGCAGGAAGCTAGGCCCCAGTGATGCACTGGGCCATACGCACTACCCYCTGTGGCGCCTTATGGTCAGATGCCGAGCAATTACCATACCAGGCAGTGATGCAACCGGTCAGGATGCTCTCAATGGTGCAGCTGTAGAACTGGGGATCCATGTCAAATATGTTCAGTCTCCTGAGGGGGAAAGGTGTAGTCGTGCCCTCCTCACGACTGTCTCTACCTCAGGCAACTACCATGATAGTTCGTTGATGATGTGAACACCAAGGAACTTGAAACTCTCGACACGCTACACTACAGCCCCGTTGATGTTAATGGGGACCTGTTCGGCACGCTTTTTCCTATAGTCCATGATCAGCTCCTTTGTCTTGCTCACATTGAGGGAGAGGTTGTTGTCCTGGCACCACACTTCCAGTTCTCTGACCTCCTCCTTAAAGGCATCATTGTCAGTGATCAGGCCTACTACTATTGTGTCGTCAGCAAACMTAACGATAGTGTTGGAGTCGTGTTTGGCCACGCAGTCGTGGGTGAACAGGGAGTACAGGAGGGGACTAAGTACACACCCCTGAGGGGCCCCAGTGTTGAGGATCAGCGTGGKAGACGTGTTGTTGCCTACCCTTACCACCTGGGGGCGGCCCGTCAGGAAGTCCAGGATCCAGTTGCAAAGGGCGGTGTTCAGTCCCAGGGTCCTTAGCTTAGTGATGAGCTTCGTGGGCACTATGGTGTTGAAAGCTGAGRTGTTGTCAATGAACAGAATTCTCACATAGGTGTTATTTTTGTCCAGGTGGGAAAGGGCAGTGTGGAGTGTGATTGACATTGCGTCATCTGTGGATCTGTTGGGGAGGTATGCGAATTGGAGTGGGTCTATGGTATCCAGGAGCATGCTGAGGATGTGAGCCAAGACCAGCCTTTCAAAGCACTTTATGGCGACCGATGTGAGTGTTACGGGGCGGTAATCATTTAGGCAGGTTACCTTCGCTTCTTTGGGCACAGGGACTATGGTGGTCTGCTTGAAACATGTAGTTGTGACAGTCAGGGAGAGGTTGAAAATGTCAGTGAAGACACTTGCCAGTTGGTCCGCGCATGCTTCGAGGAGACGTCCTGGTAATCCATCTGGRTCCGCGGCTTTGTGAATGCTGACCTGTTTAAAGGTCTTGCTCACATCTGCTACCGAGAGCGTTATCACACAGTCGTACAGAACAGCTGGTGCTCTCATGCATGCTTCAGTGTAACTTGCCTCAAAGTGAGCATAAAAGGCATTTAGCTCGTCTGGTAGGCTCGCGTCAATGGGCGAGTAGTGGGCAATAGTTTACAAGTCCTGCCACATCTGACGAGCGTCAGAGCTGGTGTAGTAGGGTTCAATCTTAATCCTGTATTGGTGCTTTGCTTGTTTGATGGTTCGTCTGAGGCCATAGCGGGATTTCTGATAAGCGTCCAGATTAGTATCCCGCTCCTTGAAAGTGGCAGTTCTAGCCTTTAGCTCGATGCGGATGTTGTCTGTAATCCATGGCGTCTGGTTGTGATATGTACGTACGGTCACTGTTGGGACGACGTCGTCGATGCACATATTGGTGAAGCCGATGACTGAGGTGGTATACTCCTCAATGCCATTGGATAAATCCCGGAGCATATTCCAGTTTGTGCTAGCAAAACAGTCCTGTTGTCACGTTCTGACCTTAGTTCCTTTGTTTTGTCTTTTGTTTTAGTTGGTCGGGGCGTGAGTTGGGTGGGTAATCTATGTTTTCTATTTCTGTGTTGGTTTTCTGTGTTTGGCCTGATATGGTTCTCAATCAGAGGCAGCTGTCAATCGTTGTCCCTGATTGGGAACCATATTTAGGTAGCCTGTTTTCTGTTGGGTTTTGTGGGTGGTTGTTTTCAGTCTTTGTGTGTCTGCACCAGATAGAACTGTTTCGGTTTTCACTTTGTTGTTTTTGTATTTGAAGTGTTCAGTTTTGGATTTATTAAATAAGATGAACACTAACCACGCTGCGCTTTGGTCCTCTCCTTCCACCGACGACAACCGTTATACCTGTAGCGTATCATCTGTGTCATCTGACCACTTCCATATTGAGCGAGTCACTGGTACTTCCTGCTTTAGTTTTTGCTTGTAAGCAGAAATCAGGAGGATAGAATTATGGTCAGATTTGCCAAATGGAGGGTGGGATAGAGCTGTGTATGTATCTCTGTGTGTGGAGTAAAGGTGGTCTAGAGTTTTTTTCCTCTGGTTGCACATGTGACATACTGGTAAAAAATGTGGTAAAACTGATTTAAGTTTGTCTGCATTAAAGTCCCAGGCCACTAGGAGCGTCGCTTCTGGATGAGCATTATCTTGTTTGCTTATGGCCTTATGGAGTTTGTTGAGTGCAGTCTTCGTGCCAGCATTCATCTGTGGTGGTAAATAGATGGCTACGAATAATATAGATGAGAACTCTCTTGGTACATAGTGTGGTCTACAGCTTATCATAAGGTACTCTACCTCAGGCGAGCAATACCTCGAGAGTTCTTTAATAATAGACATTGCGTACCAGCTGTTATTGACAAAAAGACACACACCCCCACACCTCGTCTTACCAGACGTAGCATCTTCTCTGTTCTGCCGGTGCATGGAAAATCCCGCCAGCTATATATTATCCGTGTTGTCGTTCAGCCACGACTCGGTGAAACATAAGATATTACAGTTCTTAAAACTGCTATCAAGTGAGAGTAGAATGTAGTCAAAAGAATCCCTTGCTCCATATGACATGAACAAATCAATAGGTTTGTTGGAAAATGAAGACATTTACATTAAAAACAAATATGTTTCTCACATCCTAACCATAAGTAACAGCCCTGGCTTAAACTGTTATCAAGTGACAGTAGGGGACAATGTAGTCAAAAAAATCCCTTGCTCCATATGACATGAGCAAATCAAAAGGTTTGTGATAGATGTCATTTACATGAAACATCTTGCATGGTGGACTTTGCTTCAAAACAACTTTAAATGCATGCAAATTATCATTAAAACATAAGGTTTCAAGAGCTGACCCAACCCCCAAAGAATTATCCTCTTTCAAAACAATAGCCTACATTTTGTAAAATACTGGCATTTCAATGACTACTTCACCACATATGACCAAATCAAGATGATATTCTGTACCATGGTGCTTTACCCATTTAACTGACAAAACATTTGTGTGCACTGAGACAWTCAACTTGGCAGCAATCTCATGGCTTTCTTTCAGGTCATTGAGCCGTGACATCTTTCCTGGACCTATAGCTAGTCTATCCTGGCTGAACGTTTCCCAATAATATGCGATGTAATTTTGGTTAAGGTCATAGTGGCATTCTTAAAACTCTTCAGTTGCTTTTTAAAGAAATTATGTTTTGCCTCGTAGCGCATACACCACGAATGAAGAATGAGCCCAATATTCCTTATACAACGAGGATAATGTATCATGAAGTGGTGTTTCGGTAACAGATTTCTATTAGGAAACAAATACATGAAAAGCCTATGATGTTCAGCAATGAAGTCCTTCAGATAAATAGTCATGCCCTCTGTTAGTATAGGAGAAAACACAATATTTACAATTTGTAGTAGTAACAGAAGCAGCTGCCAGTATTTATCATCTTTTTGTACCAGATCACCAAATATCAATAGCAAATTACAGAGAAGACACCAAGACTGAATAGCATTTAGACCCAAATCATTGCTCCAATTTGAGTACAGGTGGACGATTCCTCCTCTCTTTGTAGCCATAGTTAAATGAATGAACTCTACCGTACACATCTTTAACAGTCACAAAGTTGGCTTGTATATATTGTAACACAAGTTACCTCAAATTGTGCAACTCCTTCTAAATTGTCATGCATTATATCAACAGAAAAATTGTCTGTAGTATTGAAGTATTGCAGAGAGTTCAATAAGCAAGCATGCTTCACACCGTACACATGAGGCAGTGTTGGGTTTGACTGAATAGTTTGACAATGGTCTGAGTGCATGTGTTTTGTTCGTAAAGTCACTCTTGGGTCATCCTCAGAGAACACAGTTTGAAAATCCGCTTTCTCAGTGAGGCAAAAACGGCAACAATAACGAGCACTAAATGATTCCACAAAACCAAATAGGCAATGTATACCAAGCTTATCTCCAGTTACTTGGACAATACTGCCATGTATACGACCACTGAAGAAGGGAACTTCAATACCCTCAGTCTCAAGCACTATCAAATCGCTTACTATTGGCTCAAGAATGGAATCAAATCCATATGCTTTAAGGTCCTGGGTATGGAAGAGTGCACATAAGTGAATATTTACCAAAATTGAATTAAACTTTGGGGTAACATTTCTCAAAGTAAAGTATATACCTCCCAACTTGTGAATACCKTTTTTTGATCCCAATGGATTAGCAGTCTCAAAGTCATCATAAAAAAAGTTGAATTTGCAATGCATTTTTCTCTTAGAAAAGAGAGAATGTCTCTTCATTTATAGTCCATCTTCCAAATCAAAGTAAACTCCATCTTTAAAAAAGCTCTGAGCTCAGCAACCCTTGGAGTCTCCTTAACCTTCCCAAGGTCTATGTTGTACACAGTTGTCTGTATGAAGGTGTACATGTTGCGCAGCAGTGTATTGTAAGCAGTACCAAAAACAAAGTGAGTCTTGAAAAGCTCATCGAAGGCACCAAGAGCGCTCGTTGACTTGCACGGCAAGGCTCGCTTGTCCAGGATGATGAAGTAAGCATGGATGCCGCTATTCCTGGTCCCGACTGCAAGAAGATATGGTTGGCGACTCTGGTCAATCGCATCAAGGTGCTCCTGGATACTGGTTCCTGCCTGAAGACGACAAAACCAAACACCATCATTAGTTCATCATAACGGCTGCAGCACTGTCCATGAATAAGAATACCAATACAAACCTTTTAGAATATCACAAGATGATGTTCAGCTTGGGATGCAGACATCTTGCCTGGCCTTTTGCGGCCTTGTGATGAAGGAGGAGTCAAATGGAGCAGGAGAAGGATGGAGGAAATGTCACCGTCCCATCCTAAACAAAGAGATCCTGATTAAAATGGGAAATTCCATCAGTGACATTAACATTTCAGAGTTATTTGAAATATAAATGATACATTATGATCATCTAACCATCAGCATTCGTGTCAGCTCCCTCATCAACTGCAGATTCTGCCATCTGGATCAGCTCCTGAAGTTCAGCTCCCTGAGTGGTCTTGCTTAGGGTCTTGCTTAGCATGATGATCTTTTGCTTGAATGTAGTTGGCCACCTCTCCAAAAACCTTGGCTGATGTTCCCTCTCCAAACAGCAGCACAAAATCCTGTCCAATCTGTAACAAATAAGACAAAAACATTCCACTTTAACCTCCAAAACAGAGTTTGAGTAAATCACCAGCCTACACATTCATTGAACTACTGGCCAACATGAACTGGCATATAGAGATTAAACACAATTTATACAACTTAAAACTGTTTTTAAAACAGCCCTTCACATCAAGAAACCAGCCCTTCACATCAAGAAAGTGTGGAAATTTGGTTAGGATGGTGGAGCATTTACTCGGGTCGTGGGTCATCTTCTTCCTGTACTCAAAGGTCGATTTCATCTTCTGTTTGACTGTTTCTTCATCAGAAGAATGCTTCATAAGAGAAATGGCCTCTTAGCATTGGTCTTCACTCAGGGTAGCCAAAGACTCGCTCTCAGCAGTTGGCCCTCCAGAGTATAGTTGAGTGGGCCGTTTCTCTGATGAAGCCAAATTTCTCTGAATGGTTTTGATTCTATACGAGAGGTGCCCTTCTCCACTATTCGGGTTGTAATAATGTTCCTTAAGAAAATGAACATGGTTTATAATCTTGAAAGAAAAAACAAATAACCAAGTCCCATTTTCTCAGATACCATACAAGACGAATTAAACGCAGATYCCCTTTATCAGTTGTAATGTATACTTACATATCCATTTGCGGTGTAGGAATCCTTCAGGTATGGGAACAAGGAGAGGATGCCTTGTGCAAACGTCTCTCTCACACTGCGCGGTTGTGATGTCCTGACAAGAATATAATGTTATGTTTAGGCGGCAATCAGAATCTCATTCGTCCCCAGTCAGCTAAATATCAGGAGTGATTTTTGAGTCAGTGTCATTCCCATCGAGTTTGATACAAGAGAAATCTTCGAKCAATAGCAGTGGATGGTCAGCAGTAGCCTATCCAATTATGTGACTGAGATACTGATACAGAAGTCATTTTTAACATTCAGCAGATATGGGAGCAAGTAATGCTCAACAATTTTCATTATGAACCTTTCCTTTAAACTTACCCATGAGTCTCTGTCATCGCCGAAACAAGAATGTTGATCATCTTTCGTCTGGTGCAGTCAGTCAGGCTTTTAGTTTTGGAGTATTCCTTGATGACAACCTCTCCACCAGGCTTTTTCTTCAGTATGCTCTCTATTAGCTTTTTTTTTTAAACAGCAGTTAAAAATCCATTTGATGCCACTTGAATTGAATAATGAGTTTTTTGCTTCGTCATCAGATCTTTGACGCTTTCGTGAGGGGCTTCCATCCTCGCTCAAAATGATTGTATCAACCGACTCATGGTCTGAACCACCCATCACAGAACTGGCAGAGACAGGACTCATCAGGGAAGATTCTGAAATACACAAAGATGATTATACAGGCATGTCAAATGTATGGTTATAATAAAAGTGATGCCACAAGTAACCAATACTTGAAAACCAGCACATACCTTTAGCATCATTGTTCAGTGTGAGCTTGAAAACACCAAGATCTGGCCGTGTCACCACCTTCTCAAACACATCCCCATCAACTTCAGTTCCAGAGCCATCATACAGCTTTGCCTCTGATAAACTAGTAAGTGGGATCTATACTTTTCAGGAAAGCTGTGATAAACATTAAAACAACAACCTACAATTATAATTGCAATCGTAATGGTAAGAATAATCAGACTGACTGGTATGAAAACAATACATTTATTTCCAATCACAAATTAAAAGTTTACCTCCAATCAAAAGGTCTTCAAGTGTCAGGTCAATGATCTTGACATATTTTTGTTCACCACTGAATTTCACCCTGATCAGCATGACTAGGTCTGAAAGCAGTAAATGGTACGCGATAAGGCCAACATGGATYAAAAAGCATTACATTTGTATTTCAATCATGGCACATTATATAAGGACGACTACAAACATTTTCACCAATACTCCTGCAATGCTAATTTCAAAGTATATTATGAGAATATTGGATCATGACCACAACTTGTCTGATATTACTTGAAGCAMGTCCCAAACTACAGCAAACAGACTATTAAACTCATATTCACTGTCCGGAAATATATACGGCCTAATTAGTCCAGGTAAATACACTCATAATTCCAGCTAGTCACTATATTATGTTGTCATGTTCTAGGAGCAGTCTTACAAGACCGCAAAAAATCAACTGGTGATAAAGCGAGTGGGAAACGCAGTTAACTAGACTAACTAGCTGCCGATGCAATGGCCACAATATGTATCTATAACCATCACCCACAAGTCAAAAATGCAGTTATAATTTGGCTAAATAAACAACTCACCTTAATAACCTCTTGACGCTAGGGGTCAGATTATTATTTATTTTTTAATAACGTTGCCAAGGTAAACGGACTATTTCTCAGGTTCAGATCGTAGAATATGCATATCATTTACAGATTAGGATAGAAAACACTCCAAAGTTTCCAAAACTGTCAAAATATTGTCTGTGAGTATAACAACACTGATTCTGCAGGTGAAAATCTAACCCGGAAGTGATTATTATTATTTTTATCTGTGTTTCCTGGCCCGTCTTTCTTCCATTTAAAGGGGTATCAACCAGATTCTTTTTCCAATGGCTTCCTCAGGCTGTGACCAGGCTTTAGACATAGTTTCAGGCATTTATTTTGAAAAATTAGCGAGATTTTTCAAAAGTAGTCAGGTGTCCTCTGAATAGTTCCTGCGCGTGAGAGGGGAGCTCTCCATTTTCTTTTTCTCTCTTATTCAATAGGTTACGGTCCGGTTGAAATATTATCGATTATGTATGTTAAAAATAACCTGAGGATTGATTATAAAAAACATTTGACATGTTTCTACGACCATTACGGATACTTTTTTGAATTTTCGTCGAATGGAACGAGGCTTTGGTTTTCTGAACATAACGCGCAACCCAAATGGCGTTTTTTTGTTATAAAAGTAATATTTATCGAACAAAAAGAACATTTGTTGTGTAACTGGGAGTCTCGTGAGTGCAAACATCCAAAGATTATCAAAGGTAAAGCGATTAATTGTATTGCTTTTCTGACTTTCGTGACCAAGCTAACCAAGCTAATATAAGGCTAACTGATCTAGCATTGATTGCTACACTCACAAAAGGTTAGATTGCTTTTGTTGCAAAGCATATTTTCAAAATCTGACACGATAGGTGGATCAACAATAAGCTAAGCTGTGTTTTGGTATATTTCACTTGTGATTGCATGATATAAATATTTTAGTAATATTTTTGAATCTGATACGTTTGGGAATTTTCTTCTGCCTTTCAGCACCGGAACGAGGCTGTAGTTTTCTGAACATAACGCGCAACCCAAATGGCGTTTTTGTGTTTAAAAGTAATATTTATCGAACAAAAATAACATTATTGTGTAACTGGGAGTCTCTGTGAGTGCAAACATCCGAAGATTATCAAAGGTAAGCGATTAATTTTTATTGCTTTTCTGACTTTCGTGACCATGCTAATTTGGGGCTAGCTGTTCTAGCATTGATTGATACACTCACAAAATCTTTGATTTCTTTCTCTGTAAATCATATTTTCAAAATATGACACGATAGGTGGATTAACAACAAGCTAAGCTGTGTTTTGGTATATTAGGTTGTTTAGGAAAATGATCCCGTAAAAGGGATCCGTAGCGCAGAGAAGTTAATCATATTTGTCCTCAATATATAGTAAGCAGCTGAAATAAAGAGAACAAACTAGCATGAGGCTAAAACAGCTTGGTGCTGAAATGAGACACGGGCCCATGGAACAACCACATGGAGCAGACTAACTGCACAGAACAGGGGCAAGCTATCTAGTAAAGACGTGCAAAAAGTGAAACGCAAGTAACTAACATCAGCTGCACACACACAATCAAAACGGTTAGACTGATATTACTTGAAGCAGGTCCCAAACTACAGCTAACAGACTATTCAACACACATTCACTGTCCCAAAATATGGACACGGCCTAATTAGACCAGTAAAAAACACTCATGATTCCAGCTAGTCACTATATTATGTTGTCATGTTCCAGGAGCAGTCTTACAAGACCGTCAAAATGAACTGGTTATAAAGAGAGTGTGAAACGCAGTTAGCTACACTAACTAGCTGCCGATGCAATGGCCACAATATGTACAGTTGAAGTCGGAAGTTTACATGCACCTTAGCCAAATGCATGTAAACACATTTTTTCACAATTCCTGACTTTTAATCCTAGTAAAAATTCCCTGTCTGAGGTCAGTTAGGATCACCACTTTATTTTAAGAATGTGAAATGTCAGAAAAATAGTAGAGAGAATGATTTATTTCAGCTTTTATTTCTTTCATCACATTCCCAGTGGGTCAGAAGTTTACATACACTCAATTAGTAACCGGTGTGAAATGGCTAGCTAGTTAGCGGGGTGCGTGCTAATAGCGTTTCAATTGGTGACGTCACTCGCTCTGAGACATGGAAGTAGTTGTTCCCCTTGCTCTGCTCTGTTTTTTTTTTMGGAGCGATGGGTAATGATGCTTCGATGGTGGCTGTTGTCTATGTGTGCAGAGGGTCCCTGGTTCAAGCGAGGAGAGGGACAGAAGCAAAACTGTTACACGGGCACCATTTTAATCAGGAGAATCTCCTCTTTGTAATTATTTAAGTCTGGGCAGCGAGCTCGTACGTCATTGATTGCTAGACCAGAAATAGTCAGAAGTTTTTATTTTCAGGCAACATAACGTGTAAGGTAGCTTATTTGAAAAGTCATTACTTTATTACATTGAGTAGCAAGCTACCCCTTGGTCGTTAGGCCAAATCTGGTCTGTGATAGGAGGGGGGGGTTTCACACTTAGCTCGGCTATTAGACTATTCTTTAGTAANACGTCATTGATTGCTAGACCAGAAATAGTCAGAAGTTTTTATTTTCAGGCAACATAACGTGTAAGGTAACTTATTTGAAAAGTCATTACTTTATTACATTGAGTAGCAAGCTACCCCTTGGTCGTTAGGGCAAATCTGGTCTGTGATAGGAGGGGGGGGTTTCACACTTAGCTCGGCTATTAGACTATTCTTTAGTAAAGGTTGAATAGTCTATTGTTCAGCTATTAGCCCTTCTCATCATTCTGCTACTGAGCGGCTCGCATGTGGGCGTGCTGGCAGGATATTGCAGCGTCTTCGGTTGTGCGTCAAGAATTCTGCATACAATAGCACATTTGTATGAAGGTGTGGTTATTAACAGGCAAATTGTTATATGCTATGGAGGTACATTTGTGTCTTTTTGTCGAAAGCAAAACTTTTTATATTTTCAATCAATAATAATTGTTCTGAAAGCAACTTTTTTCAAACACAAAGGAAGTCATAGCGGACACCTACGAAAAAGGACTCTGATGATGGCATATATATCAGCTGTTTTGGTGAACCCCTCCCGCATCTGAACTGGCAGAGGGCACAGCATGATCATAGGTGAGATGTCACTTTTATTTATTTACTTTTCTGCTCTTTTGCACACCAGTATCTCTACTTGCTCATGATCATCTGATGATTTATCACTCCAGTGTTAATCTGCTAAATTGTAATTATTCGCTCCTATGGCCTATTTATTGCCTACCTCATGCCTTTTGCACACAATGTATATAGACTCATTTTGTTTTTTTCCTACTGTGTTATTGACTTGTTTATTGTTTACTCCATGTGTAACTCTGTGTTGTCTGTTCACACTGCTATGCTTTATCTTGGCCAGGTCGCAGTTGTAAATGAGAACTTGTTCTCAACTAGCCTACCTGGTTAAATAAAGGTGAAATATATATTTTTTTTTTACTTGGTCGGGTCAACAGGAAGTTTTATTAAAGAGATGCTTTACATTGAAATACAGACAGATATGTAATAGACCCAGAGTTAATGATCCAAGGACAGTTTTGCATTTCACTTCCTGATTTAAGATGACTGGCCGTGTTAGAATAAAAAAAAACAAGGCTTAATCATGCTCTCTCATCTGCAGATATGTTTTGATGTGAGAGAGGAAGCCAGTCCCATCATCGCCACCCCACCTGATCTTCATCAGATGACACTCATAGGACTTCATGTTACACAATACATGTATGTTTTGTTCGATAAAGTTCATATTTATATCCAAAAACCTCAGTTTACATTGACGCGTTATGTTCAGTAATGTTTTGCCTCCAAAACATCCGGTGATTTTGCAGAGAGCCACATCAACTTACAGAAATACTCATAATAAACATTGATAAAAGATACAAGCATTATACTTGGAACTTTAGATAAACCTCTCCTTAAACAAACTTTTTCCATGGTGCCCCAAGATTGCTAATAAGTTAATTGTTACATGATTAATTGAATCATCGTAATAATTAAACATAGTTAATTGATTTGATAAAATTATCATCATCGCATTAATAATAGTCAAGTCACGACACGTGTCACAATACAAAATACATGTGTTTGCATGACTAATGCCTCAGGAAATTAATTTCCATTTGTCCTATCTGTGTTTGTAGTTCAAAAAAGTTAACCCAAAATAAGCTAGCAGTGTTATTAAACATTCAATGAACGTTTTAAGTTTTTCAAAAATCTCAAAATAACCTCTAATTTCCATTCTTAGAGCGTTAACAAAACCTCTCAGGAAAACATTTTCAGAACCTCCCTGCAACCTAAAAATAGGCAACATTTTCACTTCTGTTCTCAGAACGGTCAGGAAACATATGACTTCGTTCCACAACCAATGTGAAACCAAAACCATACTTTCCCACAACTTCCATGGAAACAAATGTATTAGCTGGTTAGTGAGCCAGATACATCTGTTATTGTTTTGGGCAAGCCCCCTAACCCTGTATTAGCCTGTATTCCGAGGGCAATAAAACACAGTTCTCTGGTTCAACCGGCTCCTCTTTGATCAAATTAATTACCTAGCTAAGGACTGGACCCGCTAATGCCACAATATAAACACAACATGTAAAGTGTTGGTCCCATGTTTCATGAGCTGAAATAAAACAGAAAGTTACTGTACACACAAAAAGCTTATTTGTGTCAAACTTGGTGCAAAAATGTATTTACATCCCTGTTAGTGAGAATTTCTCCTTTGCCAAGAGAATCCATCCACCTGACTTGTGTGGCATATCAAGAAGCTGATTAAACAGCATAATCATTACACAGATGCACCTTGTGCTGGGGACAATAAAAGTCCACTGTAAAATGTGCAGTTTTGTCACACAACACAATGCCACAGATGGCTCAAGTTTTGAGGGGAGCGTGCAATTGGCATGCTGACTGCAGGAATGTCCACCAGAGCTGTTGCCAGATAATTGAATGTTAATTATTCTACCATAAGCCACCTCTAACATCATTTTAGAGAATTTGGCAATACGTCCAACCGGCCTCACACCCGCAAACCGGGCAAGCGATTTGCTGATGTCAACGTTGTGAACAGAGTGCCTCATGGTGGCGGTGGGGTTATGGTATGGGCAGGCATAAGCTACGGACAACGAACACAATCACATTTACTTGATGGCAATTTGAATGCAAAAAATACCGTAATGAGATCCTGAGGCCCATTGTGAGGCCCATTTTTTTAAGATACTGTATCTGTGACAAACAGACGCATATCTGTGTTCCCATATTTTTGTTTAGTATAAAATATTTTTGATCAATATAAAAAGAGGTCCGGACTGCTCCCCCTGCCACATTGACCTCTTCCCTGTTTCTTCTCCTCCTCCCAGATCTCCCCTCTCTCCTTTCCCCTCCTGATAACCAGGTAGCC
>NC_036855.1:46989400-47056749 GCF_002910315.2 Salvelinus sp. IW2-2015 | reverse complement strand
CTCATTCTCCTCCTTCCCAGATCTCCCCTCTCTCCTTTCCCCCTCCTGCAATAAAACCAGGTACCCATTGACTGGAGGCAGGAATCCTCTGTGTACTCCAGGGTCTGCGGTGTAAAACAGCAATACATGATGGGCCATCTGGAGCAAACACAAATCAAAGGCCCACACAGAGGCAGACAGATGTTGGCCTCTYTACCACAGGCTGTTTTTCTATGTGACAGTACCCCTTGTTGGCAGATGRGCAAACAAACTGAAACATTTCAGTTGATTTCATTTACACAGTATACAAGAGAACTTTGCAAAATAATGCGCTAATAATTGCCCTTCGTTTCATGTATGATCAGATGATTCACAAACACACACACTTGCACGTATGCACACAATCAACATGTCACGTTGAATGAAGACGATGAGATCATAGGTCGATTTAACCATGTCTCCTAGGAAACGGACAGAGATTCCAAAGCAGCATGTAATCCCACTTTATCCCACCTGTGACCTGATGAATTACCCTCATTAAGTATATCTCCTTGTCCCCCCTCATCACTGGAGGTGATGCCCATTGATGTATCCTTCTCTTCTGTTTCTGCTCACCAAATGACCCTATTTCCCCATGTGGATCAATATATTGGCCAATCATAAGGCACTACATGGGGAATAAGGTGTTATTTGGGACATGCATAATGAGGGTACTTCATGGGACTCTTCTCAAAGGTAGTGCACTACATGGAAAATGGGGTGTCGTTTGAGATGCAGCCTAAGGTCTGTCCCTTGGGCTCCTATACTTGGGAGGACACTACCCTCATCTCTTATGGGATTGGATGTTATCTCTCCCATCACAGCCCCACATCCTGAGCAATGAAAAAGCTCATTCTACAAACACACTGGGGCCTATCTCTATTGAACAGCTTTCAACCCCCAAACATATGCACACTATATTATCTGGTAATGGCCAATAGTTGTCTTGGTCCAATTCTCTCTATCTTGATCATTTCAATTAAAAAATAAAGGGAGAGGATTAAGAGAAAGAGATGTTTGTGGTCTGGGGGAATATGGTCCAATCGATTTCGGTGCCACTGGTTGAGAGAGAGTGCAATGTATCAATGTTCAGTTCCCATTGTTTTACAAGATCAATGGGGCATTCTCTAATTAGAACATACACTCAATGGACAGTTTATTAGGTACACCACCCTGTTGACGAAAATGGATCGCTCCTAAAGATAGTGAGTTACATGGCCGTAGCTTGCTATACAAAGTTCTTGGTAGGTAGCTAGCTTCTTATTTTGGATCCCGCAACGCAGTTGGCATCAGTTGCTGGGACTGCTTGTCTCTTTCCAGTGATCCTGCCGACTAAGGACAGGTCTGAGGAGCTATTTGGCGTCGCAGTTAGCCTAGCTGCTAGCTAGCGGCATATCAAGCTAGCAGGGTTTTCTTGAAAGCAGCCTGCGATGTGGTTAGCCTCTCTGCGCTACGGATCCCTTTAGCAGGATCATTTTCCTAAACAACCGCTGAATTGCAGGGCGCAAAATATTACTAAAAATATTTATAATCATGCAATCACAAGTGAAATATACCAAAACACAGCTTAGCTTGTTGTTAATCCACCTATCGTGTCAGATTTTGAAAATATGCTTTACAGCGAAAGCAATCCAAGCTTTTGTGAGTGTATCAATCAATGCTAGAACAGCTAGCCCCAAATTAGCATGGTCACGAAAGTCAGAAAAGCAATACAATTAATCGCTTACCTTTGATAATCTTCAGATGTTTGCACTCACGAGACTCCCAGTTACACAATAAATGTTATTTTTGTTCGATAAATATTACTTTTATAACAAAAAAACGCCATTTGGGTTGCGCGTTATGTTCAGAAAACTACAGCCTCGTTCCGTTCGACGAAAATTCCAAAAAGTATCCGTAATGATCGTAGAAACATGTCAAATGTTTTTTATAATCAATCCTCAGGTTGTTTTTAACAAACATAATCGATAATATTTCAACCACCTATTCAATTAAAGAGAGAAAGAAAATGGAGAGCTACCCCTCTCACGCGCAGGAACTAATCAAAGGACACCTGACTAGTTTTGAAAAATCTCGCTCATTTTTCAAAATAAAAGCCTGAAACGATGTCTAAAGCCTGGTCACAGCCTGAGGAAGCCATTGGAAAAGGAATCTGGTTGACACCCCTTTAAATGGAAGAAAGACGGGAAATGAAACACAGATTTATTTATTTTTTTAAATAATCACTTCCGGGTTAGATTTCCTCAGGTTTTCGCCTGCAAAATCAGTTTTGTTATACTCACAGACAATATTTTGACAGTTTTGGAAACTTTGGAATGTTTTCWATCCTAATCTGTAAATGATATGCATGTTCTACGATCTGGACCTGAGAAATAGTCTGTTTACCTTGGGAATGTTATTTAAAAAATATATATATCTGACCCCTAGCGTCAAGAAGTTAAACGAACAAAAATATACCTACAATGGTTCTTCCTGTAAAAGTTGAGTCATACTGCATRACACCTTGCGGGCTACTGCAGAATTCTATGGCACATTATTTAATTGTCAGCTATTGTTGCCATTAATGCTAGTTAGTGCTAGTTTGACCACCAGAGGGCATCTTTGAGAAGCATTTGATAGTCTTCAATATTGCCTGTACTAGAACATGTAAAACCTTTTTTTGTAAGAACATAGAATATGGGATTGATTTTAAGAAATTTTGCTTAATTAATTTGATTAATATTATGGTGTTTCTATTCCAAGAAAAWTTTTAAACAAAACTKTACGTTAGGAAAATGGKGCTGCACAACATGACGGCCGGGAGTAGGCTACAGTACTAAGAGCATAACATTTTCACACCCTAATTGTAGTCTAACCAATACCCAATAGTCTAACCAATATCCAATACCTGTAGATTCAGTGAAAAAAAATCTCATTGATTTATCAGGACCAACTCGTCTCCATGCTTGTCTCAAAGCAGTGCATAACGGAGCTGAAATAGTTGACCACAAGCGGGTAGGCTATTGCTTCAAATCCTATTGCTTCTAACTTCAATATGCTTTTTAAATAAATAAGACCAAAAACACTTTTAACAGCACATTACTCAACACTAGTGAGACTCATGTCCCTATGGTAGGCCTATATCAATGATGTGACTCTCCGCCAATAATTGTATATAATTCTAAATTAATGAATTAATAATAATAATAATAATAATAATAATAATAATAGTAATTGCTTTGTTTAAAAAAAATCGATATTTTGGAGGATTTTGTTTCCGAAAGTGAACGAGAAAAAGGACATTCTTATACACGGGGTGAGACATTCTTACTAATTTGTAAATATAGCCTGTTTATTATTTAGAATTATTTATTTATGTTTTTAGAGGGAGAGAAACCAAAATCCCACCGCCGCCTCATGGGTCTCCCGGTCACGGCCGGCACTGGTATCGAACCAGTATCTGTAGCAACGCAGTTTGCACTGCGATGCAATGTCTTAGACCGCTGCGCCACTCGGGAGGCCCCATCCACAAAGTTTTTAATGCTGATCAATTGCCTTGCACAAAGTATCTATTGTCCTGCTAATAGCCCATAATGGTGCTATTAACCCGGATGACGCTGGGCCAATTGTGTGCCACCCTATGGGACTCCCATACACGGTTGGATGTGATACAGACTGGATTCGCACCAGGGACTGTAGTGATGCCTCTTTCACTGAGTTGCAGTGGCTTAGACCACTGCGCCCCCGAGAGCCGGTATTGGTATTCTGTGTCAACTCGTGGTATCTCTCTTCGGTTACACATCCTTGGAATAGCAGAACAGCATAACGGTCCGGACGGCCCTTGCTGTGCCTGGTGAGCAGTTCATCAAGTTCTGTTGTCAGAAGAGGAATGGAAATGTCAGGGTGAACCGACGACCTGATGAACCCGCCACGTATGTTGACTCTGCCTGTCGGAGGTGGAGTTCCAGAGCTCACAGATGTGTCTGGCATGGATTGGGACTCCATCTCATTCCTCGCCCTCTCTGCCAATGACTAGTGACTCTCTGCCAATACCGCCTGGCTCTGGACCAATGCATCAGCTGTCGCCCATATCTCTGCCCTCAGATAATGTTTCTCTTCTGCTGGTCTGCCTTTAATGACTCGATCTCTGTCTTCAAAGTTTGAATCTGATCCATGTGCACCTTCATCAGATGAGTAGAATGGTATCGCCTTGAGCCCCCATCGATTACAGTGGCCTATGATAGAAACGGTAGATCAATTAAGAATTAAAAGTGACTCCAACACACAAATGCTGCGTACACATATTAAAAATCTAGCAAAACTAACCGCTTTCTTGGCAACCATGAGTTTTTTTCCGGTGCGGCCCGTTGTCCAGCCCTTTGTCCACTGATCTCCACGCATGGTTATCGGCATGGTTGTATGCTCTGCCAAAACACATTCACGTTTTTAGTACACAGTTATTTATTTTTAAAACCTTTATTTAATTATCGATTTTATTACACAGTATGCCAACACATTGATACATTTATTTTAAAGAAAATGCACTGAAACAAAAATACCTTTTAAGTTTTGGTGATCCTCTCAGCTCCGACTAATTTTCAAGTCCTCTGGTGGTTACAGTCCTAACCCTGGAAAAGGTAGCATCATAGAAAGTAGCTGGCATGATGAAAACAATGTCCATGTCCTCTGTTCTCTTTGGTCGCAATGTCAATTTTTTTTWGATAAACAGCTCGTTTTTATCGTAACTGTGTTAAGGGTGGAGTTTGGGGCAGGGTGAGGAGTACTGGAAAGGTGTGACTTTCAGGTTACAATAGGCCATAAGTATACAGCAGATCACCAATTGATCTCACTTTGATTATGCTGTAACAACATACTGTAGCACCATGACAAGGATCTCTATTCATTTAAGTGAGCAAATTAGGGCTTTCAGGAATAACGGAAAATCTGCTGGAGACATTTCAAAATTACTGGTAGACTTGGGGATTTTGGTAACGGACAGTGCTATTCACAAACACTATCATCAGATGCCTGTGTTACGCCGAATGCAAAAGCCCGGGAAAATAAACAGGTACAGTAGGCTACAATACTGTAAAGTAGGCCTAATAATGCTAAGATACATAAAATATTGTAGACTACATCTCACGGACTGCTAAGGTGTTCCACAATAATTCACTGTTGCCTCCTTTTTCAGGTATTATGGCTCGAGATTATTTTTTTCATCTCTACATGTATAGGTCTCCTGATTTAAACCCGATCYAACTTGTTTGGCATCAACTGAAAACATTCATCCGTAACTCTACCAAGCCTACAAACAAAGATTAACTGGTTAAGGCCATCAATGTTTTGGCTTGAGAAAATGATGATACACCAATGCAAAAAAATTATTGATCATCTCAGCAAGGTTTTACCCGTGTTCGTGGAGCTGGGGGAAGTGCAACTAAAATGTAGTTTAAATAAACATCTACATTTTTAATGTATTTTATCTCGTTATTTTATTAATTAGAGCATAGAGATGTTGATGAAGAACTGTTTGGGACAAATTGGGGGATTTTCACAACTACAGCAGCCGGGTTATGAAGAGTTGCGTGTCAATTCAAAAACCATATTCCATGAAATGTATTCCCAACTATTTTCAATCTATATGGCTCTCCGACATTTTGCGGTTGCATGAGGTCTTGAGTTAGAAATGTAACACTTTATAGTACTTAAGTATCGAATACATTACACATTGGGGGATTTTCACACCTACAGTAGCCGGGCTGTGAAGAGTCTAATGTCCTGTTAATAGGAAACATTGTTTGCATGATGGGCTACACCTYCTACAGTACTACAGTACTAAAGTGAAAAACAAGTGTTTGAAAACCTGTTTTCAAAATGCCTCCAGCTGTCCATCACTAGAGTAAATYAAAACACAGCATCTTGTTTACATTCTTTATTGTAACCACAATGTCACAAATAATTTGTATGTACCTTTCCAATTACTTTTAGAGTTTGGGATGTGCGCTTTTCATGTCATTTGTTCTGAACAAGTAGAAACAAAAAATTCTAAATTATTTGTTTAAAAAATAACTATATTTTGGAGCCAAACCCTCCCCTAACCCGGATGATGCTGGGCCAAATGTGCGTCGCCTCATGGGTCTCCCAGTCGCGGCCGGCACGGTTATCAAACCAGCATCTGTAGCAGTGACTTAGACCGCTGCGGCACTCGGGAGGCCCCATCCACAAAGTTTTTAATGCTGATCAATTGCCTTGCACAAAGTATCAAAATACAGAGAGGAGTTGGCAAGAGTCTATTGTCCTGCTAATAGCCCATAATGGTGCTGTACAACGTGACCAGTTGAGAGTTCAATATAATTTAACATTTTCGTTTCTCTTAGAATAAAAACCTTAGTGTAACGACAGTTTTAGTAAGTAATACTGATGAGTAGTAACAAAAAAATAAGTGTCTTTTTTCCAGGTGTGCGTGCAGGACAGAGGAATAGCAATTCTTACACTATTGTTCTAAATTCAATCACCTTCTTCATCCTCATCATTCAGTTCATTGAAATTAAATTTTGAAGTTGTGCACAATTATTAGTTTCTATTTGGTTTATGTTAGTTTCCATTCATTGTCAGTTAGAGACACATTAGCGCCTTGGGACCCAAAAGCATAATCAGTGCTCTAACTCCCCCTTGCGCTGGTCTGGAGCAATGTAACAGTGACGCAGGGTACCGTACTAAACCACAAATTACCTTTAAGTCCCGCAGCATAATCTCAAAACGTTTAGTTGAGCAACCACTGTACAAGCAGTTGTTACAACAACAAGAAAATAGCMTCAAGTGTTTTGTCCAAATCCACGTGGATTCTACTAATAAAAAAATGGACGACCTGACCAGAGAGATCCAGGACCTGAAGAACAGTTTGCAGTTCTCCCAGGATCAGCTCAATGGATTGAAACAGGAGAACGGCAAGATGACAGCAATCTGTAAGTCATTGAGAGAAGACATCAGTTCTGTGCGTSAATCCGTGATAACAATGACAGATAAATCTCGATTGACAATCAAGGCGGAACAGCATGGTTGTGGACGGAACTGCAGAATCTCKACGTGAGACCTGGACGGAGTCTGAAGACAAAGTGAGGGAAATTATCTCTGAGAAATTGAAGATGGACCACAGGAAGATTGAGGTGTAGCGTGCCTACASGACTGGAAAACCCACCACTGGCCCAGGTGATAGGCCCAGGCCGATAGTGGTCAAGTRCCTGAGGTTCAAGYACAAGGTACAGTAGCTGTTCTGGAAAGAGCCAAGAACTTGAGAGGAACCTATATCTTCCTCAACGAGGACTATCCTAAAGCTGTGCCAGAAGAGGGAAGAACTGATCCCAGCCATGAAAGCTGCCAGAGCACATTGCTTACATCCGCTATGACAGGCTCATTGTCCACCCTCCCTCACAGAAGCCTGGAAGGGATGAGAGCCAAGCCTATGGGTTCGTAGCTTCAACCCCGCAGCGCACGTGCACGAACACACACACACACACACACACACACACACACACACACACACACACACACCACACACAACACACACACACACACACACACACAACACACACACACACACACACACCACACCACCACACCACACACCACACACACACACACACACACACACACACCAATTGATTAATGGACTGCTGAATGTATATATTTTTCTCTTGCTTTGTTTGCTCTTTTCAGTATTATATCTCTGATAAGCTACACAGGAAAGGGCTGAAAATGGTCCATATTAATATATGTAGCCTTAGACATAAGGTTTATGAAATCAATAACTTGCTAACATCACATACATGGATTGATGAGGATTGATGAGGAATTTAAAAACTGTATGGTTGAAAGAGATGGAGTGGCTAAGAAGTCTGGCTGCACATCTGACTGGCTTACCTACTGCAAATTGAGYAATTATGTGACTAAACTCAACAAAAAGAAGAAGAAACTGTATGAAGCCAAGATTAATGATATAAATAATGATGGGGAAAAAACTTGAATACTTRAAATGAAATTATGGGCAGAAAGARAAATTCAACTCCATCTTTCATCGAATCAGATGGCTTATTCATCACAAAACCATTTGATGTTGCCAATTATTTTGATGATTATTTCATTGGCAAAGTGGACAAACTTAGGCAGGAAATGCCAACAATGAGCAATTGTATTCATGCATAAAATATAGCTGACTCTATAGCCACTCCTATCTGTCGTATCCTTAATCTGAGCCTAGAGCCTAGAAAGTCTTTGTCCTCAGGCCTGGAGGGAAGCCAAAGTAATTCCACTACCCAATAGTGGTAAAGCGGCCTTTACTGGTTTTAACAGCAGACCTATATGCTTGGTGTTTGACCAAATACAATGTTATTTCTCTGTAAACAAATTAGCAACAGACTTTCAGCATGCTTATAGAGAAGTGCACTCAACATGTACTGCACTGAGGGGGCGCTAGAGAGCGTGCTATGGAATAGACATGCTTCGCTAGAGCTCCACTCTATTTTGAAACAAATTCATATTTATCTTAACKTCTCACAACCTATAACTTCAAACATTGTCTGGCAATATGACAAAGGGAAAAGGCACCAAAAAAAGGGMGCGCTAAACAAGATKATTTAAATGAGATWGATAATGAACCAATATCAACATCACCGACCCARGTGGAGTTAGCTGAAGATGCTTGCTCCCAAGAGTTCCCCACAGAACCTACTCAAAGTGACATACTGGCTGCCATAAACTCCTCACTAAGCAAGAAGGTGGACACACAGTTGGCTGATATCTCAAAGAGTATTGGGACTTTGACTGAAACTGTGAAGGCAACTAAGGGAAGGGTGCATGAGGTTGAGCAGACGACAGTCGATCACGAGGCCAGGCTACAGGACATAGAGAAACAGTGCGCAACGTTCAAAAATGACAACAAAACCCTTAAGCCCGATTTGGAAATGCTCGAGTCACATTGAAGACACCAGACAATCCGAATACTTAGGATCCAGGAGGACACTGAGAAAGGGAACCCACTGAATTTGTCTCGGAGCTGATACCGGCATTGCTGAGGAGTGAACACTTCAAAATGGCCACCCTGATCGACTGCGCACACAGATCACAGGCAACGAAGCCGGCCAAGGAGGCGCCATCAAGGCCATTCATTGTACAGCTGCACTATCCCCAGACCAGGGATCTCATCCTCAAGCTGGCTAGTCATAAGTTCCCCCTTAACTACAACGGAGCCAGGGTGTCTTTCTACCCAGATCTTACTTTGGAGGTGAGGAACCAACGGGAGGAGTATGATGAGTTACGCAACAAATGCAGGGCGGCCAACATCCGATATGGATTCCTCTTCCCAGCCCAGTTTTAAGGTGACAGTCGAGGGATCAACACGTACGTTTGACAACCCAAAAGAGGCCGATCTGTTCTTGTCAAGCAAGTTCCCTGGCTGAGGATACAGAACGGCTGTGTCAACCGGGTAAATGGCCAAATACAGGCCAGGAATGTGTTTGAATTTCCTGCCTATGTCTTTTCGATCAGAAATTGGGAAAGGTGAGAAGTTATGGCTTATATAGCCATGTTTAGCCTATCATGTTTTAGCTCCACTCACCCCTAACTGAGAATTAAGTGTTTATAATATTAGTTTATATGCGAGCACTCTACAGACGACGAGTTAGTTCAAGCTGTATGTCTAGGACCTCTAAGGTTAGTGTGTTAGTCAAGGAGTGCTTCGTTTGGGAAGTCACTCAGTAAAGGGACGGAAGGGGGGATGAGGTCTGTTTTTTATGTTCAGATTTATTAATACGGGTGGCATGACAAGCTCCGCACGGCGGACGTTTTTCTTCTGGGTTTTGTTTGACAGCAACAATTTGCTCTAAATAAGAAATGCCACATAGTGACCGAGCACAGAGTAGACCTGGTGGAATAAAGATAGTCAGCTGGAACTGTAATGGCCTTAGGGAATGTCGTGAAACAGGATCTCTTAGGATCTGGAAACAGTAGGTATTTTCTTAACATACCCACTGTATACATTGACAGCCCGATTTGCCTGAATCATGCTTTCCACCCTGAATTGGATGATATGGTGTTTTCACAGTGGAGGGTTTGTCAGCTTCATTTCAACAATTTAAGGGGAAGTTTAACATGCCAACAACACATTTTTTCAGATACCTCCAAATCAGGAATTTATTAAGAACACATATCCCACATGGTGGCATTAAGCCAAATAGTCAACATTTGATAGTCTGATCCTTGTCAAACCCCATTCAAAAGGGTCGGTCTCTAGACTGTATGATGTGCTACAGGCCCACATAGAGGTATCCAAAGACACTATTAAAAGGGCCTGGGAACAAGAACTTGGTTCAGAAATCTCAGATGAGGACTGGGTAGAAGATCTCAGGAATATATACCACAGTTCAGTGAATGCCAGACACAACCTTGTACAGTTTAAGGTAATACACAGGTTACAMTACTCAAAAGTAAAACTGCATAAAATATTCCCGGACACCTTCCCACTGTGTGAGAGGGTACATTGATGAGGGTACATTGACCCACTTATTTTGBACATGTCCTAAGTTACATGCTTACTGGGCTCTTATTTTTGATTACTTATCTAAAGCCTTCGATCGAGTTATAGCCCCAGACCCATTGATCGCTTTGTTTGGTGCATTTGATGGGAATAACCAAGAGGGGAAGGCTGTCTCCCTTTGTACTCTGTTAGCCAAATTTTGGAAATTGGAGACTGTACCTACCTTTGAAATGTGGTTACGGGACTTAGGGAATGTAATGCATATGGAAAAGWTTTGATACAATACCTCCAATAGAAGTCCAYTGTTTTACAAAATATGGCAGCCAATACTGGATAAATGGTCTAGTCTCGCTTCATAACTGGGTTGATGATCTGCTGCTACTCTGTGCTGTACTCCACTCAATATTTATTTTTGGCTTAACTACACTGCTTGTGATGACTATATGCTGTCTTCTTATACATGTACCACCTAARAGGATTTTGTTTTATTTTTTGTTTGTGTGAGTTTTGTTTTGTCCTCTAAATTGGCCATCCCATTCAACAGTACAATGAATGTCAATGTTTGTATTGCTGTCTTTAAAAAAYAAAAATWTMGGAAAATAATAAACATATATATTTTTTTTAAACAAGTACTGCACTGACACAAATGACTGATGGTTGGTTGAATGAAATTGATAATAAGAAGATTGTGGGAGCTGTACTGTTAGATTTCAGTGCAGCCGTTGATATTATTGACCATAACCTGTTGTTGAAAAAACGTATGTGTAATGGCTTTTCAACCTCTGCTATATCGTGGATTAAGAGCTATCTATCTAATAGAACTTAAAGGCTTTTCTTTAATTGAAGCTTCTCTAATGTCAAACATGTAAAGTGTGGTGTACCGCAGGGCAGCTCTCTAGGCCCTCTACTCTTTTCTATTTTTACCAATGACCTGCCACTGGCATTAAACAAAGCATGTGTGTCCATGTATGCTGATGATTCAACCATATACACATKAGCAACCACAGCTAATGAAGTCACTGAAACCCTTAACAAAGAGTTGCAGTCTGTTTTGGAATGGGTGGCCAGTAATAAACTGGTTCTGAAAATCTCTAAAACTAAGAGCATTTTATTTGGTACAAATCATTCCTTAAGTTCTAGACCTCAGCTGAATCTGGCAATGAATGCTGTGGCTGTTGAACACGTTGAGGAGACTAAATTACTTGGCGTTACCTTAGATTGTAAACTGTCATGGTCAAAACATATAGATTCAATGGTTGTAAAGATGGGGAGAGGTATGGCCGTAATAAAGAGATGCTCTGCTTTTTTGACACTTCACTCCAAAAAGCAAGTTCTGCAGGCTCTAGTTTTGTCTAATCTTGATTAKTGTSRAGTCGTGTGGTCCAGTGCTGCAAGGAAATACCTAGTTAAGCTGCAGCTGGCCCAGAACAGAGCGGCATGTTTTGCTCTTAATTGTAATCAGAGTGCTGATATAAATACTATGCATGCCAGTCTCTCTTGGCTAAGAGTTGAGGGGAGACTGACTGCATCACTTCTTATTTTTATAAGAAATATTAATGTGTTGAAAATCCCAAATTGTTTGCATAGTCAACTTACACACAGCTCTGACACACACACTTATCCCACCAGACATTCCACCAGGGGTCTTTTCAAAGTCCCCAAATCCAGAACAAATTCAAGAAAGCGTACATTATTATATAGAGCCATTATTGCATGGAACTTCCTTTCATCTCATATTGCTCAAATAAACAGCAGACCTGGTTTCAAAAAACAGATAAAGCAACACCTTGCGGCACAACGCCTCTCCCCTATTTGACCTAGATAGTTTGTGTGTATGCATTGATATGTAAGCTACGTGTGCCTTTTAAAAATTGTTTTTATGTAGTTCTGTCCTTGAGCTGTTCTTGTTTATTGATGTTCTGTATTATGTCATTCTGTTATGTTTCATGTTTTGTGTGGACCCCAGGAAGAGTAGCTGCTGCTTTTGCAACAGCTAATGGGGATCCTAATAAAATACAAAATACCAAATAAAGCAGGCAGACAGACATCAAGGCATTCAGTTAGAATGGGCAAAACGAGTGACCTAAGCGACTTTGAGAGTGGTATGAAACGATATGTCAGAAACGGCCACCATGCTGGGCTTTTCAAGCACAACTGTGTCTAGGGTTTACTGAGAATGGTGTGACAAACAAAAAACATCCAGTCAGTGGCAGTCCTGTGATGAAAGAGGTTGAAGGAAAATTGCAAGAATTGTGCAAGCTAATAGGCAGGCCACAAACAGACACGCAGTACAACAGTGGTGTACAAAACAATCTCATCGATCCTTGTTACAGATGGGCTATTGCAGCAGACAACCACACCGAGTTCCACTACTATCAGATAAAAACAGAAGAAGCAGCTCCTGGATCACCAACCCTGGTACAATTGAGGAGTGGAAAAACATTGCCTAGTCTGACGAATCCCACTCCTTGTTGCGTCATGCTGATGGCAGAGTCAGGATTTGGAGTAAGCAGCATGAGTCCATGGACCCATCCTGTTTGGTACAGGCAGGTGGCGGTGGTGTACTGGTGTGGGGAATATTTTAATGGCACACATGATGTCCCTTGATACCAATTGAGCAACGAACGTAGTCTATCGAGTTGGGAAAGTCCGTCTGCGAGCTCAGGACTGATTTATCATCTGCAAGCAGTCAAATTATCGTAAATAACACACAAGCTACACACTGTTTATCAGTGCCCAAAAACACCAACTCTGTATTTGTCAATGAAGCTAGCAAGTAGTAACTAGAAGGCACATTGAGCAGCCAGGCCACAATCAGCTTATCAGGTCAATGGCGTGTGCCGATGTGTGTGCTTCGGTGCAGTTTAGTTTTTTTTCTACTTTATCACTATCTATTACCAGAGTGTGCATCTGTCTGGCAGTGTTTCATTTGGAATAATGATACAAAACCGGTCACAAATGGGTTTTGGAATAATGACAAGTTGCAGTTGGTATACAATTGCGCTCTGATCGTCTTAATTCTCATTTTGCCCAAAAAAGTGGCAGACTCGAGTGATTGGCATTATCAAACACATCAGCAAGTCGCCACTCCATAAGGGCTTAGAGCCAAGGGTAATTTCAACATAACATTGGCAACGTGGTGTCTTATGTAAACAAGTCTTGGGCAGGTCTGTTTCACTCTCTGGAGGTTCTGGGCTGCTATGATTCGATAGAGAGTGTGCAATTTACAGAGCGCAATCAGCACATATGTTTCTCTCTTAATAGTGGGCACCAGGCAATCGGGCATGAACGTAATCCATAKCCTCCAGTAAGTCGTGATGAACTCACAAAACGTTATGACTTTATGACCAAAATTATCCTATTTACACCGTCTAGTCAATTTTGACACTAAAGAATGTTTCTCACTCATATCGATGTCACATAGGCAGTTTAAAACCAGAGAAGTTGGTTCTAAGTGGCAGTTGACCTTTAATMAAGTTTGTTTYATCTAACTTGATCTACACTGAACAAAAATATAAATGCAACATGTTTCATGAGCTGAAATAAAATATGTACAAATATGTGATTTCTCTCAAATTRTGTGCAGAAATTTGTTTACATCCATGTTAGTGAGCATTTCGCCAAGATAATCATCCATCTGACAGGTGTGGCATATCAAGAAGCTAATTAAACAGCATGATCATTACACATAAGCACCTTGTGCTGGYGACAATGAAAGTCCACTCTAAAATGTGCKGTTTTGTCACACAACACAATGCCACAGATTTCTCAAGTTTTAAGGGAACAAACAATTGGCATGCTAACTATAGGAATATCCACCAGAGCTGTTGCCAGATAAMTTAATGTTAATTTCTCTACCATAAGCCACCTCCAGTGCCACTTTAGAGAATATGGCAGTACGTCCAAACGGCCTCACAATCGCAGACCACACGTATGGCGTTGTGTGGGCGAGCGGTTTGCTGATGTCACCGTTGTGAGCAGAGTGCCCCATGGTGGCAGTGGGGCTATGGTATGGGCAGGTAGAAGCTACGGACAACAAACGCAATTTGAATGCACAGAGATACCGTGYCGAGGTCCYCCGCCATCACCTCATGTTTCAGCATGATAATGCACGGCTGCATGTCGCAACAATCTGTTCACAATTCCTGGAAGCTGAWAACGTCACAGTTCTTCCATGGCCTGCATACTCACCAGACATGTCACCCATTMAGCATGTTTGGGATGCTCTGGATTGACATGTACAACAGCGTATTCCAGTTCCAACCAATATCAAGCAACTTCGCACAGCCATTGAAGAGGAGTGGGACAAAATTCCACAGGCCACATTCAACAGCCTGATCAACTCAATGCGAAAGGGATGTGTCAGGCTGCATAAGGCAACTGGTGGTCACGCCAGATACTGACTGGTTTTCTGATCCACTACTTTTTTTTAAGGTATCTGTGACCAACAGATGTATATCTGTATTCCCAGTCATGTGAAATCCGTAGATTAGGGCCTTATGAATGTATTTCAATTGATTGATTTTCTTATATGAACTGTAAGTAAAATCATTGAAATTMTTGCATGTTGCATTTATATTTTTGTTCAGTATGAATCACTGGCCCTTACAAAGGATGCATTCAAAGTTMTTTTTTTGTATTGTTTACAAGGAACCACACTCAAGGACTTCATGTCAAGGGCCCCAGCTCACATTAATATTRTGGTCCTCTTCATTCCATACACATGCCTCAGACCACAGTGTATCAATTCACTTCTACCTGCACACACATACTGTACATACTAACGCACCTGCGTCTCTCTGGTTAATTGCCTCTAGTGGTAGAAGGATAGAAAATCTATATTTTCCAAMATGTTTTCTTTAGAAAAGAACCCTTGATAGGATGAGTAGGTGTTGGTATTTTCTTCTACAGAATTCTTACATGCACAAACACTCCTGGCTATGTACAGCATTTACATCAAGCAAATGCCAACACGTATAAAGAGCAAGTCAAATAGATGAAACATCATATTAAAAATGTTAACAATGTAATAAAACTGTGTGAAATGCAACCCTTTGTCAGGAAAATACTAAGCCAAAAATCAGAAGCTAAACTTATGTACTCCACTCTCTCTGTCACTTACATAACCAACACACATTCCCAGTCTATAGTAATCTGAAATTGATCTTTGCACTCGCTGATGAAATTCATCTGAAAATGCCCAAGGAACGAATGTGGTGACAATTCAACTGTGGATTCAATTCCTACAGGGGCCATTCCGTCATGGTTGAGAAAGTTAGTTGATGATAGTGGTGGCAGATAGAAAAAGTGGCTGCTGAAAAGGCCAGTAATAAAAGGATTATAGATGCATTGCCTGTTTTCAGACAGATCATTCTCCATTGATGGAGAAGATGACTCCTGATGTGAAGAACTAGTGAAGAACCAGTGCTGGTTGAAGATCCAATAAGTACATTCAGGGGAATTCTTATTTTTAAAAGGTTAATACTCACCCCATGTTTGGTGATATATGAACTAGGCCTTGACTATTCAKATTTGGGGCTCTGGATTAATAAGTACAGTATGTCCTAGTATAGTGATAGAACCTGGGATTTTGCGCTGAGCTATACGGACTGCCATATGCCCCTGTAAAAAAAGACTTTCCAAATGGGGACAATCCAGCCCTTAAAATGCCCAACGCATCACTGGGGGAACACTGCCAGCCTTCCAGGACATCTACAGCACCTGGTGTCACAGGAAGGCCAAGAAGATCATCAAGGACCTCAGCCACCCGAGCCACGGCCTGTTCACCCCGCTACCATCCAGAAGGCTAGGTCAGTACAGGTGCATCAAAGCTGGGACCGAGGGACTGAAAAACAGCTTCAGAATGTTAAAGAGTCACCACTAGCCAGCCTCCATCCAGTATCCTGCCCTAAACCTTAATCACTGTTAGTAGGTGACTACCACCCGGTACTCAACCCTACACCTTAGAGTGCCCTATGTACATAGTTATTGAACACTCGTCACTTTAATAATGTTTACATACTATTTTACCCAATTCATATGCATATACTGTATTCTAGTCAGGCTCATCTTTTATAACTACTGCTGTACACACTTTTTCTATTCATATTCTGTCCATAATGTCTATATACACCATCATATACATATACACTACCGTTCAAAAGTTTGGATATATAGTCATTCACAATAGTCATTCACAACATTAACAATGTCTACACTGTATTTCCGATCAATTTGATGTTATTTTAATGGACAAAAAATGTGCTTTTCTTTCAAAAACACAGACATTTCTAAGTGACCTCAAACTTTTGAACGGTAGTGTATATTTATAGTCCAGAATCAGACATTGCTAATTCTAATATTTTCTTTGGGATTTGTGTGTATTGTTAGGTATTACTGCACTGTTGGAGCTAGGAACATAAGCATTTCGATGCACCAGCTGTAATATCTGCAAAATACACTATATATACAAAAGTATGTAGACAAATTAGTGGATTTGGCTAGTTCAGCCTGTATKAAATCGAACACACAGCCATGCAATCTCCATAGACAAACACTGGCATTAGAAAGGCCTTACTGAAGAGCTCAGTGACTTTCAAAGTGGCATCGTCATAGGATGCCACCTTCCCAACAAGTCAGTTCGTAAAATTTCTTCCTTGCTACAGCTGATCCGGTGCTCTTATTGTGAAGTTGAAACTTCTAGGAGCAACAACGTGTGACAATAACTCTGGTGCAAACTCGGATACACAGCAGGCAGAGGTGAGGGGAAATCCAGAATGTTTACTGAAGTATTCACAGGAAAAACAACAAAGCAAGTGCACAACACAAGACAAGAGACCTGAGGAACCAGCCCAGTTCCATAGAGGAACCTAAATAGTCCTAAACCAGGTGAACCCAATAATTCCAATCAGGCTCACCTGGACACTAGAAACATAAGGATACCCTCCAGTGGCACCCTCGGGGACAACACTCCATGATGACCTCTAACCTGTGACACAACGGCTCAGTCGCAAAGTGGTAGGCCACACAAGCTCACGAATGGGACCACCGCATGCTGAAGCATGTAAAAATCTTCTGTCCTTGGTTGCAACACCTACTACCAAGTTCCAAACTGCCTCTGGAAGCAAGGTCACCACAAGAACTGTTTGCCGGGAGCTTCATAAAATGGGTTTCTATGGCCGAGCAGCATATGGCAGTCCGTTGGATGAATCTAGGTTTGGTGGATGCCAGGTGAACGCTACCTGCCCCAATGCACAGTGCCAACTGTAAAGTTTGGGGGAGGAGGAATAATGGTCTGGGGCTGTTTTGCACGGTTCGGGCGCCGCCSCTTAGTTCCAGTGAAGGGAAATCTTAATGGTACAGCATACAATGACATTGTAGACGATTCTGTGCTTCCAAACTTTGTGTCAACAGTTTGGAGAAGGCCCTTTTCTGTTTCAGCATGACAATGTCCCCGTGCACAAAGCGAAGTCCATACAGAAATGGTTTGTCGAGATCGGTGTGGAAGAACTTGACTGGCCTGCACAGAGCCCTGACCTCAACCCCATCGAACATTTTTGGGATGAATTGGAACACCGACTGCGAGCCAGGCCTAATCAGCCYACATCAGTGCCCGACCTCACTAATGCTCTTGTTGCTGAATGGAATTCCCAGCAGCAATGTTCCAACATCTAATGGAAAGCCTTCTCAGAAGTCTGGAGGCTGTTATAGCAGCAAAGGTGGGACCAACTCCATATTAATGGCCATGATTTTGGAATGAGATGTTCCACGAGCAGGTGTCCACCTTTGCTGTAGTGTATGTGTACGCAACCAATACAATTTGATTTGGACTATGAATTGATGTCATTGATTGACCAGAGTTCACTGACCTGGTGACACAGGCTTGAATTATTTACTGATTAGAGGAAAAAGATGGAAACCAGTGCTACGTGCGGATCTCAAGGCTTGGATGAGAGTACCCCTGAGCAGGGCTATGAGAGTAAAATAAGGAAGAAAGAGGAAATCATGTCACCATAGAGAAATTCAAAACAGACATTCTCCTTTCTCTTTCTTTATTCTCAGTTTACCATAAACAGTCATGACCAAGCACAGTATCTACCGTTTATGGTTGTGGATGGGTTTGCTGGTGAACAGGGGAAAAACACCTGGCAATGCGTGCTTTATCTTCACACATTGGGTACAGCGCGACAACTACTGGTATACAATAGACTGCACCTGTTCTATTCTCTACACTTTAAACCCCTGCTCCCTCCCCCCACATACACACTCAGAAGACAATACTAGAAGATCACCTCCTCAGTATCTTAAGCCCAGACAACAGGAAAAACAAATGTGTCCCTGTGCCAGGTGTAACACGTTCGAGAGAAAAGCTGAAAATAGTGTAACATTCTCCAGGGATTTAAGCCGGTGTGWGGTGACCTGCATATTAAATAGTACAGTCTAATTTCCACATGCCCTGGCAGCTGCACTCCACACTTTATTTTATATCATGTAAAAGCCCATGTCATTTTAATGTTGCTGGAAACCACTTATGTGCTGCTTATACAGTATTATTAGTGGCAGCTGAAATGTATGCAGGCATTTATCCTGAAGTTACTCCAGTCACACTGTGCATTTGAAAGGTGTTGCAACAAGTTCAATGAACGATAGACAAACTTAAATCTACAACCTGGATGTTGTTCAGTTGTCATTTAAATTGTTGATATTTACCCATTGATTCGTAAATATATTTAACAGTATGAATGCCTTATGACACCAAAACTAGTGGCAACTGAGAAATCAAATTTGATTTGTCACATGCTTTTGTAAACAACAGGTGTAGACTAACAGTGCAATGCTTACTTATTTCCCATCAATGCAGAGATAAATAAAAAGTAAAACATGTCGTAATGAAAGTAATCATAAATGCACAATGAGTAAAGAAAACTTGGAACTTCTTTGGAGATGTCAAATCGATGAGCAGCTGCTCTTGCGATCATTGACACAAAGCCACACCCGCCCCACTCATGTTAGAAATTCAGAATGAGAAAGTGTAGGTTATATAGAAATAATTACGCTTAAATTGAAAAATAATTCAACTAAAGTAATGAGGATTTCTATCATCCTAACCGAGGTGTACATCTCACATTCTAGTGTTCGAACTTGTAAACGAGGCTGCATGGGATTTCTCTTAATGGAACTCTGTTCAGCCAATGGTAATGTCCGCTTCAGGTATAATGCCAGGAGCCACTTGTGGATTTAACAGCTCTAAAGCGGTTCCACCTCTGACACCGCTAAAACAACCTCTATGCAGATGTCGGCTAAAACAGATCTGATTGAATAGACCTCTTAATCAAGTATTTTGCATCACCTTACCAGGGACGGGGAGCACTACCTAGCTAAGCTGCTAATGAAGTTAGTTGAAGATGAGTTTTACATTGGAGCCCACTGTAGTTACTACGCTTTGATTCGGGACCAACTGGATCACTCACAGTTCCAATGCAGAAATGGTTGGCTTGCCGAGGAATATGGGCTTGAGATGGCTTCCTTGATGACGCAGGTTGCCAGCCTATGTGAGAAACTGGGAAAAATGCAGAATGGAATGTTTACCTTTTCTACGCTGGTGCCTGGACAGCGTTCGCGCTTGTTGGATGCATCTCCYCCTTGTTGTTTGTCTTTATCCGACTGGCCGGTGCTGCCCGAAGTTCTTTCGCAGGGGAGCCATCTCCTGCCTCTCCTCCCCTATCTGATAGTGGAGTCGAAGGAGCACAGCAAGAGGAGCATGGAAATCAACGATGGTTGCATGTCTCAAGCCGTGGAAGCCGAAGACAGAGTCCTTCCTCGGTCTACACTCCCAATGAAAGGCCTGGAGCGGACACAAAGAACTAATAGTTTCTCCGCACTGGAGCCTGATCTTCCTGCACCTTCATCACTGGGGGTTCCTGTGTCTGCGGAAGCTGTGCCTGCTACTCCTTCCCCTACAATTTTGAAGTCGACGTCTGCAACCTTCCATCCCTGCTCTGGCTAGACGAGCGGGCTTCTCCATCTGTCAGAGGCCTGCTAGACACTAATAAAAGATACATCATATCCTTTGTAAATCGTGGCATTGAACGCTTTAGCAGGATTCTTTCTCTTCACAACTGGCTACGTGATTGTTGCAGCTCAATTTGTTGAAAATGTTGATACCTTCTAGAAAAAAAAACACGTTCTATAAGGAGGATGGAATCCACCCAAATAATTTGGGTTCATGGATCCTTTCACTGCATTATCATGCTGCATTGAGACAATGACTTATCAATGACCCAAGCCCACCTCAGTTAATCCCTACCATTGTGTCGCTGAGTTGTCATAATGCTTTAGCAAATGTACATTATACCAGGGGCTTGGGAGACACAATGTAAGTAACCTAATMTATGTCCCTCTAACTGCCCTGAATAACTCTGCTGATCCTACAGCTATTGTATGGAGCAATCATGTGCCTATGAACCAGATTTATGCTGTTAGCACTGAGGRYGTGTGCCCTAGTAGGAAGTCCACCGTGTGCAYCTCACCCTGCACTAACATAAATAACATGAGAATATCTACTTCTGCTAAGCTTCCCCGTAAAGCAATGAAAACAAGCAATGACCCATGTTAATAACTTGCTAGTAACAGATGACATTCATATTCTGACCATCTCTGAAACTCACTTAGATAATATATTTGATGATAAAGTGGTAGACATACAAGGTTATAACATTTAAAGAAAAGACAGAAATGACAGTGGTGGAGGTGTCACTGTTTATATTCAGAACCACATTCCTGTAAAGATTAGAGAGGATCTCATGTTAAATACTGTTGAAGTTATCKCATTTASGTAAYACCCAGATGCAGACTGTGTTGAAGTAACAAAAGTGTATTACAGGGGCAGGCAAACGACAGGTCAAGGCAGGTAGGGGTCAATAATCCAGGGAAGGGGTAAAGGGTCCAGAACAGCAGGCAGTCTCAGGGTCAGGGCAGGCAGAACGGTCAAAACCAGGAAGGACTAGAAAACAGGAGCAAGAAACAGGCAGAAGCAGGGAAACAAACGCTGGTAGGTTTTACGAACAAAACAAACTGGCAACAGACAAACAGAAAACACAGGTATAAATACACAGGGGATAATGGGGAAGATGGGCGACACCTGGAAGAGGGTGGAGACAATCACAAAGACAGGTGAAACAGATCAGGGTGTGACAGAAGTAATATGGCTACAGGTTCATCCGCCTCACCTAAAGCATTCTTGTGGGAAGCTGCTATAGACCACCAAGTGCTAACAGTCAGTATCTGGATAACGTGTGAAATGTTTGATAATGTATGTGATATCAACAGAGGGGTATATTTTCTGGGTGATTTAAATATTGACAAGATGCCCATTCAAAATAAAAGCACCAAATCTTAGGTTAGGTGCACTACTTTTCACGCACAACACATTTCTAGTGTTGATTAAGGTGTTAAATTAACACTCATTGTGTAAAAGAACCTCAGAGTTGGRTTTAACAACCAGTGTTGAGATTGTGATTGTGTCAATTTTACTCTGTGGAGATTAAAACGTTCCCACCCATCATTATCATATTTCCCAGCATGCTCTACTGCAGGTCGATTTTTTTAGGAATGTTTTTAATATCTGTAACTGATTGATTAATGTTATGCTACTCAAGGATAAATGACATACATTTTTCTATAGTAATACAATTAGTTAATTCGTTTTTTCGCACCCGTTGCTGAAATAGTTGTCCTCACAATGTTCTGGTAGTCGTTCTGAATGCAGATTGCAAGTTAATACAAATTCCAACTTTTAGATATCCTAAATCTGTCTGGATTCCAATAGAACATAAGCATCACTTTGCAAGCCAGCATAATATGACTTGCAGGTAGGCTTGCAAAATAATGATGGTGACATGAAGCATGGAAGCTTTCCAGCCAATTGTGTGGGAAATAGGTTCATTACTCAAGGCTTTGATCAAGACATGGTACACTAGCGGCACCTGCTGGTAAAAATAATGTATCAGTCAGCACTGAGATGTGTTAATAGTTGGTTTGTTGGTGTATAATATGGTGTATAATAATTTTTCCCTAAAATATATTATATTACTCAAAATGTTTGAAATTGGGTAAAAAATGTAAATCATCAAATACAATTGTATTGGTCATGTGCCAAATACAACAGGTGTAGACTTTACAGTGAATTGCTTATTTACCAGTCCCAAAAATGTAGAGTTAAAAAAGTAAGCCAAATATTTGCCATATAAAAAGGTAATAGTAACACAATAAAAACAATAATGAGTACCAATACCGAGTCAATGTGCAGGGGTATGAGGTAATTGAGGTAATAGAGTATGTACAGTGCCTTGCAAAAGTATTGCAAAAGTATTCATCCCCCTTGGTGTTTTTACTATTTTTTTGCTTTACAACCTGTAATTTAAACTTCTTAGGGCTAGGCCCCTTTTTTCTCCTCTTCCTGTCTAAATGACATGCCCAAAGTAAACTGCCTGTAGCTCAGGCCCTGAAGCCAGGATATGCATATAATTGGCACCATTGGAAAGAAAACACTTTGGAGTTTGTAGAAATGTTTAAATAATGTAGGAGAATATAACACAATGGATATGGTAGGAGAAAATCCAAAGAAAAAAAATGTKTTTTGAGAGAGAGAACATCCTCTTAGAAATGCAAGTAAAAGGTAATATTGAAAATGTAGCTCCCTGGATGCAATTCCTATGGCTTCCACAGGGTGTCAACAGTCTATGTTCAAGGTTTCAGGCTTGTAACTTGAAAAATGAAAAATAAATATCAGTTTTAGCAGAAGGACAGTCTTGGAAATGTGTATTMGCACGCGCCCTGAAGAAATTACGCACCTGATAAAATTGGTTTCCTATTGAACATACTTKTTTTTGTAAGAAATATGATAGTTTGATTACATTTTAGGGTGTCTGAGGAGTAAATAGAATGTATTTTGACTTCTTGAAACACATTTTAGGGGTAGATTTTCGGATTCCTTTCTCTGCATGTTGAACGAGTGGATTACTCAACGATGACGCATGGGATGTTTTCGCTGTAATGGCTACTGTAAATTGGACAGTGCAGTTAMATGAACAAGAATTTAAGCTTTCAGCCAATATAAGACACTTATATGTACATAAATGTTTCAAATCAAGTTTCACCGGAAGATGTCCTGCCAGCAGGACCCCTAGCCCTAATGTCTTGGAATGGCCTAGTCAAAGCCCAGACCTCAATCCAATTGAAAATCTGTGGTATGACTTAAAGATTGCTGTACACCAGTGGAACCCATCCAACTTGAAGGAGCTGGAGCAGTTTGCCTTGAAGAATGGGCAAAAATCCCATTGGCTAGATGTGTCAAGCTTATAGAGACTTACCCCAAGAGACTTGCAGCTGTAATTGCTGCAAAAGGTGGCTCTACAAAGTATTGACTTTGGGGGGGGTGAATAGTTATGCACGCTCAAGTTCAGTTTTTTGGTCTTATTTCTTTTTTGTTTCACAATAAAAAATATTTTGCATTTTCAAAGTGGTAGGCATGTTGTGTAAATCAAATGATACAAACCCCCCCAAAAATATTTTTTTAATTCCAGGTTGTAAGGAAACAAAATAGGAGAAATGCCAAGGGGGTGAACACTTTCGCAAGCCACTGTACATGTGGGTAGGGGTAAAAGTGAGGCAATCAGAATATATAATAAACAGAGTAGCAGCATACTGTATGTGTGTGGCAATATTGATGGTATAATGGCGCCGGAAGTGATGGCTGCCGTTTTGCGGCCTTCTAACCAGCTGTGCTATTTTGTTCATTTTTTCGCATTGTTTGTAAATTATGTTTTTACTTATTTTGTACATAATGTTGCCGCGACCGTCTCTTATGACCGAAAAGAGCTTCTACACATCAGATCAGCAAATACTCACCTCGAACTGGACAACGATTTTTCTTCAACGAGTCTAACGTGAAGGATATACTGCCTTCTCGAGAACAAGCCCAAATCCTCGCAATTTGCGTGAAGAAAAGACGGAGAAAAAGGGGGTGGAGGTCGGGCTGCCTTCTAAGAATTCATAGGTGAGTGAGTAAACCTCCACTACCATACATTCTATTGCCCAACATGCAATCATTGGAAAATAAAATGGATGATCTACGATTAATTAAGACTATCCTACCAACGCGATATTAAAAACTTCAGTTGTGGCTGAATGACGACACGGATAATATAGAGCTGGCTGGGTTTATTGCGCATCAGCAGGACAGAGAAGCTACGTCTGGTAACATGAGGGGCGGGGGTGTGTGTCTTTTTGTTAACAACAGCTGGTGCATGATGTCTAATATTAAAGAAGTCTCGAGGTATTGCTCACCCGAGGTAGAGTACCTCATGATAAGCTGTAGACCACACTACCAAGAGAGTTCAAATCTATATTATTCGTAGCCGTCTATTTACCACCACAAACTGATGCTGGCACTAAAACCGCACTCAACAAGCTGTATAAGACCATAAGCAAACATGAAAATGCTCATCCAGAAGCGGTGCTCCTAGTGGCCTGGGACTTTAATCCGGTTCACGTTACCGTGGTTGTGCTTTGTGCTACCTCGCCTGTGCCTTTGGGCCAGGGTGTATATTAAAGTTCTCCTGTTATCACCCATCTCTGCTCTCCTGCGCCTGACTTCCCGGCAACCAGTCACTNCCCACTCAATCAGAACATAAGCAAAAAAGAAGAATTGAAAAGCCCTCTTCATTACTGTATGTAGACTAGATTACATTTTCAGTTCAGATTAATGTGTAAGTCCATGCATCTGCTATTTGTGTTTTCACAGCTAAGACCCATCATGTTCCCTGATTAAGAGGTGTCAACTCTACCAGTGTCAACTCTCTCCTAACATGACCTGAAGCCGTGTCCCATGTGCCCTCATCCACTGGAGAATTGAATGTTTCCTCTCCAAGAGCTGTGCATAGCCCTGTCAATTGTCTTTCATTACTGTATGAACAGTCAGTGAAATTCAGTAACACAATCACATTATTACACATAAATGAGATTTTACTCCTTGCTTGGACTGAAGTCATTAATTCATAGCTCTTTTGTCTAACTGTGTTGTGTACTGTTTTTCTGTGTTCCCAGTCAAATCCTGTCCTGCCCTCAGTAGAAGAGTTGAGCTCTTCTCCAACACCCTCCATCCATGATGAGCCTGTCGTGTCCTGAAGTCAAGCCTCTGAAGACATCTACCCCTGTCTTATCCTGTCCTGAAGTCAAGCCTCTGAGGATATCAAGTCTTGCCTCATACCCTCATTCAATCACTGTTGTGATCCCTTCCCTACACTGTGTGAGTAGCCCTCTCATTTTTTGAAAAATACCATAGTAAACCAATATATCATATTATGGGTCTATTGAAGGACATAATACAGAAATCCCCATCAAAATCATCAGTTTAATCTAGAGATATAAGGTGGCRGAGCTACAGCAGTTTTTGTCAGACCATGAGATATCCCAAAAAGTGGTCTTCTCACAAAAACGTCTGTAGTGTCTGAACGGTTTGGCCACTCTGCGACCAAACTATTACAACAGAGCTATCCTTCTATGGAAAGGAGAGACTCTCACGAACATCTCCGTTTTGCTCTACAATCCATATTTTATCAAATCATTTTTTATATACAATACTTTTCAAAAGTTTGGGGTCACTTAGAAATGTCATTGTTTTTGAAAGAAAAGCAATCTTTTTTGTCCATTAAAATAACATCAAATTGATCAGAAATACAGTGTAGACATTGTTAATGTTGTACTATTGTAGCTGGAATATCTACATTATGGAATATCTACAAAGGCGTACAGAGGCCCATTATCAGCAACCATCACTCCTGTGTTCCAATTGCACGTTGTGTTAGCTAAACCCTTTTGCAATTATGTTAGCATAGCATTAGCATTTGTGGGTTCGATTACAGGCTCAAAATGGCCAGAAACAAATAACTTTATTCTGAAACTGGTCAGTCTATTCTTGTTCTGATAAATTAAGGCTATTCCATTCGAGAAATTGCCAAGGAACTGAAGATCTTGCACAACGCTGTGTACTACTCCCTTCACAGAACAGAGCAAACTGACTCTAACCAGAATAGAAAGAGGAGTGGGAGGCCCCGGTGCACAACTGAGCAAGAGGACAAGTACATTAGAGTGTCTAGTTTGAGAAACAGATGCCTCACAAATCCTCAACTGGCAGCTTCATTAAATAGTACCCACAAAACACCAGAATCAACGTCAACAGTGAAGAGGTGACTCCAGGATGCAAACATAAGATAAACTAAAGAATGACACAAACTTAACAACTAAAAAGCACTCTAAGGAAAAGTAAAGCTTAAAAGATGTGTTTTAAGATCACATTACTGCCAGATGACCTGAGGGACCTACTGGGTACATAACTCAAAAGCATGTCTGACGTATTGGGGTGCACAATTGTGAATTGATTTAAAAACAAATAGAAGAATCTTCAAATTAATTCTAAAACTCATAGGCAGCCAGTGCAGAGACCTTAAAACCGGTGTAATGTGTGGGAAGCTGAAATACAGCAAGAAATATCAGTAGAGACATAGCATGAAATCTGCTCTGAGGCCCACCTAGTTACCTGTTCAAACTACCTGGAGGGAATTTAAATGAAAGATTATTACAAGATTCTTCAGAACACCACATATAACAGATAAAATGGGTCCTTCATTCTCTAGGAGGAACAAGTAAGCAACTATACATTCTGGTCATGTCCAAAGTTGAAAGTGTATTGGGATGATGTTTATACAGCTTTAAATGAGGTGTACCATGTAGAAATACCTGAAAACAAATTGTATTGGTCACATACACATGGTCAACTGTTCTGCATGCGGCTATGGAACCCTGACCTGTTCACCGGACGTGCTACCTGTCCCAGACCTGCTGTTTTCAACTCTCTAGATACAGCAGMAMCAGTAGAGATACTCTCAATGATCGGCTATGAAAAGCCAACTGACATTTACTCCCGAGGTGCTGACTTGTTGCACCCTTGACAACTACTGTGATTATTATTTGACCATGCTGGTCATTTATGAACATTTGAACATCTTGGCCATGTTCTGTTGTAATCGCCACCCGGCACAGCCAGAAGAGGACTGGCCACTCCTCATAGCCTGGTTCCTCTCTAGGTTTCTTCCTAGGTTTTGTCCTTTCTAGGGAGTTTTTCCTAGCCACCGTGCTTCTACACCTGCATTGCTTGCTGTTTGGGGTTTTAGGCTGGGTTTCTGTACAGCACTTTGATATATCAGCTGATGTAAGAAGGGCTATATAAATACATTTGATTTGATTTGGTTAGCAGATATTAATGCGAGTGTAGCGAAATGCTTGTGCTTCTAGTTCCAACAGTGCAGTAATATCTAACAAATAACAATTCCCAGCAACTACCTAATAATACACACAAATCTAACAAGTAATCTAACAATTCCCCAACAACTACCTAATACACACAAATCTAAAGGGGTGAATGAGAATATGTACATATAAATATATCGATGAGCGATGACCAAGCGGTCATAGGCAAGGTGCACTAGATGGTATAAAATACAGTATATACCTGCGATATGGGTACTAATATATGTAAACATTATTAAAGTGGCATTATTTAAAGTGCCATTGTTAAAAGTGACTAATGATACATTTATTAAAGTGTCCAGTGATCGGGTCTCAATGTGGGAAGCAGCCTCTCTGAGTTAGTGAATGCTATTTAGCATTCTGATGGCCTTGAGATAGAAGCTGTTTCTCAATCTCTCGGTCCCAGCTTTGATGCACCTGTACTGACCTCGCCTTCTGGATGATAGCGGTGTGAACAGGCAGTGGCTCGGGTGGTTGTTGTCCTTGATGATKTTTTTGGCCTTCCTGTGACATCGGGTGTTGTAGGTGTCATGGAGGGCAGGTAGTTTGCCCCCGGGGATGCGTTGGGCAGAACGCACCACCCTCTGGAGAGCCATGCGGTTGATGGCGGTGCAGTTGCCGTACCAGGCGGTGATACAGCCTGACAGGATGCTCTCGATTTTGCATCTGGAAAAGTTTGTCAGGGTTTTGGGTGACACACTATGCACACTATGTTTGTCTATTGTTGTGACTTTGATGACCAATTTATGCAGAAATACAGAAATCCACACTGTCTGTGTGGGTGGACCATTTCAGTTTGTCTGTAATGTGTACGCCCAGGAACTTAAAACTTTCCACCTTCTCCACTGCTGACACTTCGATATATATAGGGGGGTGCTCCCTCTGCTGTTTCCTGAAGTCCATGATCATCTCCTTTGTTTTGTTGACACCCTGGTTACTCTCCTGGGGAGTCACCAGGCACTTAGTGGGACTGTAATTTGTCCTGTAATTTCAACAGGACAATGACCCAAAACACACCTCCAGGCTGTGTAAGGGCTACTTGACCAATGTCATGACTGGCCTGTGAGGATCAGGTTACAATGGACCGACTGAAAAATAGCTTCTATCTCAAGGCCATCAGACTGTTAAACAGCCATCACTAACACAGAGAGGCTGCTGCCTACATACAGGCTTGACACCATTGGTCACTAACAAATGGATCACTAGTCACTTTATTAACGACACTTTAATACTGATGTTTACATGTCTTGCACTACTCATGCCAGATGTATATACTGTATTTTATACCATCTATTGCATCTTGTCTATGCCGGTCAGTCATGGCCCATCCATATATTTATATGTACATATTGTTATTCCTTCCCTTTACTTAGATTTGTGTGTTTTAGGTAGTTGTTGTGGAATTGTTAGATTACTTGTTAGATATTGCTGCACTGTCAGAACTAGAACCACAAGCATTTTGCTACACTAACAATAACATCTGCTAACCATGTGTATGTGACCAATAAAATTTGATTTGAAGCTCAGTTGTTCAATAGTTATTCCATTCCCGAGCCCAGCTCAAGAGTAGATTTGCCTTGTGAATGCGTAAATATTTGTAGCTGTTTGAGAGATGCGCCAAAATAGAGCAGGGATGGGAAGATCTGATAACTCAATGTCTATACCTGGCTAATGGAGCTTGGATACCCCCTTCCCCTCAACACACACACACACGCTGGTCCCCCATGGAGAACCTTCTTCCCTGGCACCTCTGTGCAGTCAGTCCACAGTATTCTGCCCCCTCTCTGATTGTCAGAGTGCGACCCTGTGTGTCTTAGATGCGTGTGTGTTGGCTGCCAGCCAAAAGTCAAGTGATTCCTGTATGATGTCCACTGCATGCTCTTCCCACAAAGAACGATCCCACTTTGATTTGCTCCTGTCTCCCAACTTCCTCCAGTTTCCCATATCACCCTCCCTTCTCCTGTCTGCCATCTCACTACGGTCTCTCTCTCATGTCTCATTCTCTTCCCATCTCCCTGTCGCTCTCCTCTGTTCTCCCTCCTCCCTTCCTTCTCCTGTCTCTCCCATCCCACTACCATCTCTGTCATGTCTCCTTCTCTTCCGATCTCCCTCTCTATCCCCTCTCCTCTGTCTCCRTCCCTTCTACCTATCTTTTTCCTCTCATTTTCCTCCCTTCCCTCTCCTTTTGTCTCACAAGTGTCTCCATTCCTTGACCTCCCTTCTCTCTGTTCTTCCTATCTTCTCTCTCACTTCCCTTACTCCTGTCTCACTCCCGACTCCCATTCTCCCTTCTGTATTTTACTTTTCTCTCTCTCCTTCCTCTCTCCCTCCTCCAGTCTGTTGATTCCTTCCCACTCTCAGACAGAGCGGCTGTGACAGGCGTGTTATGGTGACTGAGTCTGATTAGATAACCTGTGATGAAAAGTCAGATAAAGCCCCATATGCTCAGCTACACTTCATCTGGATTTGGGTGACAACAGAAGAGGAGGAGAACGAAAGGAAGGATGAAAAAAGAAATTGGGTCACACTTCAAGCAATAATGACGTTATAATGCTCTTGCGCAATCTCTACTGCAGCACGGAATAAATCACAGACGCAACACCCTTCAAAGAGAATAACGAATGTCCCCCCACCCCGACCTACCCCGCCTCCACACCCCATACAATAAGGATTTGCGTCAAAAAAAATGTTTGACAAATGAATCTGACACCTAACACTACCGCCCTCCACCCCACTCCTCAATGACATTCAATAGCCAATGACATTCAGAATTACTTTTCCTCATAGGCGTTCAAACTAAGATTGATCAGTAGAAAATATGTTGTGCGGGAGATTAGGGGATAAGGTTGGGCAAGTTTCCATTACTGGATTCGACTGGTCCTAGTCTCGCATTGCCATACCTTCAAAATCACGTCATTGTCACGCATCCCTTGGAGGTCTGGAGAATTTTGTATTGCAAAATAGGTTTGAATGGTCCGCTGGCTCCCAGCAGCAATATTTTGATTGGATGTTACATTTCAAGAACCCTCCCCCACATGCCCATTGGTGCTACGTATTATGTTTGTCGCTGTTTTCAGACCGGGAAGGACACATTTTGCAGGGTTTTTCCGTATGCTCGTTTGCAACATTGCAGAAAACCTGGAGGAAAAACGTAATTATGTTTTGCCAGAAGTGTGCTCCACACTCCAAAGGAGTTCTGAGGTTGTCCCCATAGGAGAACCATTATTTAACCAGGAAAAGACCCTTGGGGTTATAAACCTCTTTTTCGAGGGGGATCTGGCAAGAGGTCAGCAGGAAGCAGTCAGTGTGTACATTAAACACAAGAACACAATACAATACATCAAAAACAATGACAATGGTCAATATTTCTGTGGAGAGGGTTCTACCTGGAACCAAAAGGAGTTCTCCTATGGGGACAGCTGAAGAAACCTTTTTGGTTGTAGTACCTTTTTTCTTAGACATACAACAACATATTTTGATGTGGATTTAATCAGCGATTTCCCGGCCATTCTCACCAAAGACTGTAAAACGATTAACACTGGGTCTCCACCCCTATTTTGCTATATTTCTGCCATGAATTTCCCCAGGCTTTCTCGTATTAGGGAAGCCTGGTTCTCGACTAGGTCCATTTATAAGGATAAGTTATTAATGGGCAACCAACGTGGTGGTGGTGGTGGTGGTGGGTGTGTGTAAGTGTGTGTGGATGCATGGGAGTGTGTGAGTGTGACACACAAGGAATAGAAGGTCATCCATCCATCATGACTGTACTCTAGAGCATAGCAGAGGAGAACAGGGAAGATTAATACAGCTCTGAGCACTACCAAGGCTCTCCACTATTCAATACAACATCACTAAAGGCATTTCCACACATCCAATATTGTGGTGGTGTTGTGTGTGTGTGCATATAAGTGTTTGTGCATGCATGGGAGTGGTGGTGGTGTGTMTGTGTTTTTCATTTAACCTTTATTTAACCAGGAAAAGACCCTTGGGGTTATAAACCTCTTTTTCAAGGGGGATCTGGCAAGAGGTCAGCAGGAAGCAGTCAGCGTGTACATTAAACCCAAGAACACAATACAATACATTGAAAACAATCACAATGGTCAACATTTTCCTCTATCAGAGCTTTAAACTCAAGTGATACCCTCTCATCCAGTTTTAAAGTATTTTGCAGCTTGTTTCAAGACTAAGGATATGTTGTATAAGTGAGGAGCACAGAAAAGTAGGCAATAGTCCAAGAACTGCATTGTACAATACATTAAAAACAATTACAATGGTCAACATTTTCCTCTATCACAGCTTTAAACTCAAGTGATACCCTCTCCTCCAGTTTTAAAGTATTTTGCAGCTTGTTTCAAGACCAAGGATATGCTGTATAAGTGAGGAGCACAGAAAAGTAGGCAATAGTCCAAGCACTGCATTGTACGCCAAGATGTATCAATGTTTTAGCCTTCTTGTAGGAAGGGAGGGACACTTCACCATGTCGTATAGATCAGTGTTGAGTGAGTGGTCTTGGATTTGTTAAAAATCTATGCGCACCGTGATATACAGTGTTAAGTATCTTAAGGGCACTGGCTGTAAGGGCGCTGGCATATAAACAATGTCACCATAATCAAGCACAGATTTTTTTTTTTATCCTTGGACAAGGTCTTTCCTGACTGACAGTGAAACACTATGTATTCCTGAATTAAAAACCCAACTTAAAATGTCAGCTTTTTGGATATCAACAGCTTTAAATATCAACTGGTTTGGGGATAGAACACAATTCTTTTAGAGAAAGTCTTTCAGCTTGGAATTCACCAGGTTCTCCGGAACTTTAACATGCACATGAAGTTTAGATATAGGGCGATAATTATCCAACTTGGGACGGATCTCCAGCTTTATGCAGAGGTGTGACGTATGCAGCTTTCCAGATTTCTGGATGCTACTTGATTTTGAATTTTAAGACCACTTGAAGTATCAAAAAGAATATGTAAAAAATGTATTTGATGAAAAATGTGTTTTGGCCTTACCGCTATTAGCCCATACAAATGCATAACTGAATAACTGATTCACTACATGGAACAACAAATAGTCCCAAAATAGCATCAAAAGGAAGTTTGTTCTGAAGTGTCTGTCCTATATCTGAGCGATATATGAATGATGAGGAAACATTATTATTATTATTTTTTAACATGTATTTAACCCCTTATTTMTGGCACTAAACAGTCTCCATATACATATATTTCCATTCATTTGTTCAACTGGTACTGAGGGACCTTCAGATGAGTCTTGTGAGGCCTGTGGCAAAACAACTGACATGTACGTGTTCGTGAGAGCCTCTTCCCATAGAGGGGTAATAAATATCACTCAGACCCAGGCAGTATAGGAGCATCATGGCAAAAACGGATATAATTTCTACCCTCAGACCATGAGGCTGCTGAATCGCCACCACTAGTCAGCTACCTGCTCCCCCCTCCCCATGCTACTCCCCCCCCCACCCACCCTCAACTCTCACTTACCTTACCTGTTAGTCCCCCTATGGACATTCTTCTTCCCCTATGGACTTTACTCTGCCCCCACCCCAACGACATTCATCACTGTTGCAGTTGTTAATATGTATATTATTTTGGGGTTTTATTTCACTTAACGATCATGCTGCTGCTCCCCCCTCCTGTAACGGCAGTCGTAATCCTCCTCCTCGGACGAGGAGAGGCGAGACGGATCGGACCAATACGCAGAGTGGCTAGTTTCCATAGTGATTTAATAATTAACAAAAACAATATGCGATACAAAATAACTACCGTGACAGTCCTGTGTGGCGGAACACTAACACAAGAACAAACACCCACAAAACACACGTGAAACCCCGGCTGCCTTAGTATGATTCTCAATCAGGGACAACGATTGACAGCTGCCTCTGATTGAGAATCATACCAGGCCGAACACAAAACCCCAACATAGAAAATCACACATAGACAGCCCACCCCAACTCACGCCCTGACCAACTAAATAAATACAAGAAAAAGGAAAAACAGGTCAGGAACGTGACACCTCCCTCCCTCCCCAACAGTCTTTTCTCTGCATCCACCCCTATTGAAATGTATTTATTCATCACTGCCACAGTTACTATTATGTATATAGTGCTATTTCTATTRCTATTGTTTTATTACCATTTTCATTATTTTATTTCATACATTTTCACTGTACCCTGCAATCAAACCTGCAACCCTGTATATGCGATTATTAAAATCTGAATCTCTGAATCTGAAAAAACCTTTACGAAGCCAGTGCGATATATCAGTTAAGAAAATATTACCTTACAGGGAGCAGTATTATTTATTGAAAAGGCTCATTGGGGTTAGGGGTTGCTATTTCTGGTWCTGCTGGGGTAGAACAAAAGCCTCCAGGAAAGCTGGGTAGGGGTGTGACGAGGAAGGAGAAAGTGGCGCTGAGGGCCAGCGTCCGAGCCTCCCTCCTGGGCAATAGTGGAAAAAGCACCCAATTGTCATACTTGAGTAAAYGTAAAGATACCTTAATAGAAAATGACTCAAGTAAAAGTCACCCAGTAAAATCCTACTTGGGTTAAAGTCTAAAAGTATTTGGTTTTAAATATACTTAAGTATGAAAAGTAAATGTAATAGCTAAAATATACTTAAGTATAAATCATTTCAAATTCTTTATATTAAGCAAACCAGATGGCACTTTTTATTTTTATTTACTGATAGCCAGGGGCACGCTCCAACACTCAGATATCATTTACAAACAAAGCATGTGTTTAGTGAGTCCGCCAGATCAGAGGCAGTAGGGATGACCAGGGATMTTCTCCTGATAAGTGRGTGAATTAGCCAATTTCCTGTCCTGCTAAGCATTTATAATGTATTTTTGGATGTGAAAAATATAAATAATAAAGCACAGATACCCCAAAAAATTACATAAGTAGTACTTTCAAGTATTTTTACTTAAGTACTTTACACCACTGCTCCTGGGTAGGGGTGTGACATGGAAGGACAGCCAACTTAAAACATCTTCCCCCGGCTATGCATCTACAGTAGGCTTGGGGAGCGTTTATACCTTATAACGGGGTATACATTTTAGTATTTGTAGATACTTTGTAAGTAAATACCTGCAGTGCAATACATTAGGAGATAAAATAGATTGCGTACTTCATTTCATCTGTCACATTATTTTACATTTTAAGCTTTTTTGTTTTTGTTTCGGGGGAATGACGTCGGGTCCGGGAGCCGCTATAGGCTCTCATGCCTCAGACATATCACCAGGTTTCCCCTGCCTCCGCCGGTTCGTCAGGCTCCCCTGCGTCCACCGTCTCGTCATGCTCTTATGCCTCAGCTGGATCGCCAGGCTCCCCTGCCTCAGCCGGTCTGTCAGGTTCCCGTGCCCCAGCCGGCGACAGGTTCCCACGCGTCTTCAGGGGTGACCGGTCCGCTCCTGATCCCCGGGATTGTAATTTTGGTCAGCGTCCTGCGGCCGGAGCCACGCGTCTGGGAGGGGGTACTGTCACGTGTGCTCCCTCTCCGGCCTCTAGGTTACCAGCCTGCTCGTTATGGCATACACCTGTCACCATCGTTACGCGCACCTGTGCATCATCATACTCACCTGGACTCCATCACTTCCCTGATTACGTTCCGTATATATGTTTTTTTCCCACCTTTATTTAACCAGGTAGGCTAGTTGAGAACAAGTTCTCATTTGCAACTGCGACCTGGCCAAGATAAAGCAAAGCAGTTCGACACCAACAACAACACAGAGTTACATATGGAATAAACAAACATACAGTCCATAATACAGTAGAAAAAGTCTATATACAGCATGTGCAAATGAGGTAGGAAAAGGGAAGGCAATAAATAGGCCATGGTGGCAAAGTCATTACAATATAGCAATTAAACACTGGAATGGTAGATGTGCAGAAGATGCATGTGCAAGTAGAGATACTGGGGTGCAAAGGAGCAAGATAAATAAATAAATACAGTATGGGGATGAGGTAGATAGATGGGCTGTTTACAGATGGGCTATGTACAGGTGCAGTGATCTGTAAGCTGCTATGACAGCTGGTGCTTAAAGGTAGTGAGGGAGATGTGAGTCTTCAGCTTCAGTGACTTTTGCAGTTCGTTACAGTCATTAGCAGTAGAGAACTGGAAGGAAAGGCAACCAAAGGAGGAATTGGCTTGGGTGTCCAGTGAGATTTCCTGCTGGAGCGCGTGCTACGAGTGGGTGCTGCTTGGTGACCAGTGAGCTGAGAGGCGGGGCTTTACTAGCAGAGACTTGTAGATAACCTGTAACCTGTAGCCAGTGGGTTGGATTAACCTCACATCTACCATTAAGGGTACGGCTAAAGGCTATAAGAACTGGTCGTCTAGTACGTTCGTCACAGAGAGTAAAAGGAGCAGGTTTCTGGGCGCAATAGAATAGTCAAAGCATAATGTACAGACAAAACCTAGGCATTGTTTGATGATGATAGAGAATATTGTTCTAGAAACATTTAAAATAAGCTGATGTCACCGCATGTGAGGGAGGTGGAACTAATGGGTTGGCTAAGCCATATTGAGCAGGGCTAGAGGCTCTACAGTGAAATAAGACAATAGTCTAACCAGAACAGCAATGGACAAGGCAATTGACATTAGGGAGAGGCATGTGTAGCCGAGTGGTCATAGGAGTCCAGTGAGTAGTTAGGCTGGTTGGAGACGCGGCGATTAAGACAGCTGCAGGCCGGGGCAAGCGAGCTTCTTACAAGATGGCGCCGACCGAGATGGCCGCCTCGCTTCGCGTTCCTTGGAAATATGCAGTATTTTGTTTTTTTATGTGTTATTTCTTACATCGGTACCCCAGGTAATCTTAGGTTTCATTACATACAGTCGGGAGGAACTACTGATATACGATTAACGTCAATTCACCATCGTTATACCAGGAATATGACTTTCCCGAAACGGATCCAGTGTTTTGCCTTCACCCAATACAATGGATCTGATCCCAGCCGGGACCTATGCGACGCCGTAAAAGGGGCAACGTAGCGGTCTCTTGGTCAGGCTTCGGAGACGGGCACATCGCGCTCCACTCCCTAGCATACACTGTCCAGTCTCTTGACAATAAGGTTGATGAAATCCGAGCACGGGTAACATTCCAGGAGACATCAGGGATTGCAACGTGCTCTGCTTCACGGAAACATGGCTAACTCAAGAGACGCTAACGGAGTCGGTGCAGCCAGCTGGTTTCTTCACGCATCGCGCCGACAGAAACATACATCTTCTGGTAAGAAGAGGGCGGGGGGTATGCCTTATGATTAGAGACGTGGTGTGATCATCATAACAACACACAGGAACTCAAGTCATTCTGTTCACCTGATCTAGAACTTCTCACAATCAAATGTCGACCGCATTATCTACCAAGGGAATTCTCTTCGATCATAATCACAGCCGTATATATTCCCCCCAAGCAGACACATCGATGGCCCTGAACGAACTTTATCTGACTCTTTGTAAACTGGAAACCACACACCTGAGGCTGCATTCATCGTAGCTGGGGATTTTAACAAGGCTAATCTAAAAAAAACTCCCTAAATTCTATCAGCATATCGATTGTGCTACAGGGTGGTAAACCCTGGATCATTGTTATACTAACTTCCGCGACGCATATAAGGCCCTCGCGCCTCCTTTCGGAAAACCTGACCACGATCCATTTTGTTGATTCCAGCCTACAAACAGAAACTAACAACAAGCTCCGCGCTCAGGTCTGTTCAACGCTGGTCCGACAATCTGATTCCACGCTTCAAGACTGCTTCGATTACGCGGATTGGAATATGTTCCGCATTGCGTCCAACAACAACATGGACGAATATGCTGATTGGTGAGCGAGTTCATTAGGAAGTGCATTGACGATGTCGTACCCACAGCAACGATTAAAACATTCCCAAACCAGAAACCGTGGATTGACGGCAGCATTCGCGTGAAACTGAAAGCGCGAACCACTGCTTTTAACCAGGCAAGGTGACCGGAAACATGACCGAATACAAACAGTGTAGCTATTCTCTCCGCAAGGCAATCAAACAGGCTAAGTCCCAGTAAGAGACAAAATAGAGTCGCAATTCAACAGCTCAGACACAAGAGGTATGTGGCAGGGTCTACAGTCTATCACGGATTACAAAAGAAAACCAGCCCCGTCGCGGACCAGGATGTCTTGCTCCCAGACAGGCTAAATAACTTTTTTGCCCGCTTTGAGGACAATACAGTGCCACTGACACGGCCGCTACCAAAACCTGCGGGCTCTCCTCACTGCAGCCGAGGTGAGTAAAACATTTAAACGTGTTAACCCTCGCAAGGCTGCAGGCCCAGACGGCATTCCCAGCCGCGTCTCAGAGCATGCGCAGACCAGCTGGCTGGTGTGTTTACGGACATATTCAATCAATCCTTATCCCAGTCTGCTGTTCCCACATGCGGGCACCATTGTTCCTGTTCCCAAGAAAGCTAAGGTAACTGAGCTAAACGACTACCGCCCCGTAGCACTCACTTCCGTCATCATGAAGTGCTTTGAGAGACTAGTCAAGGCCATATCACCTCCACCTACCGGACACCCTAGACCACTCCAATTTGCTTACCGACCCAATAGGTCCACAGACGACGAATCGCAACCACACTGCACACGCTCCTAACCCATCTGGACAAGAGGAATACCTATGTGAGAATGCTGTTCATCGATTACAGCTCAGCATTTAACACCATAGTACCTCCAAACTCGTCATCAAGCTCGAGACCCTGGGTCTCGACCCGCCCTGTGCAACTGGGTCCTGGACTTCCTGACGGGCCGCCCAGGTGGTGAGGGAGGTAACAATCTCCACCCCGCTGATCCTCAACACTGGGCCACAAGGGTGCGTTCTGAGCCCTCTCCTGTACTCCCTGTTCACCCACGACTGCGTGGCCATGCACGCCTCCAACTCAATCATCAAGTTTGCGGATGAACTACAGTGGTAGGCTTGATTACCAACAGACGAGACGGCCTACAGGGAGGAGGTGAGGCCTCGGAGTGTGGTGTCAGGAAAATAACCTCACACTCAACGTCAACAAAACAAAGGAGATGATTGTGGATTCAGGAACAGCAGAGGGAGCACCCCCTATCCACATCGACGGGTCAGTAGTGGAGAAGGTGGAAAGTTTTAGTTCTCGGTGTACACATCAGGACAAACTGAATTGGTCCACCCACACAGACAGCGTTGTGAAGAAGGCGCAGCAGCGCTCTTCAACCTCAGGAGGCTGAAGAAATTCGGCTTGTCACCAAAAGCACTCACAACCTCTACAGATGCACAATCGAGAGCATCCTGTCGGGCTGTATCACCGCCTGGTACGGCAACTGCTCCGCCACAACCGTAAGGCTCTCCAGAGGGTAGTGAGGTCTGCAGAACGCATCACCGGGGCAAACTACCTGCCCTCCAGGACACCTACACCACCCGATGTCACAGGAAGGCCATAAAGATCATCAAGGACAACAACCACCCAAGCCACTGCCTGTTCACCCCGCTATCATCCAGAAGGCGAGGTCAGTACAGGTGCATCAAGCAGGGACCGAGAGACTGAAAAACAGCTTCTATCTCAAGGCCATCAGACTGTTAAAACAGCCACCACTAACATTTAGCGGCCGCTGACACATACTGACTCAACTCCAGCCACTTTAAAAATGGGAATTGATGGAAATTATGTAAAAATGTACCACTAGCACTTAAAAATGCCATTAATATAATGTTTACATACCTACATTACCCATCTCATATGTATATGTATATACTGTACTCTATATCAGCTACTGCATCTTGCCATCTTTATGTAATACATGTACCACTAGCCACTTTAAACTATGCCACTTTATGTTTACATACCCTACAGTACTCATTTCATATGTATATACCGTACTCTATACCATCTACTGCATCTTGCCTATGCGTTCTGTACCATCACTCATTCATATATCTTTATGTATATTCTTTATCCCTTTACACTTGTGTGTATAAGGTAGTAGTTGTGGAATTGTTAGGTTAGATTACTTGTGTGTTATTACTGCATTGTCGGAACTAGAAGCACAAGCATTTCGCTACACTCGCATTAACATCTGCTAACCATGTGTATGTGACTAATAAAATTTGATTTGATTTGATTTGAGCTAGCAGAAGGGCCTGAGAGGGACATCGCGACGGAGGAAATTCGCCTGGCAACAGGGGTTTTCTGCATCACATATTTTCATTATACACAGAAAGTTACAGTAACGTACACACTTTTGAAGTTCACTCCAACATGCACTAGTCAATCCATCCAAAACTCTGAACTTATTATAACCAGATCAAAAACAGCTATGACCCAGAACCCTGTCATCTCTCACCCACCCTCAGGGGGGTCAATCTTAACCAGATGTATCCGGTTTTCAGGGGAAATTGAAAGAGAGCCTGTGACCCGACTGAGGCTTTTGGACGTTAAGGCAACACTCCATCTTAACTCCTCCTCCACATTTACTGGAGTGGTTGAACAGTGCAGAATAAAACCTCCAGGCAGTTTTTTTTCTATGCTCAGGAACAGAAAGAAACACTGCTCAGGCGTTTCTTTTACGCCTGCTATGTTAGACTCTCTCACCTAACAAGCTGACCACACCACTCTCGTTGCAAAATAAATGTACACATACATGTTATTCAATCATTTAATCTAAACTGCTCGTACGTCAACAAGAGTCTGACTAGCCAGGCGTTAAAATACAAATTGCTTCTATTTTTGACGCATGACACGCTGCAAGTCCTGCCTCTCCCATCTCCTCATTGGTTTTTAGGAGAATCACAAGGCTGATTGAAAGATGACTGGAGTGTGGACCTCAGTACCAGTTGGTGGTGGTAATGCACAAAGTTGGTTGCCAACCGACATATAAAGTCCACAGAAAAGAAGACTAGACACCGACTACTACTAAAGGAGATTAATAGAAACCAGTGGCGCAACTTTCACATGTCCCATGTCCACTCCCACATTCTGAAATAGCATTTTTATCATTGGGATGTGATACAAAACGAGGCAACGGTGAGCTTTAGTACCACGGGGCCACGAGCTTTCAGGTAGGCTGTTTGGAGTGTTTATCCGACTGAAAATAAATAAGTAAAATAATATGTCCCCCCCACTTCTAAAAGCAAAGTTGCGCTCCTGCAAGAAATTATTTGTTTTCAATTTTATCTGTGGATTAAATGTCAGAGTAGAGAACCTAGGATTTTTTTAAACTCAGAGTTTTCAGTTTCAGAACAGGTGATAACAATTAGTTCAATCAACTCCGAGTTAAGTTAACCCTGAGTAAAGCACGTGCATGAGGAGATAAAAAGCCCTCAATGGAACGCAGATAACATGATTCATCATGGCAACAGGAGAAAAAAGGGCTTGAACCTACTACTTCTCCCCTGTGCAGTTAGAAATATTAAAGAATGTGTATGCAGAATATGAGTAAAAATTTAAGAAAAAAAGCAATACTGTGCCAGCAGCAAAAAAATGTGAGCTGGCGTGGCATTAACTTGCTGACCGAGTCAATGCGTGAGTATTAAATTGAAAAATAAAAGTTATCTCGAGTGTTCCACTTATTCAACATGTATATGTGTGTGAGTGAGCGTTTTAATATTTATGCAGGTGCAAACCAACAGGCACAAAACGTACTCAGCAGCAACTGAAGATGAAATATAAAAATATACTTCAAATAGTTAAGGTATGATTTCATTACAAGCAATGGTGATGTTGTTCAGCCTACCCTACCTAATTAAACAGCATTCCGTGGTTACATTCAACATGTGATATATTTAAGTACTTAGAAAGTMGTCCCTTTTTGAACTTAGAAAATTTCACAAGCACAAAAAAGTAAAATTTTCAGCCATCCCAACACCGCCAGTATTTAATATTGTCTATTTGAAAGTAACCCCTAAATGCCTTTATACATACAAGTCTAGAAATGTGTGCTTACTGGATATCAAATTTGACCTCCATTACAGCCAATAGAAAAAAGGCTGAGGGCTGAAAAACAGGTGGGGGGGGGGGGTCCACCACCACCACCACCACTCAGAGGCTGAAGAGAAGGCCCTCAGTCAAAACAGTGGGCGACCTATTTCTGAAGGCATCTCTGGAGGAAGCTCATTTGACCCAACCAGGTTAGTTATTCAAATTAATGAWACAGTGCCTTGCAAAATTAATCATCCCCTTGGCGTGTTTACTATTTTGTTACATTGCAACCTGGAGCAATGTTTTGCCTTGAAGAATAGGCAAAAATCCCAGTGGTTAGATGTGCCAAGGTTATAGAGATATACCCCAGGAGACTTGCAGCTGTAATTTCTGCAAAAGGTGGCCCTACAAAGTATTGACTTTGGGGGGGTGAATAGTTATGCACGCTCAAGTTCTGTTTTTTTGCCTTTCATGTTTGTTTCACAATAAAACATTTTGCATCTTCAAAGTGGTAGGCATGTTGTGTAAATCAAATATATGTACATTCATCCTTTTGCCAGTGTTACCTCAGTGACGCCCACCCATCCATCTTTGACACAACTTAGCGCACTGATTTTCTTGTAGCGGTACAATTCTTTGTAATTGACTGCTGTTACTTTTTCAGATTCTTAGTTGTCCTTCAGACATCTATATGAAGGTGACTCAGTTATATATTTGAAAAATGTGGCCTGCACACTTGTAAAACCAAAATTCAAATTAGGTGGGGCACTTTTCTGGGTAAAGTTATACATGTAACTGTCTAATCTTCATCTTCTACCAGTTACTGGTGTAATCTGTCTGGTGGAACCTTTTGCCATAACAGACCTCCATGCAGTTGTAAGTATACTTAATACTCCACAGATTTTTCATAATGGGTTAGAGTAGAACACAAATTGTTAATTTTCATTACAGGAGGATGAAGACACCTTGTCAGCTGCCACAGAGGGGGAAGATCGAGTCCTATTGAGGTTTACACCTTAAACATAAGTTGACGATAGTGTTGTACCATAATAAAACTTGCACCTTTTTCTAACAGAGCAGTGCTGGAATTACAATGAGGCGGAGGGTCCATCCACCTCCACAGCACAACTTACCTCAGTAAGATGTTGTTCAGCATCGGCCCATGACTTACAATGAAACTAAGTAGACCTGGCACTGTGTTTCTATAGCTCCATGTGAAACAGCTGTACAAGGTGTACTTGGATAAATAAATTGAAAACTGTAATTTAGAAATTGACCACATGCTGCAGATGCAAAATATAAAAATAGAACTGCTGGAACATCAGTTAAAGGTGGGTGAGGTGCCCACAGGTGGATGATTTAACTTTTTTGAACATAAATATTAACTACTGTACTGCATGTGTACTTGCAGGAAATGAGGCAGACTTCATAAAAAGCAAGGCATATTGTCTTTATTTGACACTGCGGAGGTGATGGGTCAATCAGAAATGACGGTAGCATATTGTCTCGGACTGCTCTTCCATCTCGTGCGTCAGCGGAGTGGTCAGGATCGTTAACTGGTTGAGTAGGACATTGTTCTCAAATTGTGGCAATGTTGTGGAGAATCACACATGCCAATGTCACATGCCCTTTCTGGGGGGGGTCCTATGAAGGCACTGGAACCGAGCCTTGAGCATCTCAATGGTCATCGCTACCCTGGCTTGTGTCCTGCAGTGAGCCAAGTTGTTGCTGCGGGCCGGGCTCAGGATCAGCAAATACGGCTGGCAGGGGTACCCGGTTASTGAGCAGGTAACCATCAAACTATGATAATACAGTTTAAAGTTTCAGTTGCAATWGCAGGAAACAAAATTGATTATAGGATATTGCTATTTAAACTCACCACGGGAAAATCTAGCGCTCAGTACTCACGAAAAACTTGCGATTCATGCAGACCCAGGCCACGCAGCCCACATCAGCAAAATGGAAGCAACATCACATTACACAGATCTTCAGTGCAGAACAGTAATTAGCTGCAGTAGCTGTATTGTGAAGTATCTTTCATTTGGAATGCTAAAGGCTACTATTTAGGCCTACCTGCACATTAATGCTGTGGAAAGACTTCCTATTCACAATCTCCATTTACTGAAGGAACTGTGACAGGAATATGAGTGCCATCTATGCAGCCAATCACACCTGGAAACCCTAAAATATATCAAATTAACTGATTAGTGCTTCAAGTCTCAAAGCTTCATACTAAATAAATGATTGCTTAGACTGATACCTGCAATTCTGTGGAATTCTTGTGGGTTTGTGACTTGGGAACACCACAAAAGTGTACAGTAAACATTTCAGTGGAATAGTCACTTTCTGACAGCCCAACAGATGGTTGCCTTGGAAATATGCTTAGCGTCACCGAGGTTATATAGAAAACTCTCGCTTGCCAAAAAACAAAGTGCAACAAAGAACTGAAGAACTGAGAGCATGTCCACGATGTGTCATATGAACYTTTTGAGGGCTGAGAATATTGTTCAGAAAAACATTAACGCTCAAACAGATAATCAGGGAATTAAAAATCCAAGCGGGGTCTGATCACTCTCTCCTGACGGTGATTTCGTGCTTCAATATCAACTGGCTCGTCAAGAAAAGGARACGCCACGTCTGACACCTTCAGTCTGCAGCCTATAGCTAAAGAGGAGAAACTCAGGGTTAGTTGAAAACCTGCCAGTGAGTAGGTTAGCTTCACGGAGTATGTTGCCATAGTAACTCACTCAGAGTTAAGCTGAACTGGCTTTGTGAAACCAAAAACCCAGAGTTCCCTTCAACTCCGAGTCAGCTGAGTTTTCACTAAACCCGCTTTCTGAAACAGGGCCCTGGTTGCCATTCCTGCAGTCAGTATGCCAATTGCACGCACCCTCAACTTGGGACATGTGTGGCATTGCGTTGACAAAACTGCACATTTTAGTGGCATTTTGTCCCCAGAACAAGGTGTATCTGTAATGATCATGCCGTCTAATCAGTTTATTGATATGCCACTCCTGTCAAATGGCTGGATTATCTTGGCAAAGGAGAACTGCTCACTGAGATGTAAACATTTATCCACAAAATTTAAGAAATAAGCTTTTTGTGCATATGGAACATTTATGATCTTATTTCAGCTCATGAAACCAACACTTCGTTGCATTTATATTTTTCAGTGTACAATCTGGTCCGGTTGCAGCCACTAGACCTTATTTATACGCCAAGCAATTAACAAACGTCTTAAGGCACGCTTTTACAAGTGTCACAAACYGCTGCTCCAGTAAGCCCCTTATGGTGAACGAGAGGCTTGAACATTTGAAGTTCAGTTCATTGCGCATTATGGACTCGAATTAAATGASCCTAAAGACTTGTTCTTTTGACTGAAGGAGTCAAAGATCCGAGTCAGTAAAACAAGCCGAACTTCCCATCAATACTGGACAGGGGCACACCACCAAAATGTACTTACTATATAGCAAAACCCTGACTGACACACAAACCTCACTATTGCCTAAAGGCTGATAATTTTTCCATCGCCCAAGTTGATCCTTTCACAACAAAAATGTATACATTCACATAATTATTTTGGAATTGCCCACTGATAGRGCTTAAACTATAAGAATGTGGTCAAATGCAGCTGAAAATGTAAGATCTCTTGCTACAAGAGTACAAAAATAAAAACGGTCACACGGTTGGACCTTCACCCGTACCTTTTTCAGCCTTGAACATGAAGAACAATTCAAGATATTTGTCAAACTTTATTTATAAAATACAAAACATAATCCATACAAACATTGCATCGCATTCATCACACACATCACCTTCATTAGCTGATTGCATACACAAACATGTTTGGCATGCCAAACATCATTGGCTGATTGCATACACAAACATGATGTTTGGCATGCCAAACATCACAAGGAGTTGGCAAGAGTAGAAACAGACTGGCACCCAGGCTAGTTTATTGTTGGTTGCTCTTGATCTTCTGTAGTCTCTTCATGAGGTCAGCTAGGTTGCCTGTGGAGCCGGAGTCAGCGGGCCGGGCGGGGCTCTGTGGGTGGCGCTGGTCTTGTGATTGGCGGTTGTGGAGGATCTGGGACATCTTGCTCTGGAGCACATCCATAGAGGGGGCCACGGGGGGCTTGGAGAGAAGACCGGTGCGCTCGTCCTCACCCTCCCTCTGCTGAGGCTACACGGGAGAAGGGGAATAGGAGAGAAATCCACTCACTATTTACAATAACAGCAACAAACTACTAGAACAGAAAATGTTTCAGTAACCACATTTCCATTCACAGTGCATGTGAGTGAAGTCATATTGTACATACAATTTTAATAAAATCACAGATGGGGTGGAAACAGGAAGTTTGTGTCAGTAAAATGTATTATGCGGGAAATGGCAGAGGAAATGCCTTTATGTTGAAATATTGATAAAATAACCATATCGAAGAACATTTGGAGTCACACGATGATATGGTGTGTGGTCCTCCCACTACGACTCAGAAAACCATAGTTAAAATTAAGCTACGGATMAAATACATTTCACAGGGTGGTGAAAGTTCAGTGATGAGCTTGATGCTGCTTTCCAATAAACCGAGGGTCTTATTTTGGTGACATAATCGATGCTTGACAAATAAAATTCTCACTCTTATCCATAATCTCATGTTGACTAGCCAATCCGCACAGCCCACCCACACTACCTGTTGGGTAGAACACAGGTGCCAAGACCAGAGTAGGCACGTGCTATTTAACAAATATATATATATWTTTTTAAATCTGTACAGTTGAAAATGCAATGGAAACACATTGAACTTTACATTTTTAGTCGGTACTTGAAAACTTAAGCAAAAAAGTACATTGTGTGCACTAACATCACACTGATTTTTATCTACAACAAATCCATTTGGTGGGAAAATGCTGATATTTTCTTTGAGGATTATAGATTATTCGCATGAAAATCTGTCACCAATTAGTCAGATGATGTTGCTTGCAAATAGGGATGTTAATTGTTGACTAAACCATCTGAATACATGTAATCGATCATGTTTGTCAGATTATAGGTGAATTTGAATAATGTAGTAAAATTAAATAAGCGTGTGTCTGTTTAATTCGCTATAAATCTTAATTATCAAACACCCACCGCATACAGAGCATTATTTAACCGGGACATCACCTGTCGGCAGCGAGAGCTCGCAGCTCCTAAAACAACTGCTTGCTGCATGGAGCAAAATGCATTCCTTTAAGCCTGTTCCTTGTGCAACATTTGTAAATGCAATGTAGTGTGAAAACAGTTGATGGTTACCATTTAAAAAGGGGGATCCCTTTCTATTGCTACTATATTTATTTCTCAACTCGCAATAGCAAGCAAATTGCACTGTTTTATAACCTGAATAGCTTATCTGGCATGATTAAAATGGAACCACGGGTGGGGGGGGGCGCGCCCTCTAGTCGGCATTTCAGTGCAAAGGCAATACGGTGGGGTATCAGACAGACAACGTGGTCACTGAAAATAACAACTCAACCCCCGTTACATTAATTTGTTTTATGCTACAATYTTTTTTCCAGTTGTTGGACAAGATGATTATGTAAAATTTGCCAATAGGCTAAAGTTCTATGGGATAGCTTACTACTGTAAGCGAGCAATTCAAAAAATGTTTTACATTGGCCATTTCATTTGAGTAGTTGAATGTTCAATAATAGCCTCTTGACTGTGATGATTGATTTTGTCAAGTTTCAGCTCTTAATGAAAAATGGCAGTGCCTTGTACGCACGCATTTGTATTTTACTAGTTGGAACAAATTTATTCGGTTGTTAACCCACTAGAGTTGATTGACTAAGTTACAATACATTTTAAAAATCACCATCAAAATCCGTAAGTTTATCTGCGGTGAAAAGTGACCGAGCTAGAGTGGTGTTTGTCAGACCATGACATCCCGAAAAATTGTCTTCTTGCAAAAACCTCTGTAGCGTCCGAACGGTTTGAGCTAAAAAAAATTATGACCAATATGGAAAGAGGAGATTCTCACAAAAGTGGTGTTCTCAGTTTTGATCTACAACTCCTACAAGTGTCACGGGACTAGTATGAACGTAACCGGTACCAGTATAAAAAAAAGTATGAAAGCCTACCCAAAAAAGGGGGTTAAATGTCTAAAAATATACATTTCCTGAGTAAAAAAAAATATATCCTAGATTTAGGACACACTTCAAAACCTTGTTTCTTATTATTTAATGTATTAGTCATATATTTGGCCATTTACAAATGTGTTATTCAAATGATTTCTATGGACTAAGAAGTAAAGGCTGAAACCAATATTTAATCAAATGTTTTTTGTTTTTTTATACCTAAAGGGGTCTTACAATTCAAAACTCAAATAGCTAAATGATCCATAGTACAACCATCTTAAAATAATTCCATATGCAGTTTAGAACCCTCATAACTACCCCATTTTACACTAAAGAATTCACCGGTTAATGGGGGTCGGTTAGTCAGCAGCAAAATTTACCGGAATTCGCATCCCTTCTTGCAAATACTGTACCTTGTTGTTGTTCTCCAGGCCATGCAGCTGTCGGAGTATCTTGAGTCGCTCCTGGTAGACTGAGGGTCTGAGCTCGTCTCTGCCAGGAGTAGGGTCCAGACCCACACCTAATGAGGATAAATAATAGGTTCGAACAGGTGGTGTTGAGAAGCATGTGAGGGGCTATATTCTCTATGCCTACCCTCTCGGTTGTGTGTACCTGTGGTGGGGTATGGTGTCCTGGCCTTGTCTCCTCTTTCTGTGCAGAGTTTGTTTAGGCTGTGCTCTACAAAGGTCTGAAATGTCTGTGGCAGCTTCTTCAGGTGGGAGGCAAGGTCCACCTCAGGGTGTCTCTGCTTAAACTCCCACAGCTTAGACACACCCTACAATTAAAGAGAGTCATGCTGTCAGGGAAACACTATGGCAGAGCATGGAAAAACCCAGACCAATTACACTGGGTAGGAAGACCCGCTCTCACACACACAGCTGATGCCAAACCAATCATCCCTAACCTAAGGCCTATATTTTGTAGATAACGTTCTTGGCTAGTTTGCCATTGGGTTAGATTGTCTGACAGTAATTACATGGGAATCTGAACCTCACCTCTTCGCTGTTCTCCTTGGAAGAGATCTTTTTGAAGATCTCCTCCAACACCTCTGCATCCTTTGATTTGGGAKCCTTTTAAGAGACGACAAATAGCAGATATGAGGCTATATACACWCAGTAACAAGCAGTATTCAGAGTGTCTTTGATGGAAATGTAGAACCATCTGTCATGAGGAAAAGAGAGCCCATGAACAAACTAGATGTGTAGGAGTGTACCGTGTGTGCAGTCTCTCTGTCTGTCTTGGCAGACTTGACAACCCTCTTCAGATGAGCCTCCAATTCAGACTCACTCTTGTTCTCAATCAGTGACAAGTGATCCAGGATCTGTTCATGGAAAGACAAACATTCAACAAACATCAAAACTATTGGGATAAATGTTGAAATCAAATTTTAGTAAAGGTATTGCGCCAAGTCCGTGAACACGCATGTAATTAAGACATAATTGGGCAATCACAAAAGCCAACAACCTGAGTAAACTGTCTGCATGTGCAACATCACGTTTATGTTGATTTTGTCCATCTACGATAATGACAGGATAAAATATCTGTGAATCAAGTGTATTAATTTGGGGGCAGGTGGAAACACGCATGAAACATTAAATGGACATTTAACTAGTTTGTGACCTGGGAGAAACATTGGGGTGTTATTTTACCTGAAATGTATTTGGTCCTTTGTAGAATTTTGACTCAGTCATACGAAAACAAACAATTAAGCCACAGATAAGGGGAAACCTAGTTAGTCATCTTTGATTAATCTCGTCGTTCCAAGCACCCACGTGAAAACCAATGAGTAGATGGGACAGGCGGGACTTGCAGTGCTTCGAGTGTCTCAAATAGAACCAAGATATATTTCAGTGTTTTGCAACAGATGGTTGCTGACACGCGCAAGGAATGTACATGCAATGAATAACATGTACACGTTAAATTGCGGTTAGGGTGTAAGGAACAGAAATTTTAAATAAACAAATTATGAGGATCCAAAGGAGAATCCAATGGTGTTTAAATAAGCAAATTACAGAACATGTCCAAAAGTATGTTGACACATGCGCGAACATATCATTCTGAAATCATGGGCATTAATATGGAGTTGGTACCCCCTTTGCRGCTATAACAGTCTCCACTATTCTGGGAAGTCAAATTCTTCYACACCGATCTTGACAAACCATTTCTGTATGGACCTTGCTTTGTGCACGGGGGCATTCATGCTGWAACAGGAAAGTGCCTTCCCCAAACTGTTGCCACAAAGTTGGACGCACAGACTCGTCTAGACTGTCAATGTGCTGTAGCATTAAGATMACCCTTCAATGGAAGTAAGGGGCCTAGCCCGAACCATGAAAAACAACCCCAGACCATTATTCCTCCATCAAACTTTACAGTTCGTCKGACTGCCAGATAGTGAAGCACGATTCATCACTCCAGATAATGTGTTTCCACTGCTCCAAAGACCAATGGTGGTGAGCTTCACACCACTCCAGCCGGCGCTTGGCTGTGTGCGGCTACTTGGCCATGGAAACCCATTTCATTCTCTCAACGAACAGTTCTTATGCTGACGTTTTTCCCAGAGGGAGTTTGGAACTCTGTAGTGAGTGTTGCAACCGAGGACAGACGATTTTTACCACTACAGCGTCCCCGTTCTGGGAGCTTGTGCGGACCACCACTTTGCGGTTGAGCCGTTGTTGCACCTAGACGTTTCCACGTCACAACAGCAGCACTTAGTTGACTGGGGCAGCTCTAGCTGGGAAGAAATTTGATGAACTGATTTGTTGGAAAGGTGGCATTCTATGACGGTGCCACATTGAAAGTCACTGAGCTCTTCAGTAAGGCCATTCTGCTGCCAATGTTTGTCTATGGAGATTGCATGGCTGTGCACTCGATTTTATACACCTTTAAGCAACAGGTGTGGCTGAAATAGACAAATCCACTTACACTATATATACACAAAAGTATGAGGATGCAAAGGGGAATCTAATAGTGTGTGTGCCAACCGTGGGCCCTGCCAGGCGGCAGAGTGTGTGTAGCAGAGTTTGGAGCGTGCGGTGGGGCATGTCAGTCTTGAGCTGCCGTAGGCGTTCTTTGGGGAAGAGCTTCATGAAGTTGTGCACATCCAGCAGGATCTTGTCCAGAGTAAGACTGCTTATGGTTTCTGGCAGGAACTTGATCATACGCCACAGACACTACACACAGAGAGAGACAGAGAGAGGTTTAGATTACATACACAAAATCCTACACAGGTCCTTGATGGCATGGAGCTCGGCCCCAGTGATGTACTAGGTGGTGCGGACACCCAAGCACATCACTGAGACTGAGCTCCCTGCCATCCAGGACCTCTGTCTCAGGCAGTGTGCCAGAAAATTGTTAAAGACTCTAGCCACCCAAACCATAGCCTGTTCTCTCAACTTCCGCACAGCAAGCGGTACCGGAGAATCAAGTCTAACATCAACAGACCCCTGAACAGCTTCTATTCCCAAGTCATAAGACTGCTAAATAGCACAAAAAAAACTGACCATCTGCAATGACGTTCCATTTCATTTTGAACCATCTCTTGGCACACAAACACTCACTATGCACACACTTAATTTGCTTACACACAATCATTTATGCTGCTGAATTTAGCTTTGCGCAACCCCTCCCTTTTGCCCTCAGAAAAGCCTCAATTTGTCATGGCATGGACTCTGCAAGGGGTCGAAAGCATTCCACAGGGATGCTGGCCCATGTTGACGACAAAGCTTCCTACAGTTAAGTTGGCTGGATGTCTTTTGGGTGGGTGGACCATTCTTGATACATGGAAATCGTTGAGCGTGATAAAACCCAGCTGCGTTGCAATTCTTGACACTCAAACCTGAGAGCTGATTGTCTCTCCGCTAGACACTAAAGACCCATCATATCTGGCACTGTGCCCTCAATTGTGGAATTGAACGCTTTAGCAGGATTCTCTTCACAATTGTCTGTGACAATTGCAGCTAAAATGGGTGTAACTTTTGTTGACAACTTAAATACATTTTGGAAACAAAACACATTTTAGAAGGAGGATGGGATCCACCCAAATCATTTGGGTTCCTGGATCCTTTCACAGCATTAAGGCTGCATTAATCACTACCATTGTGTCGCTGAGTCATCAATGATTTAGCAAATGTATTATACCAGGGGCATTGGTAGACAATGTAAGTAACCTAATTTATGTCCATCTAACTTCCCTAAATGCCTCTGCTGAACCTACAGCTATTGTATGGAGCAATCATGCTTCTATGAACCAGATTTATGCTTTTAGCACTGAGGCAGTGTGCCATAGTAGGAAGTCCACTGTGTGCAACTCACCTTCCACTAACATAAATAACATGAGAATATCTACTTCTGCTAAGCTTCCCAGTAAAGCAATGAAAACATGCAAGCATCCAAGAAAAGTTCTCAAAATAGCCCACGTTAACATATGTAGCTTAAGAAACAAGGTTCATGAAATCAATAACTTGCTAGTAATAGATGACATTCATATTCTGACCATCTCTGAAACTCACTTAGACAATACCTAGCAAACAGTTACTAATAAGGATGCACCCATTAAGAAAACTAAAAACTTAAATTCCTCATCAATCCACGAGGATTTAAAAATTTTATGGTTGAGAGGGATGAGGCAAACGGAACGGTAAATAAGTCTGGCTGCACATCCCATTGGCAAACATACTGAAAATGGAGAACTCGTGATTAAACTTAATAAAAATAATAAACTACCCTATGAAACAAAGGAAAAAAGGCAAACTCAGCTCCATTGAATCAGAAGGCTCCTTCATTACAAAACCGACTGATATTGTAAACTACTTTAATATATATATTTTTTCATTGGCAAGATTAGCAAACTCAGGCATGGCAGCAACCAACGCTGACACTACACATCCAAGTATATCAGACCAAATTATGAAAAGACAAGAACCGTAATTTTGAATTCCATAAAGTGAGTGTGGTAGAGGTGAAAAAATTGTCTATCAACAATGACAAGCCACCAGGGTTTGACAAGTTGGTTGGAAAATTACATAGGACAAAATTGCCACTCCTATTTGCCATATCTTAAATTTAAGCCTACTAGAAAGTGTGCACCCTTTACTGGCTCAAATAGACGCCCAATCAGCTTGTTATCAACCCTTAGTAAAGTTATGGGAGAAATTGTGTTTGACCAGATACAATGGTATTTTACAGTAAACAAATTGACAGACTTAACATGCTTATTGGGATGGACAATCAACAAGCAGAGTACTTGAATAAAAAATGAATAAAGAAATAAAGGAATGAATAAAAAGATAGTGGGGGCTGTTTTGTTAGACTTCAGTGCAGCTTTTGACATTATCCAGCATCGTCTGCTGCTGGAAAAACTTGTTATGGCTTTACATCCCCAAACACGGAACCCAATCCAGCTGCGCGCGTGCGCCATCGTGCATACATTTATTTTGTCCCCCCCCACACCAAACGCGATCATTACACGCAGGTTAAAATATCAAAACAAACTGAACCAATTACATTAATTTGGGGACAGGTCGAAAAGCATTAAACATTTATGGCAATTTAGTTAGCTAATTTGTCCTGGGGAATAAACATTGAGTTGTTATTTTACCTGAAATGCAAAAGGTCCTCTACTTCACCAATTAATCAACACATAAAAGGTCAACCAAATAGTTTCTAGTCATCTCTCCTCCTTCCAGGCTTTTCTCTTGACTTTATATTGCGATTGGCAACTTCCATAAATTAGGTGCATTACCGCCACTGACCTTGTTCTTCTTTCAGTCACCCACGTGGGTATAACCAATGAGGAGATGGCACGTGGGTATCTACTTCTATAAACCAATGAGGAGATGGGAGAGGCTGGACTTGCCGCGCGATCTACGTCACAAATAGAACTGACTTCTATTTTAGCCCATGGCAACGCAGACGCTCATTGGCGCGTGCGAGCAGTGTGGGTGCAATAATTGAATACAGATTACTTAATTTATTTTGCAACGCTCGCGCATGCGACACTAGCGCTGTAGTCAGCCTGTTATTTTGTCGATTAAATAACACAGAGGGTGTTCTTTAATAAGCCTCTCCAACAATCCAGGAAGATTACTTTTTTCAATCTTTACTAACTGGCACTGTTAGAGCCATTGTGTTAAAGCCATTGTGTCCATGTATGCAGATGACTCAACACTTTACGAGTCAGCTACTACAGCAACTGCATCACAACATAGATCTGCACTTAGTTTCAGAATGGGTGGCAAGGAATACGTTAGTCCTAAATATTTCCAAAACTAAAAGGCATTGTATTTGGGACAATTCATTCACTAAACCCTAAACATCAACTAAATCTTATAATGAATAATGTGGAAAATGAGCATGTTGGAGGTGAATAAACTGCTTGGAGTAATCCTGGATTGTAAACTGTCATGGTCAAAACATTGATACAACAGTAACTAAGACGACGAAACGTCTGTCCATAATAAAGTGCTGCTCTACCTTAACAGCAATAACAAGGCAGGTCCTACAGGCCCTAGTTTTGTGGCACCTTGACTACTGTTCAGTCATGTGGTCAGGTGCCACAAAGAGGGGCTTAGGAAAATTGCAATTTGCTTAGAACAGGATAGCAGAGATGGCCCTTGGATGTACACAGAAAGCAAACAATAATATGCATGTCAATCTCTCCTGGCTCAAAGTGGAGAGATCGACTTGATCACTAGTTATATTTGTGAGAGTTATTGAACCATTTAAAGCACCGAGCTGTTAAATGACTAGCACACAGCTCAGACACCCATGCAGAGCCCACAAGACATGCCACCAGAGCTCTCTTCACAGTCCCCCAAGTCCAGAACAGACTATGGGAGGTACACAGTACTACATAGAGCCATGACTACATGGAACTCTATTCCACATCAGATAACTGATGCAAGCAGTAGAAACAGATTTAAAAATAAACCTTACGGAAAAGTGAAACAACAAAAGCAACAAACATAGGTGCATACTCACTAAAACATAAAAACTCAGCAATAAAAAAAGAAACGTCCTCATTGTCAACAGCGTTTATTTTCAGCAAACTTAACATGTGTAAATGTTTGTATGAACATAAAAATACAAACTGAACAACTTCCACAGATATGTGACTAACAAATGGAATAATGTGTCCCTGAACAAAGGGGGGGGGGGGTCTAAATCAAAAGTAAGTCAGTATCTGATGTGGCCACCAGCTGTACCAAGCACTGCATCTCCTTCTCATGGACTGCACCCTATTTGCCAGTTATTGCTGTGAGATGTTACCCCACTCTTCCACCAAGGCACCTGCAAGTTCCCGAACATTTCTGGGGGGGAAATGGCCCTAGCCTTCACCCTCCGATCCAACAGGTCCCAGACGTGCTCATTGGGATTGAGATCCGGGCTCTTCGCTGGCCATGGCAGAAAACTGACATTCCTGTCTTGCAGGAAATGACACAGAACGAGCAGTATGGCTGGTGGCATTGTCATGTTGGAGGGTCATGTCATGATGAGCCTGCAGGAAGGGTACCACATGAGGGAGGAGGATGTCTTCCATGTAACGCACAGAGTTGAGATTGCCTGCAATGACAACAAGCTCAGTCCGATGATTCTGTGACACAATGCCCCAGACCATGACGGACCCTCCACCTCCAAATCGATCCCGCTCCAGAGTACAGGCCTCGGTGTAACGCTCATTCCTTCGACGATAAAAGCGAATCCGACCATCACCCCTGGAGAGACAAAACTGCGACTCGTCAGTGAAGAGCACTTTTTGCCAGTCCTGTCTGGTCCAGCGATGGCGGGTTTGTGCCCATACACAATGTTGCCGGTGATGTCTGGTGAGGACCTGCCTTACAACAGGCCTACAAGCACTCAGTCCAGCGTATTGTGGACAGTCTGAGCACTGATGGAGGGATTGTGCGTTCCTGGTATACCTCGGGCAGTTGTTGCAATCCTGCACCTGTCCCGCAGGTGTGATGTTCGGATGTACCAATCCTGTGCAGGTGTTGTTACGTGGTCTGCCACTGCGAGGATGATCAGCTGTCCGTCCTGTTTCCCTGTAGCTCCGTCTTAGGCGTCTCACAGTACGGACATGGCAATTTATTGCCCTGGCCATATATGCAGTTCTCATGCCTCCTTGCAGCATGCCTAAGGATTGTTCACGCAGAGAGCAGGGACCCTGGGCATCTTTCTTTTGGTGTTTTTCAGAGTCAGTAGAAGTCTTCATAACTGTGACCTTAATTGCCTACTGTCTAAGCTGTTAGTGTCTTAACGACTGTTCCACAGGTGCATGTTCATTAATTGTCTATGGTTCATTGAACAAGCATTTGAAACCCTTTACAATGAAGATCTGTGATGTTATTTGGATTTTTACAAATTATCTTTGAAAGACAGGGTCCTGAAAAAGGGCTGTTTATTTTTTTGCTGAGTGAATATATTAACCTTTATTTAACTTGGCAAGTCAGTTAAGAACCTTAAGAACAAATTCTTATTTACAATGACCGCCTACCCCGGCCAAACCCAGAAGACGCCGGGCTTATTTTGCGCTGCCATATGTGACTCCCAATCACGGCCGGATGCGATACAGCCTGGATTCGAACCAGGGACTGTAGTGACGCCTCTTGCACTGAGATGCAGTGCCTTAGAACGCTGCGCCACAGACATGGATTTTGTGGAGTACGGGCCTGAGGGCGCACACTTAGCGTGTTGTGAATTCTGTTARGAAAGTATTATGCTTTTAAAATTGTGTAACTGCCTTAATATTGTAGGACTCCAGGAAGAGTAGCTGCTACCTTGGCATAATAAATACAAACCAGTGCCCCTGGCACCTACTACCACACCCCGTTTCGTAGGCACTTAAATATTTTGTCTTGCCCATTCACCCTCTGAATGGCACACACAATCCATGGCTCAATTGTCTCAAGAGTTAAAAATCCTTCTTTAACCTGTCTCCTTCCCTTAATCTACACTGAATGAAGTGGATTTAACAGGTGACATCAATAAGGGATCATAGCTTTCACCTGGATTCACTTTGTCAGTCGATGTCAAGGAAAGAGCAGGTGTCCCTAATGTTTTGCGCAGTGTATACCCTGATGCCTAGTCACTTTACACCTATACATATCTACTACAGTATGCCTGCACATTGAAAATATTGTATATGCATTGACCCTGTATTTCGCTTACTTTGTGTTCTTATTGTTATTTCTTGTGTGTTTTTGTTCTACTTGACTATTAAAAAAAAAAAAAAAAAGTACAGAAATGTGATTACCGCATTGTTGGGAAAGAGCAAGAAAGGCATTTTAATGTACTAGTCCACGTGACAACTAATAATAATAAAAAAATAAAAAACAGGACAGTGGAGAAAAAGGAAGCAATATAAAGTTGACAAATAGTTAGTTGAATTTGGAAGTTTACATACACTTACGTTGGAGTCATTAAAACTCGTTTTTCAACCACTCTACAAATGACTTGTTAAAGTATAGTTTTGGCAAGTCGGTTAGGACATCAACTTTTCCAACAATTGTTTACAGACAAATTATTTCACTGTATCACAATTCCAGTGGGTCAGAAGTTTACATACACTAGGTTGACTGTGCCTTTAAAGATCTTGGCAAATTCCAGAAAATTATGTCATGTCTTTAGAATCTTCTAATAGGCTAATTGACATCATTTGAGACAATTGGAGGTGTATTTCAAGGCCTACCTTCAAACTCAGTGCCTCTGCTTGACATCATGGGAAAACCAAAAGAAATCAGCCAAGACCTCAAAAAAAATTGTAGACCTCCACAAGTCTGGTTCATCCTTGGGAGTAATTTCTAAACGCCTGAAGGTACCACGTTCATTTGTACAAACAATAGCACGCAAGTATAAACACCATGGGACCACGCAGCCGTCATACCGCCCAGGAAGGAGACGTGTTCTGTCTCCTAAAGATGAACATACTTGTGCGAAAAGTGCAAATTAATCCCAGAACAGCAAAGGACCTTGTGAAGATGCTGGAGGGAACAGGTACAATAGTATCTATATCCACATAACCTGAAAGGCCGCTCAGCAAGGAAGAAGCTACTGCTCCAAAATAGCCATACAAAAGCCGGACTATGGTTTGCAACTGCACATGGGGACAAAGACCGTACTTTGAAGAAATGTCCTCTGGTCTAATGAAACAAAAATAGAACTGTTTGGCCATAATGACCATCGTTATGTTTGGAGGAAAAAGGGGGAGGCTTGCAAGTCGAAGAACACCATCCCAACCGCGAAGCATGGGGGTGGCAGCATCATGTTGTGGGGGTGGTTTGCTGCAGGAGGGACTGGTGCAGTTCAAAATAGATGGCATCGTGAGGTAGGTAAATTATGTGGATATATTGAAGCAACATCTCAACACATCAGTCAGGAAGTTAAAGCTTGGTCGCAATGGTGTCTTCCAAATGGACAATGACCCCAAGCATACTTCCAGAGTTGTGGCAAAATGGCTTAAGGATAACAAAGTCAAGGTACTAGAGTGGTCATCACAAAAAATGTGGGCAGAACTGAAAAAGCGTGTGCGAGCAAGGAGGCCTACAAACCTGACTCAGTTACACCAGCTCTGTCATGAGGAATAGGCCAAATTTCACCCAACTTATTGTGGGAAGCTTGTGGAAGGCTACCCAAAACATTTGACCCAAGTCAAACTATTTAAAGGCAATGCTACCAAATACTAATTGAGTGTACGTAAACGTCGGACCCACTGGGAATGTGATGAAAGAAATAAAAGTTGAAATAATACTACTATTCATTTCACATTCCTGACATTTCACATTCTTAAAACAAAGTGGTGATCCTAACTGACCTAAGAAAGGGACTTTTTACTCTGATTAAATGTCAGGAATTGTGAACACTGCGTTTAAATGTATTTGGCTAAGGTGCATGTAAACTTCCGACTTCAACTGTATATGTTTTTCACAAATTGGACCACACACAGTTCTACCTTCATGATGAGTTCAGAGAATTTGGGGGAGTCAGCGGAGGACAGGAGGCTGTCCTGCAGTAGCACCAGAAGAGCACTGGAGAGAAAGAGGTGACAGCACATTAATAAACATAACAGTAACTGCCAGAAGACCGTCTGATCAGTCCTCTTCAATTCTGCATCATACAAGTGAATACACTAATACAATTTTTTGATTGTTACAGGTCCGTTTTCTCCAGTGTGCAGTAAACACACGGGGGGGGACCATGGCCTTATTTCCATTACAGCATATTGGATGTGTTATAACGTATAATGTTATAACGTAGGTGCACAGGTCGAGAGAAATGTAAGTAGTTAAGGTGACCGACAGTGACACATGCAATACCGCCTTGCACACAACCCTGCATCTAGCTGATCTGAGGTGTAAATATTTGTCCCAACAGTTGCAAATACAATGAGTTTATTTGACGAATTCAGGCAGATCCCTCCACGTGTTGTTTCCTTCCGTTTAGCAACTGAATCGGCGGAATGAATACACCATTGATCACCCGCACACACAGTTCACTTCCATAGCAGCCACATACAGCATCACTTTACTTCTTGCATCTACGCGCTTTCCTCTTCTCACCTTTTCCCTTGGTCTTCAGTGCACAACACAACAGTCTGTGAGCAGGCACAAAAACCTATCCAAGCCAAACCTTCACACCATAATGGCTAACCAGCCTACATTGTCACCATATTAATCTTAGTCAACAAACTAGAACGCGTTAGTAAACCCACAATCTAATCCATGTGTACAATCACGCAGTAGTGTACAGCAAGCAGTTACTGGCCGGCCCTGGTAAAAATAAATTAATAAAACCAGAAGCTTATCTTGACCTGGAAGTTGCAGTGTTTGATAGCTAACAAATATAATTTCTGAGTCAGGTTGTTGAGTAGGCCAAATTAGCTGCATTAGCTAAGTGCTACTGCTTGACCTTAAGTTTTTCCCCGGAAGTCAATATAAAATCACTAAGTCGATGGAAGGGGGTGAGAACCATAGGTTTTGTATTGAAGTCAATGTACCCAGAGGACAGAAACTAGTTGTCCTGCGGCTACACCATGGTGATACCCTAGAGCAGGGGTGTCAAAGTCAAATGGACGGAGGGCCAAATAAAAAATTTAGCTACAAGCCGAGGGCCGGACTGTTCGAATGTTCATTGAAAATTTTTTTTAAATGACGCATTATAGTCTAGTGAACCTAATTGAACCTACTGAAACCTAACAATATATTCCAATATGATCAGATAAATAAAGCAATATTTTCTTATGGCTCTGTCAGTAATCTTTATTTTCACAAGACCAAATAAGACATTGTCCTTTATATAAATCCCATAACCATGAACATTAAATGAAAGAAACCGTTATTCAAGGCACCATCTAGGTAAGCCTGATATTTTCTACTTTTTAAGCAAAGGATGGTGGGGCTAATTGTATTCAAGAGAAAGAAACACAATCATAGGCAATTTCTATATGGACCACTCAACATGCAAATATTCTTTTAAAATATACATATTGGATTGGAATAAGTCAATATACATAACAGTGCCAAAAATTCTATTGAATCAAAAAACATCTTTGGTTTAAGGAGGTAACATGAGTGAAAACGAACATATTATAACTTTAACTTTTAAACTTTGAACTTGAGTAAAAACTCTAACATATGTGATTGGCACAGTACATGTTCACCTTTTCTATGTGTTGAGGTTTGAGTGGTGCATACTTGGTGGTAGTCCTCATCTTTTACCACAGTTCAATCTAACTGTTTCGGGGTAAGGCTCTTGAGCTGAGGAAATCTCAGAAATTGAGTGTGAGGTTGTTCTCAGACGTAAGAGCAGTCTGACTTTCGTCGTGTGATGTTTTGTGTAGGTTCATACAAAGAGTAACAGTTTGTTCACAGGTGTGCCCATTCTGGAGTCACAGACAACATTAAATAGCCAGGTTTGAGCAGTCCTGGTAGAGACTGGCACGCTGGCTTTGTGTATTGATCGTCGGGGACGGAAACTATGGAGCGAAATCTCGCAGCAGACTCACCTGCCTGCAATATTTTTGGCCTCTCAGTGCATCATGTGCATTTGGAGCTCCTCAAGCTCCCATTTGGACGGTCTCTTAGGGTGAGTGGAGTTGCTTCCATAACGTTCTAATCCTACAATTGGGTTACCGAGCAGTTCAACCTGCTTTTTTGTGCTTCAAAGTCAGCAAATCGGCGTCGAAAGTCAGCGACAAGACATACCTATTTTCAGCCAACTGTGCGCTCCAGGAACGCACTGGTAGAAGCTTCTCTTTCATGGTCTGGCAGCTGGGAAAGTGGCTCAAATTTTCTTTCCGCGACTCTGCGTCTCCCACAGAGTCAGTTTGGTTTTAAATGCCTTCACTGTACTGTACATATCAGAGATGACATATACTCGACCCCTGCAGCTGCAAGTTCATTGCATTCAGATGACTCGTAATGTCACACAGAAAAGCCATTTCACACAGAACATTTCGTCTCGTGAGTTGTGTTGTGTCTTTTCCCTTTGCTGTCCAAGAACAGACAAATCCTCACAACGAAGCTCGAACATCTTTGAAGCAACCTTTCCCTGGCTTATGCCAATTGCACCTCTGTGTGCATATTATGGCAAATCACCAGGTCTAAGGCGTTTACTAACTTCCGTGCTCAGTTAATATGCCTTTTGGAATGGCCGGTGTTGCCATTAACTCTTATTGGCTTCTGCATAAGTTACTGTTGCGCGATGTGAGAGTGAGAATGCCTCATTCATACATATTGCTCTGCCATTAGTTGATCTCTAAAGGCTTTACCCGTTGCACAACTGCTGTCCGCGTGTATGATACATCAGAATCACACGCTGTCAGTCCCTGTCGCGTTAAATTTCTTGCTTCACGCATCTTTTCCCGTATCTTATGCTCACAGTTCGCTCTCTTGTGTCACACAACAAGTTCGGAGGTGCTTGAATACGTCGGTTGTCAAAGGGCACCGCAGGTTCTTTACCCCAGAGCAAGCTCACAATCTCATTTACACATCTTGTACACTCTTCATACAAATCATGCCCCGTAGTTGTGCCATGCATAGGACGTAAGCCAAAAACTCTCTTGTCACGCTTAGGCTGGAGTCCACTCCGCGGATGAAAATTGACAACTGGGCAACTGTCAGAAATGTCGGTGCTCTCATTCCAAGCGCAAGGATATATGCAATGCACATCTTTTCCTTTTTCACAAGCTGCTCTTTTAGATTGATGGACAACTGGTTACTCTCCTCGGTCAATCGGTGTTTCTGCTCAGACTCACATTATAAAAAAGAGTTGCACTTTTTTTCTGGGCAACTACGTGCATCGCGATCCGATCTAACTGGAGCATTATTTAAAATTTACTATTGAGCAGTTTATTATTGATGAAACCCCTCCGACATGGCCAGGCTGCATGTATAAGCTGGAATCTCTATTCTTCTGAACCAAGATATAAAACTGGCCTTGACAGCAGCCTGGCCTTGTGATTTGGCTTTTTTGAACAGAGCCTGTCGAGATTTGTGGCCTCGTTTAATTCCTCTGCCTTTTGTAGCCTGTTGTTCATGTCCTGATTCTTGTTTTTGTCCGCGTGTTTCGTTTGCGTACGATGTGCTCAGATTATACTCTATCTTCAGCTACCAATAAAAGACACACACATTTCTCCACAACAGAAGACACACACGGTTTTACCAGCTACTCCGTGAAACATATACTCTCCGCTCCCACCTTGTTTGAAACCCCCGGTTCTCAGTGTCCACCTTCCGTTTTGCCATTTTTGATGGGTATCTGAAAGTTAATTTTACTGTGATGCTGACGACTGCTGTGCCAATAAATATTGAAATGAAGCAGCCTACTGCTCGGTGCGTCACCGTTGCATTGTGGGAAATGTAGTATTGGTGCGTGTAAAAGATCTGCGGGCTGCCGGCTTGCTGCGGTCTGCGGGCCGGTTCTAATAATAAATCAAGATCATCCCAGGGGCCGTAAAAAACCTTCTCGCGGGCCGGATGTGGCCCGCGGGCCTTGACTCTGACATATGTGCCCTAGAGCATGGGTGTCAAACTCTGGCCCACCGGTAATTATATTTGGCCCGCGAGACAATACCAAATTACTACTAGAGCTGTCACCGCTAATACTACGAATCCCATAATGCCATTTATTTATTTTATTTATTTAATAAATGAATGCCATTGATGTGTTTTTTTTCATTTGAAATTCGATTTTGCATGTCTCCACTATTAAATTATATATTGTATGGTAATAAGCGATGCTTGTTCCATATTCAATGTTAAAGCAAAACTTGTTTGGGTCCATATTAAAAGGTTAATTTGTTCAATGTTGGCCCGCGACTTTGTTCAGGTTTTACATTTTGGCCCACTGGGTATTTGAGTTTGACACCCCTGCCCTAGAGGGTGCTGTTGAGGCTACTGTAGAGCTTCACTGCAAAACAGTGTTTTAATCAGTTATTTGGTGACGTGAATATATTTCGTATAGTTATCTAAAAAAAGGAAACATTTAATGTTTCACTATTTTAATTTCATAAACTGAGTTGAATTCTCCTCCCGACACACCTGAGTATGTTGGTCTGGTCTGAGGCCTCGAAGAGTCGTCTCAGCAGCATGTTAACAGAGCGGATGAGCTGCTGTCCCTCCTGGCTCTCCTCTATCCGGGGATCCAGCAGAACTGTCACCAGACCCTGGACAAGGTCCTTAAGCACCCCCATGGAGGCTTCCCTTGCCAGCCGCYACACACCAAACAACTAGGGAGAGATGGTATAATGTACACTATTATATAAGTAGTAATAATGTGCAAATAATGTGCAAATACGTTGTTTTTGTCTTACTCTCAATCATCTTAAATGTAGTGTATTCATTTGTGTGGCTGAACAKAGCCCAAATTACTACCTCTATCACATAAGTCTATGTGAAAGATCTAAACAGACTGAATCTTAAAAATGAAGAAAATAAAATAAAAAAACAGGAATGGGCATTGATTTAATTAAATAGCTACAACCATGTTAGTGATATTCATTGCTGTCTAGGTTACAGTTTAATAAAAATGTATTGAGAAATGGTGGCTGCGGTTCCGGATTTTCTTGCCGTAGCTATTGACATTTCTGCCCATGTTCAGGTTTTTTATTATTATTATTTTTTAAACATAACTACTGCTCACTTAACTACAATCTCTAAGTCTAAACCATGCTTGAAACTCCAGTTCTAACTGAATTTGAGATTGAGATTTTCATTGCGGTCTCAAAAACAACCACCTGAATCCATGACGGAAAGCCATCGCAGTGAGGGAGAACTTTAACCCCTGAGTATTGCAAACAATCACGACACAGGCAGTTTTCTTAGCTGCTGTGTCGCGTACTTCCGGGTTGGAGCGAGCGGTCGCACTTCGCACTTTGGTCCGCAGGTAGTATAACTTTTCATTACATTTCATTACATTTCATTATAGTACAACGGTTTAATTTGTCTAATCTTAGCAATTTCTTCTTGTCAAACTTATGTGTCTGTCTATCCCTGTTCTCTCCTCTCTGCACGACCATACAAACGCTCCACACGCGTGGCATCGGCCACCTAATCTGGTGGTCCCAGCGCGCACGACCCACGTGGAGTTCCAGGTCTCCGGTAGCCTCTGGAACTGCCGATCTGCGGCCAACAAGGCAGAGTTCATCTCAGCTATCTCCCTCCAGTCCCTCGACTTCCTGGCACTGACGGAAACATGGATCACCACAGATAACACTGCTACCTACTGCTCTCTCTCGTCGCCACGTGTTCTCGCACACCCCGAGAGCTTCTGGTCAGCGGGGTGGTGCACCGGGTCCTCATCTCTCCCAAGTGGTCATTCTCTCTTTCTCCCTTACCCATCTGTCTATCGCCTCCTTTGAATTCCATGCTGTCACAGTTACCAGCCCTTTCAAGCTTAACATCCTTATCATTTATCGCCCTCCAGGTTCCCTCGGAGAGTTCATCAATGAGCTCGATGCCTTGATTAGCTCCTTTCCTGAGGACGGCTCACCTCTCACAGTTCTGGGCGACTTTAACCTCCCACGTCTACCTTTGACTCATTCCTCTCTGCCTCCTTCTTTCCACTCCTCTCCTCTTTTGACCTCACCCTCTCACCTTCCCCCCTACTCACAAGGCAGGCAATACGCTCGACCTCATCTTTACTAGATGCTGTTCTTCCACTAACCTCATTGCAACTCCCTCCAAGTCTCCGACCACTACCTTGTATCCTTTTCCCTCTCGCTCTCATCCAACACTTCCCACACTGCCCCTACTCGGATGGTATCGCGCCGTCCCAACCTTCGCTCTCTCTTCCCGCTGCCCTCTCCTCTTCCATCCTATCATCTCTTCCCTCTGCTCAAACCTTCTCCAACCTATCTCCTGATTCTGCCTCCTCAACCCTCCTCTCCTCCCTTTCTGCATCCTTTGACTCTCTATGTCCCCTATCCTCCAGGCCGGCTCGGTCCTCCCCTCCCGCTCCGTGGCTCGACGACTCATTGCGAGCTCACAGAACAGGGCTCCGGGCAGCCGAGCGGAAATGGAGGAAAACTCGCCTCCCTGCGGACCTGGCATCCTTTCACTCCTCCTCTCTACATTTTCCTCTTCTGCTCCTGCTGCTAAAGCCACTTTCTACCACTCTAAATTCCAAGCATCTGCCTCTAACCCCAGGAGGCTCTTTGCCACCTTCTCCTCCCTCCTGAATCCCTCCTCCCCCCCCCCCTCTCCCTCTCTGCAGATGACTTCGTCAACCATTTTGAAAAGAAGGTCGACGACATCCGATCCTCGTTTGCTAAGTCAAACGACACCGCTGGTTCTGCTCACACTGCCCTACCCTGTGCTCTGACCTCTTTCCCCTCTCTCTCCAGATGAAATCTCGCGTCTTGTGACGGCCGGCCGCCCAACAACCTGCCGCTTGACCCTATCCCTCCTCTCTTCTCCAGACCATTTCCGGAGACCTTCTCCCTTACCTCACCTCGCTCATCAACTCATCCCTGACCCTGGCTACGTCCCTTCCGTCTTCAAGAGAGCGAGAGTTGCACCCCTTCTGAAAACCTACACTCGATCCCTCCGATGTCAACAACTACAGACCAGTATCCCTTCTTTCTTTTCTCTCCAAAACTCTTGAACGTGCCGTCCTTGGCCAGCTCTCCCGCTATCTCTCTCAGAATGACCTTCTTGATCCAAATCAGTCAGGTTTCAAGACTAGTCATTCAACTGAGACCGCTCTTCTCTGTATCACGGAGGCGCTCCGCACTGCTAAAGCTAACTCTCTCTCCTCTGCTCTCATCCTTCTAGACCTATCGGCTGCCTTCGATACTGTGAACCATCAGATCCTCCTCTCCACCCTCTCCGAGTTGGGCATCTCCGGCGCGGCCCACGCTTGGATTGCGTCCTACCTGACAGGTCGCTCCTACCAGGTGGCGTGGCGAGAATCTGTCTCCTCACCACGTGCTCTCACCACTGGTGTCCCCCAGGGCTCTGTTCTAGGCCCTCTCCTATTCTCGCTATACACCAAGTCACTTGGCTCTGTCATAACCTCACATGGTCTCTCCTATCATTGCTATGCAGACGACACACAACTAATCTTCTCCTTTCCCCCTTCTGATGACAGGTGGCGAATCGCATCTCTGCATGTCTGGCAGACATATCAGTGTGGATGACGGATCACCACCTCAAGCTGAACCTCGGCAAGACGGAGCTGCTCTTCCTCCGGGGAAGGACTGCCCGTTCCATGATCTCGCCATCACGGTTGACAACTCCATGTGTCCTCCTCCCAGAGCGCTAAGAACCTTGGCGTGATCCTGGACAACACCCTGTCGTTCTCAACTAACATCAAGGCGGTGGCCCGTTCCTGTAGGTTCATGCTCTACAACATCCGCAGAGTACGACCCTGCCTCACACAGGAAGCGGCGCAGGTCCTAATCCAGGCACTTGTCATCTCCCGTCTGGATTACTGCAACTCGCTGTTGGCTGGGCTCCCTGCCTGTGCCATTAAACCCCTACCAACTCATCCAGAACGCCGCAGCCCGTCTGGTGTTAAACCTTCCCAAGTTCTCTCACGTCACCCCGCTCCTCCGCTCTCTCCACTGGCTTCCAGTTGAAGCTCGCATCCGCTACAAGACCATGGTGCTTGCTACGGAGCTGTGAGGGGAACGGCACCTCAGTACTCCAGGCTCTGATCAGGCCCTACACCAAACAAGGGCACTGCGTTCATCCACCTCTGGCCTGCTCGCCTCCCTACCACTGAGGAAGTACAGTTCCCGCTCAGCCCAGTCAAAACTGTTCGCTGTCTGGCCCCCCAATGGTGGAACAAACTCCCTCACGACGCAGGACAGCGGAGTCAATCACCACCTTCCGGAGACACCTGAAACCCCACCTCTTTAAGGAATACCTAGGATAGGATAAAGTAATCCTTCTCACCCCCCCCCCCCCTTAAAAGAT
>NC_036855.1:46906744-46989065 GCF_002910315.2 Salvelinus sp. IW2-2015 | reverse complement strand
CTTAGCTAGCTACATAGCGTTTTGTATCAAAGATAATTGCGTAATTATCGTATTTCGTCGTCCTAACGCAGTCTACACTGCTATCTGCCATCTGCCCAGCAGCTAGCCAGCTAGCAAACGTCCACCGTCTACCGAATAGCAGCACTGTAGCAACTATTACACCAACTGAACGACTTGATTAGTGTAGTGTTGCTAGCTACATAGTTGTCTTTGCTGTCTTCGTATCCAAGATAATTGTGTAGTTTAGAGTGTGTAGTTTTAGAGTGATTATCTTAATTTACCGAGGTTAGCTAGCCAGCTATCTGTCGTCCTTAACGTAGGAACACTGCTAGCTAGCCAACGTCTACCGAATAGAACTTCGCCACTCAACAACCGGTCATTCCGCTTCGCTCCACAGGTAGTATCACATTTTCATTTCATTTCATTACAGTACAACGGTTTGATTTGTTTGATCGTAGCTAGCTACATAGCTAGCTACATAGCCGTCTTTGTATCAAAGATAATTGTGTAGTTAGAGCGATTTTCTAGGTTAGCTAGCCAGCTATTGTCGTTCTTTTAACGCAACGTAACGTAATCAACACTGCTAGCTAGCCAGCTAGCCCGAATAGCAGCACTGTAGATACTATTACACTCAACGGAACGACTTGATTAGTGTAGTGTCAACAACGCAGCCACTGCCAGCTAGCCTACAAAGTCAACAACTGCCAGCTAGCCTACAAAGTCAACAACGCAGCCACTGCCAGCTACCCTACTTCAGCAGTACTGTATCATCTTAATCATTTTAGTCAATAAGATTCTTGCTACGTAAGCTTAACTTTCTGAACATTCGAGACGCGTAGTCCACTTGCACTCCAATCTCTTTGCATTAGCGTAGTCTCTTCTGTAGCCTGTCAACTATGTGTCTGTCTATCCCTGTTCTCTCCTCTCTGCACAGACCATACAAACGCTCCACACCGCGTGGCATCGGCCACCCTAATCTGGTGGTCCCAGCGCGCACGACCCACGTGGAGTTCATTAGATGCACTATTGTAAAGTGGCCGTTCCACTGGATGTCATAAGGTGAATGCACCAATTTGTAAGTCGCTCTGGATAAGAGCGTCTGCTAAATGACTTAAATGTAAATGTTAAATGTGCTGAGTTACATGCAGATATTTAGGCAAGCATATCAAACAAGCAGTCAAAATAACAATGTAATGTTATTTTCTCATCATTTGAGAGCATTGGCTCGTTCTCTTTTCAGCAACTCACTGCGATATGGCAGCATACTATGAAGATAATCAAATAGTACGCAGTCTAAAGCAGTAGTTGACAAACGACATAGGGAATAATAGTGCACAGGGCTATGCAAAACGAACTCGCCCATTATCAGACTGCTTATCGCAGCCGGCGCCCATGATCGAACCTGGATGTGTAGTGATGCCTCAAGCACTGCCTTGCACCACTCGGGTGGCCCTGACAAACCATTTCTATATTGACCTCGCTTTGTGCATGGGGGAATTTTCATGCTGAAACAGGGAAGGGCCTTCCCCAAACAGTTGCCACAAAGTTGGAAGCACAGAATCTAGAATGTCATTGTATGCTGTAACATTAGGATTTCCCTTCACTGGAACTAAGGGGCCAAGCCCGAACCATGTAAAAATAGCCCCAGACCATTATTCGTCCACCAAACTTTAGGTAGCGTTCACATGGCATCCCCCAAACCCAGAGTCATCCATTGGATTGCCAGATGGTGAAGCGTGATTCATCACTCCAGAGAAGGCGTTTCCACTGCTCCACAGTCCAATGGCGGCAAGCTTTACACCACTCCAGCCGACGCTTGGCATTACCCATGGTGATCTTAGGCTTGTATGCAGCTGCCGACGAACAGTTCTTGTGCAGACGTTGCTTCCAGTGGCAGTTTGGAATTCTGTACTGAGTGTTGCAACTGAGAACAGATTGTATGCCCTACGCTCTTCAGCACATGGCAGTCCCGTTCTGTGAGCTTGTGTGGCCTACCACTTTGCGGCTGAGCAGTTGTTGCTCCTAGACGTTTCCACTTCACAATAACTGCACGTAATTGACTGGTTCCGCTCTAGCAGGGCAGACATTTTATGAACTGACTTGTTGGAATGGTGGCATCCTATGACGATGCCATGTTGAGTCACTGAGTGCTTCAGTAAAGCCATTCTACTGCCAAAGTTCGTCTATGGAGATAGACCACACAGCCATGCTATTATACACCAACAAGTGTGGCTGAAATAGCCAAATCCACCCACTTGAAGATGTGTCCAGATTATTTTGTATATACAGCGTATATTGTACCTACAACTCAATGAAATATTTGTTAAACCCCTTTGGGCTAGGGGGCAGTATTTTGACTCTGGATGAAAAGCGTGCCCAAAGTAAACTGCCTGTTACTCAGGCCCAGAAGCTAGAATATGCATATAATTGGTAGATTTGGATAGAAAACACTACGTCTTTATCTCCGGGTAAAGACAACAATTCTCCATCTTTAATGTTACCATTTATTTACGTATTAGGGTAACTAAGGTTTGATTATAAACATTGTTTAACTTGTTTGGAGAAGTTTATTGGTAACGTTTGGGATTCATTTTGAAGGAGGGAAACCGGTGGATTGTTGAATGAAGCACGCCAGCTAAACTGAGGTTTTGGGGATATAAAGAAGGACTTTATCAAGCAAAAGGACCATTTGTGATGTAGCTGGGTCCTTTTGGAGTGCCAACAGAAGAAGATCTTCAAAGGTACGGCATTTATTTTATCGCTATTTCTGACTTGTGGCACACCTGCCTGAAATATGTTTTTCATGGTTTTGTATGCGGGGCACTGTCCTCAGCTAAATCGCATGGTGTGCTTTCGCCGTAAAGCCTTTTTGAAATCTGACACAGCGGCTGGATTAACAAGAATTGAAGCTTTTTTCTGATGTATGACACTTGTATTTTCATGAAAGTTAAATATTTACATTTCTGTAATTTGAATTTGGCACTCTGCAATTTAACCGGATGTTGTCGAGGTGGGTCGCTAGCGGGATGCCTGCGCCAGAAAGTTTAATTGAAACGGCTTCAATTAGGGCCAAATATGAACAATCTCAAATTAAGATCTCAAATACAGCAAATCATGCTATTAACACTATTTATTTTGACAGCCCTAACACACACACACACACACACATTTAGTCTCGTACTCACTGTAAGCATGTTTCCAATGGCACAGCTGTAGAGTTTGAAGATGTCCTCCCTGGGAAGGCGTGTGTCAGCCATGTGTGTGCTGTGGGCCAGACGGAGCTGGAGGGAGGTAGCGATGAGGAACTGATCTGTGTGACCAACCATAACCTCCGCAATGCTTTCCTGACGAAGCACCTCGTCTATCTACAGGGGGAGAGGGGAGAAGGTAATGGAAATACAACTGTAAGTGAGGGTGAGAGAAAGAGATATGGGTGAGCATGTGGGTGCATTCATGTGTGTATATCCGTATCTAGGCGCACACACACACACACACACGCACAATAGCACATCTGTGTACACAAAAAAACTAAACCTTTGGAGTTGGACATTAGAGTTGTAGCATAAAGATTGTGTGTGTACCTGTGCAAGGGCCTGCATGCTAGTGTTAATATCACCAGAGGCCACCTGGGAGATAACCAGGTTGATGGTGGAGGAGGGGCCTGCGTGCAGCTCATCAAAGTGGGTGGGAACTGGGCGAAGCCTGTGGAGGAAAGACACCATCACAGAGGCACAGGACGACAAGTGTAGTGCAGTGCTTGGGCTCTGACATGCAGTGGGTGAATGGGTGAGTGCGTATGTAACTTACTTGGGCAAGAGTTGCTTGCTGAGTTGCAGCGTTTGTCAACTCAGACTTGGTTTATGAGATACTTTTGATAATGTAATTTTGGTAATGTATGTGGACACCTGCTCGTTTAACATCTCATTCCAAAATCATGGGCATTAATATGGAGTTGGTCCCCTCTTTGCTGCTATAATAGCCTCCTCCTTCCCTTCTGGGAAGGCTTTCCACTAGATGTTGGAACATTTCTGCTGGGACTTGCTTACATTCAGCCACAGGAGCATTAGTGAGGTTGGGCACAGGCTGAAAGCTTAATCCACTAATTTAAAGGGATGTCAACATACTTTTGTATATATAGTGTACCTGTGTGTTTGTTGCACCAGGTCAGGCAGCTTGCTGACAAAGGGGTGTGTAGTAAACTCTTACTTGGGCTCTGGGATGAAAACAGGGTCTAGCAAGTCCTCTACTTTGTGTTTAACCAGATCAGGCAGCACAACAGAGGTTTGGTCACTCTCCAGCTGCTCCAGCAGATCCAGGTCCAGATAGAACTCCCCAACAGGGCAAACATGGGAGGGCTCAGCCTGCTGGGACTGGACCAGAGCATTCAGACGGATCTGACTGGAAGGGGGGAGGAGAACATAAGGGCAGACAAAAAAAGCAAAACATTTGAAATCATGTCTGCTAATATTACTTAAATTAACCAAGTCAAAGCTTTCATCTTTTTGTGAACATTTTWCAATGTCAAAGGAACACAGTCAAATAAGGTAGTAGAAAACATAAGTGAAAAGGTGGGTGAAGAGAATACAGTTCGAGATACAAGTAATGTATTCTCGGTACAGATTAATTGAGGGGAAGGTTGCATACCTGAGTTTTATAGGGGGTTGCGCTCTGTTGGAGGGCTTCTGTTGGAGGCTGGCATTGGGGTGAGTGGGCAGAGCCTTCTCCTCCCCCTGTTTGTGGGTAGGGGCTGTGGAGGCTGGGGTCTTCGCTGAGCGTTTGATCCTCTCCTCCAACATGCTCATGTCCTTCTCCGACAGCTAAAGAGGACGAAGCACAGTCGGACTGATCGACAATGGCTACACAGCAGTTGGACTGCGCAGAAACATAGACAAATCTGTTCAGAGCCCTGCACCAACCTATCCCCTCAGAAACACTTACTAGGATATAATGACACCAACACTTGTATGCACATAATTTGAATTAGCGATGTGACAAATGGACAACTTTGCGTGAGGTTTAAACCGCAATAAAATTCCATGTCAATTCACAATGCAGAATGGTCCCATTTCGTATATGACCACCAGGGCTAGGCAATTAAGTTATCTACCACAGTCATTTTTAAAATTTATTTTTTATTTTTTTAAATGACGACAAAGTCACGCTTCAGAAGCAACATTAACGTCCATCACTAGGCGACCAGAATTGTCAATCAAATAATCAAGCTGCTTGCGCACAGACCACTCTCTCCTAAGAAAGTACTTTAAAGTTTGTGAAATACTGTGACTTAACAAAAAACATTTAGTATAAAGAAAACATCTGCCAGTAATCAACTAAGACTCAGTATTTTTGGAACAAGAGAAAAATTATTAGTACTTCCAACACAGAACACTTGCATCTTTCATAGCGAGCTATCGAGGGCCGGTGCACAGTGGAGGCAGTTCAGCCACCAGGCAGAAGCGTGCACTAGGCCCTTTTATATAACAATCAAAAGCTGTATCTCGCAATTGAATGCTGTATTAACAACTTCTTGGCTTGGAATGTGCRGCAACTTCAGCAAAGGAAGGCTTATCAATGAATAGGCTAAGATTGTTGCATGTAAACTGACCGAACACATAAAGAGAAAGTGCAGGCAAGCCCAGCTGCACTGATATTTAACAGAATTTTCTTACATATACAGTTGAAGTCAGAAGTTCATACACCTTATCAAAATACATTTAAACTCAGGTTTCACAATTCCTGACATTTACTCCATGTAAAAATTCCCTGTCTTAGGTTAGTTAGGATCACCACTTTATTTTAAGAATGTGAAATGTCAGAATAATATTAGAGCGAGTTATTTATTTCAGCTTTTATTTCTTTCATCACATTCCCAGTGGGTCAGAAGTTTACATACACTCAATTAGTATTTGGTAGCATTGCCTTTAAATTGTTTAACTTGGGTCAAACGTTTTGGGTAGCCTTCCACAAGCTCCCCACAATAAATTGGGTGAATTTTGGCCCATTCCTCCTGACAGAGCTGGTTTAACTGAGTCAGGTTTGTAGGCCTCCATGCTCACACATGCTTTTTCAGTTCTGCCCACAAAGTTTATGGGATTGAGGTTAGGGCTTTGTGATGGCCACTAATACCTTGACTTTGTTGCCCTGAAGCCATTTTSCCACAACTAGGAAGTATGCTTGGGGTCATTGTCACTTCCTGACTGATGTCTTGAGATGTTGCTTCAATATATCCACATCATTTTCCTGCCATGATGCCATCTATTTTGTGAAGTGCACCAGTCCCTCCTGCAGCAACGCACTCCAACAACATGCTGCCACCCCCGTGCTTCACGGTTGGGATGGTGTTCTTCGGCTTGCAAGCCTCCCCCTTTTTCCTCCAAACATAATGGTCATTATGGACAAACAGTTCTATTTGTTTCAGACCAGAGAACATTTCTCCAAAAAGTACGATCTTCGTCACCATGTGCAGTCGCAAACCGTAGTCTGGCTTTTATGGCGGTTTTGGAGCAGTGGCTTCTTCCTTGCTGAGCGGCCTTTCAGGTTATTTCGATATAGGACTCGTTTTACTGTGGATCTAGATACTTTTGTACCCGTTTCCTACAGCATCACCACAAGGRCCTTTGCTGTTGTTCTGGGATTGATTTGCACTTTTCGCACCAAGGTACGTTCATCTCGAGAGACAGAACGCGTCTCCATCCTGAGTGGTATGACAGCTGTGTGGTCCCATGGTGTTTATACTTGCGTACTATTGTTTGTACAGATCAATGTGGTACCTTCAGGCTTTTGGAAATTGCTCCCAAGGATGAACCAGACTTGGTCTACAATTATTTTTCTGAGGTCTTGGCTGATTTCTTTTGGTTTTCCCCTGATGTCAAGCAAAGAGGCACTGAGTTTGAAGGTAGGCCTTGACATACACCCACAGGTACACCTCCAATTGACTCAAATGATGTCAATTAGCCTATCAGAAACTTCTAAAGCCATGACATCATTTTCTGGAATTTTCCAAGTTGTTTAAAGGCACAGTCAACTTAGTGTATATGTAAACTTCTGTCCCACTGGAATTGTGATAGATTATTTCACTTATAATTCACTAACTATTGTTGGAAAAATGACTTGTCATGCACAAAGTAGATGTTCTAACCGACTTGCSAAAACTATAGTTTGTTAACAAGACATTTGTGGAGTGGTTGAAAAACAAGTTAATGACTTCAACCTCAGTGTATGTAAACTTCCAAKTTCAACTGTATATTGTTTTGCATTAGGGAATTTCCTTCACATTAAGGATCCCTATTTCATTGACATTCACACCACTAATTTAAAGAGCAAGCAGTTATCGGAATACAAAATATAAACACAAGAACATAAAATGGACAGCGTGAACAATGTTTGCATGTATTTGTTAGCACATGAGCAACGGCTTCTCTAAACATACAAGGGAGAGACAGTTAAGTCAGGCTGGAGGAGTGCTGTTATTGTCAAAGAAAGGACCTCAAAATTGCTTATATTTCCTCACTGTCAAGTTGCCAAAAATACTCCTCTATCCATCGTTCTTGGAATTTTATGCTCCCTGACTGTCTAGCTTTCATTTTGGTGATTGTTTTTTTATTTTATTTAACCAGGTAGGCTAGTTGAGAACAAGTTCTCATTTGCAACTGCGACCTGGCCAAGATAAAGCAAATCAGTTGACAAATACAAGAGTTACACATGGAATAAACAAAACAGTCAATACAGTAGAAAAATAAGTCTATATACAATGTGAGCAAATAAGGTGAGATAAGGGAGGTAAAGGCAAAAAAAGTCCATGGTGGCGAGGTAAATACAATATAACAAGTAAAACACTGGAATGGTAGATTTGCAGTGGAAGAATGTGCAAAGTAGAAATATAAATAATGGGGTGCAAAGGAGCTAAAAAAATATATAAAAGTAGGGGAAGAGGTAGTTGTTTGGGCTAAATTATAGATTGGCTATGTACAGGTGCAGTGATCTGAGCTGCTCTGACAGCTGGTGCTTAAAGCTAGTGAGGGAGATAAATGTTTCCAGCTTCAGAGATCTTTGCAGTTCGTTCCAGTCATTAGCAGCAGAGAACTGGAAGGAAAGACGACCAAAGGCGGAATTGGCTTTGGGGGTGACCAGTGAGATCTACCTGCTGGAGCGCGTGCTACGAGTGGGTGCTGCTATGGTGACCAGTGAGCTGAGATATGGCGGGGCTTTACCTAGCAGAGACTTGTAGATAACCTGGAGCCAGCGGGTTTGGCGACGAGTATGAAGCGAGGGTCAACCAACGAGAGCGTGCAGGTCGCAATGGTGGGTAGTGTATGGGGCTTTGGTGACAAAATGGATGGCACTGTGATAGACTGCATCCAATTTGCTGAGTAGAGTGTTGGAGGCTATTTTGTAAATGACATCACCGAAGTCGAGGATTGGTAGGATGGTCAGTTTTACGAGGGTATGTTTGGCAGCATGAGTGAAGGATGCTTTGTTGCAATATAGAAAGCCGATTCTAGATTTAATTTTGGATTGGAGATGCTTAATGTGAGTCTGGAAGTAGAGTTTACAGTCTAACCAGACACCTAGGTATTTGTAGTTGTCCACGTATTCTAAGTCAGAGCCGTCCAGAGTAGTGATGCTGGACGGGCGAGCAGGTGCTGGCAGTGATCGGTTGAATAGCATGCATTTAGTTTTACTTGCGTTTAAGAGCAGTTGGAGGCTTGGAAGGAGAGTTGTATGGCATTGAAGCTCGTCTGGAGGTTAGTTAACAGTGTCCAAAGAGGGGCCAGAAGTATACAGAACGGTGTCGTCTGCATAGAGGTGGATCAGAGAATCACCAGCAGCAAGAGCAATATCATTGATGTATACAGAGAAAAAAAGTCGGCCCGAGGATTGAACCCTGTGGCACCCCCATAGAGACTGCCAGAGGTCCGGACAACAGGCCCTCCGATTTGACACACTGATCTCTGTCAGAGAAGTAGTTGGTGAACCAGGCAAGACAATCATTTGAGAAACCAAGGCTGTCGAGTCTGCCAATAAGAATGTGGTGATTGAGTTGAAAGCCTTGGCCAGGTCGATGAATACGGCTGGGCAGTAATGTCTCTTATCGATGGCGGTTATGATGTCGTTTAGGACCTTGAGCGTGGCTGAGGTACACCCATGACCAGCTCTGAAACCAGATTCAATAGCGGAGAAGGTACGGTGGGATTCGAAATGGCCGGTGATCTGTTTGTTAACTTGGCTTTCAAAGACCTTAGAAAGACAGGGTAGGATAAATAGGTCTTTTGCAGTTTAGGTCTAGAGTGTCACCCCCTTTGAAGAGGGGGATGACCGCGGCAGCGTTCCAATATTTGGGAATCTCAGACGATATGAAAGAGAGGTTGAACAGGCTAGTAATAGGGGTTGCAACAATTGTTAGCAAGGACAGAAAATAGACCATGTAGAAATGATAATGAATATACATTTATATATGTTTATTTTACTCAAACCACCAGACGACTTGTGGCCGCGGGCCTCATCTTTAACACCATTGCTTGAACATGACAAGTCTATCCGATGGTGGATGGCGGGTCCGATGGCCCGTYTACATACAGAACTAGCGCAACTCTTATGCCGTTTATAGACGTGATCTGTTGCTGGAATTGATAATGTGTATGTTTGTGTTGTCTCACCTCCCTAGATAAACTACACCCACATAACGCGTTAAAGAGTGAAACCTACATGGCCGATGAGTTTGTAGACTTGCTCGCCGCAGACGTTGTAGACCGTCACCACGGTGTTGAGGGCTGTGTTGCGGACGGACGTGTCTCGGTCTCCAATGTGTACAGCAATCTCTTTCAGGGACTTGGCGGCAGTCGGCTGGCAGACAGACATGCCGTAAAATCCAATAAGACAACCCAGCTCCTCCAAGCACTCTGAGGACGGGAGAGACATAATTCCAGGGAGTTAGATTGATAGAGAACACCATCTTCATAATAAAATGAGCTAACGTTTCCTTTGAACATGAACATTGTGGTATGTAGTCATGGGGTAGGTTAAGGCATTTAAAGTAATTTAATAGTATTTGACAAAAAAATCCCTGTTTAAGACACATGGGTGTCCCCCCAGAGAGGTACAAGACACTAATTTAGTAGCTAGTTAGCTATCTAGCTAAGTGGTTAGCTTCTTCCAAAATGAAGCAGTCGCTTGGTGACAGCAGAGAATCCCTTCCAGGATCAATAGCCTTGCTGGCTATTTGTTATGTCCGTGCAGCAAACGGAGTAGCATTTGAGTTACTTGTATAGTTAAGTCAGAAACTGTATAAAATGTTCGCAATGCTGTCATTAGCATTCTACATGTACTTGTTAGCTTTGAAAACAACACCCCCATTGTATTCAGTGTTAGTATACCGAAAATCCCAGTAAGAAAACATCTGTAAGAAGGTATGACAATCTGGATACAGCTATAGCAAGAGAACAGAACAATAACATAGGTCTACTAAACAAGACAATGGCAGAAATGTTAACAACTTACTGAAATCAACTCCGGGTAAACCCTCTGCTTATAACTTTTGTAAGAACTGCAGCAACTGAGCTTATCCCATAGGAAAACAAGTAGCAGCCTTGCTACTACAAGTCACACGTGCACATTTCTGGGGAGAAATAGTGCACCAACCAATCCTTAATATACATCCACTTGCGCAACAGAGATAGCTAAACCTCCATATTCAAAGTTTAGCTTGTTTACACAGGTCTGAAAATGAGGGCTGGAATAATGTATTTGCATGCATCCTTAACAAAATTCAAGGCACGTCTTTGCATCCGCAACAAAATGCCAAGTTTTTCCAGTTACAATCACAGCAGTGTAATTTTACAGAAAAAGACATAGGATGATTATACAAAGTGTACATGCATGGTGAAATATAAATGTATCGTAAATATTTAGATACATCAAGTATGGGATTGATCCCCACACCTGACAAACTTTTTTGGGGAAAAAACGTCCTACTGCTGGTCCTCAAATAACGCATACATGACGAAGTAAATCTTAACGCATATTAAACATTTTAATGTACAGTACCAGTCAAAAGTTGACACCTACTCATGCAAGGTTTTTTTTATATATTTTTTACTATTTTCTACATTGTAGAATAGTGAAGACATCAACACTATGAAATAACACACATGGAATCATGTAGATTCTTCAGTAGTAGCCACCCTTTGCCTTGATGACAGCTTTGCACACTATTGGCATTCTCTCAACCAGCTGCATGAGGTAGTCACCTGGAATAAATTTCAATTAACAAGTGTGCGTTACTTTTTTTAATGCACTTTTTCCAAGAGACCTGGTCCAATAGCAGCAGAGGGAACAATGTTTCAGACAAAACACTATAAAAACACAGTACAACAATTACATATTACATTAAAAACACAAGTCTTGACTAAAAACAGCTGTCGTAAAGACAATTACACTCTGATACATACATCGATCAAGTGTTTAAACTCCACCAATGAAACTATTTGTTATGTCCGTGCAGCAAACAGAGTAGCATTTGAGTTACTTGTATAGTTAAGTCAGAAACTGTAAAAAATGTTTGCATTTTAAATCATAACAATGCATATTAACTTCTTAAAAGTTAATTTGTGTCATTTCTTTCGTTCTTAATGCATTTGAGCCAACCAGTTGTGTTGTGACAAAATAGGGGTGGTATACAGAATATAGCCCTATTTGGTTAAAGACCAAGTCCATGTTTTGGCAAGAAGCGCTCAAATAAGCAAAGAGAAAACGACAGTCCATTATTACTTTAAGACAAGGTCAGTCAATAGGAACATTGAGAACTTTTAAAGTTTCTTCAAGTGCAGTCGAATAAACCATCATGCTCTATGATGAAACTGGCTCTCATGAGGACCGCCGCAGGAAAGGAAACCCCAGAGTTACCTCAGCTGGAGAGGATAAATTCATTAGGAGTTACCAGCCTCAGAAATTGCAGCACAAATAAATAATTCAGAGTTCAAATAACAGACATCAACTGTTCAGAGGAACCTGTGTGAAATCAGGCCTTCATGGTCAAATTGCTGAAAAGAAACCACTACTAAAAGACACCAATAAGAAGAAGAGACTTGCTTGGGCCAAGAAACATAAGCAATGGAAATCTGTCCTTTGTTCTGATGAGTCCAAATGAGATTTTTGGTTCCAACCGCTGTGTCTTTGTGAGACAGAGTAGGTGAACGGACGATCTCCGCATGCGTGGTTCCCACCGTGAAGCATGGAGGTGGTGAGATGGTTCTTTGTTGGTGACATTGAATTCTAAATAAATCAAGGCACACTTAACCAGCATGGCTACCACAGCATTCTGCAGCGATACTCCATCCCATCTGGTTTACGCTTAGTGGGACTACCATTTCTTTTTCAACAGGACAATGGCCCAACACACACCTCCAGGCTGTGTAAAGGCAATTTGACCAAGAGAGTGATGCATCAGATGACCTGACCTCCACAATCACCCTACCTCAACCCAATTGAAATGGTTTGGGATGAGTTGGACCGCAGTTAACAAAAAGCAGCCAAGTGCACAGCATATGTGGGAACTCCTTCAAGACTGTTGTAAAAGCATTCCTCATGAAGCTGGTTTGAGAATTCCAAGAGTATACAAAGCTGTCAAGGCAAAGGGTGGCTACTTTGAAGAATCATAAATATATTTTGGGTTTAACACTATTGGTTACTACATGATTCCATGTGTTATTTTATAGTTTTGATGTCTTCATATTATAGAAAATAGTAAAAATAAAGACAAACCCTTGATTGAGTAGGTGTCCAAACGTTTAACTGGTACTGCCTATGTAATATACGGTGCCCTCCATAATTGACAATTGCAATTTTTCTAAGACCCTCGTTGTGGCACCTGATCACACAACTGAACAMTAGTCCAGGTGCCAAAACTAGAGCCTGTAGGACCTGCCTTGTTGATAGTGCTGTTAAGTTAGTGCAGCGCTTTATTATAGACAGACTTCTCCCCATCTTAGCTACTGTTGAATCAATAGGTTTTGACCAATGCAGTTTACAATCCAGGGTTACTCCAAGCAATTTAGTCATCTCAATTTCCAAATGATTTATTACAAGATTTAGGGTTTGTTGAATGATTTGTCCCAAATACAATAGTTTTTGTAATATTTAGGACAAACTTCCCACCCATTCTGAAACTGCAGCTCTTTGTTAGATGTTGCAGTAATTTCAGTCGCTGTAGTAGCTGAAGTGCATAGTGTTGAGTCATCCGCATAACTAGAAACTCGCTTTACTCAAAGCCAGCGGCAAATTGCTAGTAAAGATTACTTTTTCAATGGGCCTAGACAGCTGCCCTAGAGAATTCCTGATTCTACCTGGATTATGTTGGAGGCTTCCATTAAAGAACACCCTCTGCTCGGTTAAACAGTTAACTCCTTATCCACAATATAGCAGGGGATGCAAAGCCATACTTTTTCCAGCAGCAGATCATGATCGATAGTGGTTTTTGTGGAGTGGAAACATATAGAAGCAACAACGGCTCAGCCGCGAAGTGGTAGGCCACACAAGCTCAGAACGGGACCGCCGAGTGCTGAAGCACTTAGATAGTAGTCAGTGTCGCAACCGAGGACAGACTGAGTTCCAATCTGCCTCTGGAAGCAACTTCAGCACACAAACTGTTTGTCAGGAGCTTCATGAAATGGGTTTCCATGGCCAAGCAACCGCACAAGCCTAAGATCACAATCTTCGTCGGCTGGAGTGGTGTAAAGCTAGCCACCATTGGACTCTGGAGCAGTGGAAGCGCGTACTCTGGAGTGATGAACAACCATCTGGCAGTCCGAAAGACAAATCTGGGGTTGGTGGATGCCAGAAAATCGCTACCTTCGAATGCATWGTGCCAACTGTACAGTTCGGTGGAGAAGGAATAATGTCTGGGCCTGTTTTCATGGTTCAGCCTAGGCCCCTTAGTTCCAGTGAAGGGAAATCTTAAAGCTACCGCATGCAATGACATTCTAGACGATTCTGTGCTTCCAACTTTGTGGCAACAGTTTGGTGAAGGCCCTTTCCTGTTTCAGCATGACAATGCACAAAGCAAGGTACTTACAGAAATGGTTTGTCGAGATCGGTGTGGAAGAACTTCACTGGCCTGCACAGAGCTCTGACCTCAACCCCATCGAACAGCTTTGGGATGAATTACAACGACGACTGCGAGCCAGGCCTAATCGCCCAACCTCACTAATGCTCTTGTAGCTGAATGAAAGCAAGTCCCCGCAACAATGTTCCAACATTTAGTGTAAAGCCTTCCTAGAAGAGTGGAGGCTGTTACAGCAGCAAAGGGGGGGGGACCAACTCCATATTATTACCCATGATTTTGGAATGAGATGGTCAACAAACAGGTGTCCATATACTCCTGACCACGTAGTGTATGTGACAATATGTAGCAAAATTAGAAAGTGATTTTTTTTATATTGGATAAAAGTAGAGCTGGTATATCATACACTGCAGTTGAGGAACAATAGGAAAGTAATTCTGCTTTGAATGTTGATAAACTTGTAACCCCACTTTCAGAAAATGGCCCTTGAATTTGCTATACCAAGGTTGTCACATGCACAGGATACAGAAGGTGTAAACGATACAGTGAAGTGGTTACATAAATATTTTATAATTATTAGACGACGCTTACCAACACACTTGTCTAAACTGATGGGTGATGGCAAGGAAATGCTATAACCACATCTAGCTAAGTGGATGGGTCACTATTGTCTAGACATGTACACATGTTCATGAAATAGAAGGTCGTAATCACCCCCGACACACGTGGCTAATTTGATGGGTCATGTAATAATCAGGCCAAAGTGGAGTCTTTTGTTTAGACATGTAAACAATGAACTGGCATAATCCCAAATCATATACTATAAATACAAACTGTCATAGCTTTAGCTACCTTCAGATTCATACTACAGCTAACAAACTAYGTTCATTGTTAGCCAGCTAACATTAGGCTATAATTAGCAAAGCAAATGGATTTCTGATTAGAATATTACTACACAGATCATACACAACGTTAGCAAGCGAGCAAGCAAGATGGAGGCGTGCATGGCTATGCAGTCATGGGTGAACAGGGAGTAAAGGAGGAGGCTGAGCACGCACCCTTGTGGGGACCCTGTGTTGAGGATCAGCGAACTGGTGGTGTTTTTTCCTACCTTCACTACTTGGGGGCTGCCCCGTCGAGAAGTCCAGGACCCAGTTGCACAGGGCAGGGTTCAGCACCCAGGGCCCCGAGCTTAATAAGCCTTGGAGTGTATTAATGGTGAAGACTGAGCTATAGTCAATGAACAGCAATCTTCGATAGGTATTCCTCTTGTCCAGATGGGATCYGGCAGTGTGCAGTGCAATGGCAATTGCATCGTCTGTGAATCTATTGGGGCGGTATGCAAACTGAAGTGTGTCTAGAGTGTCAGGTCAAGTGCCTCTCAAAGCACTTCCTGATGACAAAAGTGCTACAGGGCGATAGTAAATTCAGTTACCTTTGCTTTCTTGGGTACAGGAACAATGGTGAACATCTTGAAGCAAGTGGGGATATAAGACTGGGATAGGGAGAGATTGAATATATCCGTGAACACTCCAGCAGGCTTGTCTGCCCATGCTCTGAGGACATGGCTAGGGATGCCGTCTGGGCCGGCAGCCTTGCGATGTCTTACTCACGTCAGCCACAAAGAACCACAGAATTCGGGCCACTGTGTTATCCTTAAAGCGGAGGAAGGTGTTCAGCTTGTCCGGGAGCAAAACAGTGTCCGCGACGTGGCTGGTTTTCTCTTTGTAGTCTGTCTCGTGTCTGAGCCGCTGAATTTTGACTCCACTGTCTCTGTACTGACATTTTGCCTGCGATTGCCTTACGGAGGGAAAAACACACTATTAAACCATATTCCCAGTCACCTTMCCATGGTTAAATGTGGTGGTTCACACTGTCAGTTTCGCGCGAATGCCACCATCTATCCACATTTTCTGGTTTGGGTAGGTGTTAGCCACAGTGGGATCACCACCTATAGACTTCCTGATAAACTCAATCACCATGTCTGTGTAAACGTCAATGTTATTCTCGTTATTCTCAGACGACACTCGGAACATAACCCAGTCCAAGTAATCAAATTAGGCATGGATTCCAATTGGTCAAGCCAGCGTTTAATAGACCTTAGCACGAGTACTTCCTTTTTGAGTTTCTGCCTATAGAATGGCAGCAGCAAAATAGAACAGTGATCTGATTTGCCAAAGGATGAACAGAGGAGGGCCTTGTAGGTCAACCCGGAGCAAGTACTACAGTCAATGTGTTGGTAGAACTTGGATAGCGCTTTCCGCAAATTTGCTTTGTTTAAAATCCCCAGCTACAATAAACGCGGCCTCAGGTTATGTGGTTTCAGTACAGTGTAGTTCCTTGAGGGCAGTCGTGGTATCGGCGAGGAAATATACACGGCTGACTATAACCGAAGAGCATTCAATTGGGAGGTATTACGGCCAGCATTTGATTGTGAGGTATTCTAGGTTGGGTGAACAAAATGACCTGAGTTTCTGTATGTTATCACAATCACACCATGAGTAGTTAATCATTAAACATACACCACGGCGTTTCTTATTCCTGGAGAGTTTATTTTTCCTTTCTGCGCGATGTACTGAGAACTCAGCTGGCTGTATGGACGTGGAGAGTATATCCCGAGAGAGCCATGTTTCTGTGAAACAGAGTATGTTACAATCCCTGATGTCTCTCTGGAAGGAGATCCTCGCCCTGAGCTCATCTGCTTTATTGTGCAGAGACTGAACTTTAGTGAGTAATATACTCGGAAGCGGTGGATGTGTGCATGCCTCGAGTCAGACTAGAAATCCACTCCGAATACCTCTTCTCCACAGATGGCGTCTAGGAGCAGCCTCTGGTATAATTTCAATTGTCTCGGGGGGTACGAATAAAGGATCCAATTTAGGAAAGTCATATTCCTGGTCGTAATGCTGGTGAGTTACTACCGCTCTGATCTCCAAAAGATCTTTCCGTCTGTATTTAATAACAAAACATTTGCTGGGCTAGTAATATAATAAAACAAACAAAATACCGTAATTTCCGGACTATAAGCCGCTACTTTTTCCCACGCTTTGAACCTCGCGGCTTATACAATGACGCAGCTAATTTATGGATTTTTCCCGCTTTCACAAGATTCATGCCGCCAAAAAACTGAGCACCGTCACAATGTGATGTAAATCGAGCGCGCTCAAACRTCCCATCATTCTGATTACGGTAGTCATTTTGTCACCCTCATCATGGCAAAGACACGGAGAAATGCATATGATGCAGCTTTCAAMTTGAAGGCGATCGATCTGGCTGTTGGAAAAGGAAATAGAGCTGCTGCACGGGAGCTTGGCCTTAATGAGTCGATGATAAGACGTTGGAAACAGCAGCGTGAGGAACTGATTCAGTGCAAAAAGACAACAAAAGCTTTCAGAGGGAAGAAAAGCAGATGGCCCGAACTAGAAAATGAGCTTGAAGACAGGGTCAACACACAGAGAGCAGACGGCCGAGGTCAAATTTATATGCCACTCGCGCTCCAGCTTTGCATTGGTTTTGCTAGCTAAGGGGCTAGATGTCAAGATCACGCTTCTTGGTTACAGCAGAGACAATTCTAGGCTGAGGACCAGTCTGAATAGCTAACATTCTACTCCTTCTAATGGCAGAAAGGCCAGTCTCTTTGGCAATCTCCAAATATGAACATTCTATCATTAATGAGCTCGGAGTTGATCCTGATTCGATAATCCTCACCGCTTTCCTTCAATCACAACAATTATTCAAGTATTGGTACGCTAACTTTTTTGTCTCCGTAGAAAACYTTAATCCGACTGAAAGCCAAAACAATCGCCACCGCAATGAAGTTTGAGGATTTTAGAGGTGGACCATCGTGGCGTCTAAGATTTGAGACGTAAAGGCCTGTCCATCAGGGTACGGACGAGTCTGTCAGCAGCTCCCTCCCGACTACGAGGAAAAAGTCAAACGCATGACGATGCCAAAAGAAAATTCCCAAGAGGAATTGTTGTGAAAGTCAACAAGAAAGGTTAGATGACGGAAGGCCTAATGCATGAATGGCATACGGAGTGTTACGGCAAGCGACCGGGAGGATTCTTTCACAAGAACAAGGCATTGCTCGTGTTGGACAGCATGAGGGCCCGGTAGGCACCTGCGGCTTATAGACATGTGCGGCTTATTTATGTACAAAATACATCTTTTTTTTATTTTTTTTATTCAGTGGGTGCGGCTTATATTCAGGTGCGCTTAATAGTCCAGAAATTACAGTACTGCTTAGAAGCTAGAAGCAAAGCTGCCATGTCTGTCAGCGTATAAACTACGAACACAATTAAAAAWTTTATCCATGGGAATTTTAATGCACAGAGATACCATGAGATCCGAGGCACATTTTTATTTTTATATATACTGTGACCAGATGCATAATTATTTCCAGTCATGAGAAATCAATAGATTAGGTCCTAATAAATGTATTGTTTCAATAGACTGATTTCCTTATTTTATAAATTTTACCTTTAACTAGGCAAGTCAATTAAGAACAAATTCTTATTTTCAATGATGGCCTAGGAATAGTGGGTTAACTGTCTTGTTCAGGGGCAGAACGATGAATATGAATTGTAACTCAGTAAAATATTTGAAATTGTTGCATATTGCATTTATTTTTGTTCCGTATACATCAGAAAGTTWAAAAAACTCATTTGAGATTCAAGCTGCGAAAATATTCTGCAGCCATTAGACACCCTCCCCACAGTGAGCCACCAGGCCAGTTGTTATCGACGCAAACAATTAGGTCATGAAAGCATGCATGTGTGTGGAATGATGAGCAAGGTACTGAAGATATTCGATCACATCCTGTTAACGGAAATAAAACTGCGCATGCCCAAAGAAGTTCCATAAGGTTTAACCCGGTGGTTTAAGCCAGATGTCGTATGTACCCAGTGTCTTAATACATTCTAGAAAGACTTACAAGACCAAAATACAGATAAAGCTAGAGAAACATTCTAATACAAGGGGTGATGCTCTCATTCCATGCCCAGAGTATTATGTCATCTCACCGGCTCTCTGTTTGGAGTTCTTGGATTTGGTTCCCTCCATGAGAAAAGGGAACATCCTGCTGGCAGGGTAGACCTTACACAGCATGCCCATGATGGCTCGCACGTCCTTCCTAACCACGTCTTTAGACTCCCCCACCTGAGGGGGGGGCAACAGAGCAAACAAATAAGTAAACACTCAGGAGGGTTAGAGTTAAAGACCAGTCAGGGCAGTTCAACTGCAATCTGGGACTGTTTCCCCCTCTCCTATTTAAATAGGCAAGTCAGATAAGAACATATTCTTACTTACAATGACAGTCTACACCGGCCAAACCCGGACAACACTGGGCCAATTGTGTGCTGCCCAATTGTAGGAATAATTGTCAGATTAGAGWTGATTAACTTGAAATATTTTTTGGGGTGGTGGTGGGGGTGAGTCAGATGGCTCCTGTTCACATGGTGAGTCTCCAGCGAAGTGCGGGACGAGACGCCTGTGCCACTGCAACCAGCGCCACGACATTGTAATTTATCACTCACACCCCACCACAGCTAATTACATATGTTGGTAGCGAATAAACAACCCCTTATAGTATATAACAGATCTATACCCATACCAGCACAGTACCGCTCAGCGTGAAAAAGTTATCAGTGAAACACAGGTTGAGTCTCAAACGCCACCCTATTCGCCATGTAGCACATTACTTTTGACCAGGGCCCATAGGGCTCTGGTAAAAGTAGTGCACTATATAGGTATTGGGTGTAATTTGGGACATAGCCTTGATCCCCCAGTGATGGACCTTGAGGACGAGGTAGGGGATGAAGGAGTTGGCCTCCTGTTCACTGAGGTGGTAGTTGTGCTTGCTGAGGCTGAGGAAAAGGAGCTTCAGGTATTCCAGGGCCTTCATCAGCACACTGGTGTTTGTGTCAAAGAAGCGCAGAGTGTACCACTTCAGGACCAGGTCTAGGCAGGCCACCGTTGCCTCGTGTTCCTCCTCCAGACACTACACAAGGGATGATGGGAGGAGAGAGAAAGGTAGAGGGTTAACTTTATTCATTCACACATGTAGGATTGCTTCCAAAATGAAGGTAGGGTCACCATGATGTTTATACTGGTTATTTCCTACTATTCATCAAGTACTATGGAAATCATGTGTGGCTCAGTTGGTGAATCATGGCACTTGTACCAGGGTGGTGAGTTAGATTCCACAGGGGACCAGTATGAAAGGTATGCTCTCACTACTGTAAGTCGCTTTGGATAAAATGTCCTGCTAAATGGCATATTTTAGTATTAAATTAAATCTAATCTAGACTTGGTTTCCTCTATCGTAATCGCTCCTCTTTCACCCCAGCTGCCAAACTAACCCTGATGACCATTCTACCAATGCTAGATTAAATCACTGCTTTGCGTGATGTATTGTCATCTCTACCTTATTGCCCTTTGTTTTGTTGTCTGTGCCCAACATTGTTTTTACCCTGTTTTGTGCTGCTGCCATGTTTCTACCATGTTGTCATGTGTTGCTGCCATGCTGTGTTTCTATAATTCCAATTATAACAAAGTCAAAAATAAGCATTTAGTTGTATTTTGAGGTTGTGGCTGGAATTGCTGTATTTATTTAGTTTGGGAATTTACATTAGTTATTTTTGACCGACTGGATAAAAAAAAAAAAAATTTGCTTAGCAAACCAGATATTAACGTTTTCTACGGAGACAAAAAAGTTAGCGTACCAATACTTGAATAATTGTTGTGATTGAAGGAAAGCGGTGAGGATTATCGAATCAGGATCAACTCCGAGCTCATTAATGATAGAATGTTCGTATTTGGAGATTGCCAAAGAGACTGGCCTTTCTGCCATTAGAAGGAGTAGAATGTTAGCTATTCAGACTGGTCCTCAGCCTAGAATTGTCTCTGCTGTAACCAAGAAGCGTGATCTTGACATCTAGCCCCTTAGCTAGCAAAACCAATGCAAAGCTGGAACGCGAGTGGCATATACATTTGACACCTTAGATGTCTTAGTTATACATACTTCATAGTTAAAAGCAGTGGCGTTAKACTACATTAGCTTTTAAACATTATATTGAAAATTATATCGTTGGCATTTCGAAATACACTACATGACCAAAAGTATGTGGACACATGCTGGTCGAACATGCCATTCCAAAATCATAGGCATTAATCTGAAGTTGTTCCCCACTTTGCTGCTATAACAGCATTCACTCTTCTGGGAAGGTATTCCACTATATGATGAAACATTGCTGCGGGGACTTGCTTCCAGTCAGCCACAAGAGCATTACTGAGGTCAGGCACATCACCAAAGGTGGTTCGCATCGGAAGGTGATCGATGGGGTTGAGGTCAGAGCTCTGTGCAGGCAAGTCCTTCCACACCAATCTCAAAAAAAATAAAACGTTTGTATGGACCTCACTTTGTGTATGGGGGGTGAGCCCATGTGCACATTGGTGTCCCCAGAGGTACGAGACACCTGTGCCCCTGCTACCAGCCCCCTGACTAAGGGTGCAACTCATCATTCACAAATTCTACTATAACTGGGTCAGCTCACCTGTTATGGCTGTGAAAGCACAGAGTTGGTACTAGAAGTCTATGTACGCATATGGTCTCACCTCTATCATGGAGTTGATGGCCTTGATGTGGTGCTGGAAGTCATGGTGGAAGAGTTCCTCCTGAAGCCACTTAGCCACACAGGGAGCCATCTGAACTTTAAGCTGCTCCACATACTCATCGCGAGGAGACCCAAAGTTCCACTTTAGCGTCTACAACACACAGGGGATAGATTTAACTCACACACAGTTTACTCAAATGGCAAACGTGAACTACACTTCTGAAAATTCACCACCAAGCACTTTTGCCCATAGATGCGCACACACTAGGACTAACCCCATTTAATTGACAGGCATTGGAAATATTTTAGGCACAAGACACCCATCTGAGTTGCGCCTGTCTCAGCCAACTGAATAAGCCATTGCAGAAGACGCAGGGATGGCACACCAAGACATGTGCTATTGAAATTGTATATGGTTATATTATGTAAGAACAAAAGGTGCAAATCTAATTAGTATATTATTTTATAAATGTGTTTTCAGAATTGTATGGTTTACTATAGTAAACAAAAATAAAATCAAACATTAAATCCGTCAACTAAAATGAATTCATTAGGCTCTAATCTATGGATTTCACAACTGGGAATATAGATATGCATCTGGTCAGACACACAAAAAAAAGGGCATCACAATGTAGCTCTGGATCGTGTCACGGTATCTCCGCATTCAAATTGCCCTAGATGTTAGTTGACCAGAGTTTATTCCTGCCCATAGCAAAACCCTACCGCGGGGAACTCAGCAAACCGCTCGKCCACACAACGCCATACACGTGGGCCTGCGGTTGTGAGGCCGGTTGGACGCACTACCAAATGTTCCGAAACGGAGGCGGCGGCGTAATGTAGAGAAATTAACATTCAATACACTGGACATCCCTGCAGTCAGCATGCCAATTGCACATTCCCTTAAAATATCTGTGGCATTGTGTTGTGTGACAACTGCACATTTTAGAGTSGCTTTTCATTGCCCCCAGCACAAGGTGCACCTGTGAAATGGTCGTGCTGTTTAATCAACTTCTTGAAATGCCACACATGTCAGGTCGATGGATTATCTTGGCAAAGGAATGCTCACCAACAGGGATTTAAACAAATGTGTGCACAATTTGAGAAATAAGCTCATGAAACCAAGACTTTACATGGTGCATTTATATTTTTGTACAGTGTATTAACATTAATGCCCAACATTCACTTTCATTTAAAGGCACTCAGCGATATGACGTAGATGCAGAAAGTAAACAGCATAGTGGGCACGATGATCAACTTCTGCTGTTTTGGTGCCCTGGCTAACCAAGCTGTGAATGACAGAGCGAATTCTTGCATCTCGCTCATCTCAAGATCTGTGGTGCTGCTCGTGGCCAACGTCCTTTTGCTGAACCAACCAGATTTTTTTTTGTAGACGGCACACACAAATTAGCCTAATTGTAGCCTAAGACTTACCTACCGGTAAATACGGTAGTTGTTTATAAGGTCTACTTAAGACAAAATGTCTAAAGGTCTGCAGTACAGCAGCATTTCATTGATGTAAAGGATGACACCAAATAAAATGGAACGCAAACTGTAAACAGCGGTTTGCATACAATAGTTTGACAACGAATAAGACAAACCAATTGAACATTAAGCAAACCAGAAAAATAAAAGGCTCTTGTTCTTTGGCTCCCTCGAGTCATTTGGGTCTTAATTATTTCACCAAACAAGCTCAGTACATATAGTTATTAAAAACACAGGGTGTGTCTCTGGAAAATGTTWAAAAATTGACCAAATCGATTAGTTGAAAGAACAGACGACTCTCGGTCGACCAAGATCTTTTTTGGGGTCGGGGACAGCCCTATTACATACACACCTTCAAGTTCTTCTCGTCTTTGACACGCAGATCCTTGCCGTTGGGCACCATGGTGAAGATGGGACCAGACTTGTCCTCCTCTTTACCCTTACCCAAGGGCTTCTTCCCAGCAGCAGCCTGGAGAGAGGTGGGGGATATAGGTTCAAAGGAGCATCAAAGCAGAGCGATGGGGGACTGGAAACTGACCCTTAAAGGAATTGGGGGGGGGAGAACAGTTGATTAATAGGCAAGAACGCAACAAATAAGCACAGTTGTGAGTCCACCTCTAACACTGTGTGCCTGGAAAAAGAGAGATGATCGTGGTGGAGGTTTGTGTGCACGATTCCATTAATGGCAGTGTGTGTGCCATAAAAAGAAAACCATGTTCCTGTCGAAAAGAAACATGCATGTCATCAACAGTAGCAGATAGTACGAGTACCCTTACAAGTGCATTTCCTTTCAGGCAGAGGCCTGAGGTACCTGCTGTTTACAGTTATTCCCCCTGGCTGAGCCTTTAGCTTGACTGGCACTAGGCTCCGTGTCCAGGCTGGTGTTATTGCTCCCGTTGGAGCTCCTGCTGCTGTTTAGGGTGGAGTTCAACTCCTGAGACCTCCACTAGCCACACAAAACACCAGGGTCGTGTTCATTTGGCATGAAATGGAACATAACTGATAAAACTGATGGTACCTGGACTTGTAGTACAACAAATGCTAGATTTGCTACAGCGTGCCCTAATAAACATTGTAAAGAAATCCCTCCATTCTGGATGACCACAGTCTTAACTGACTGATTCTTCAAAAAATAAATTGTTGATTAATACTTCTATGATCAATATAAAACAAGCATACTGCCTAGGTGGCCATCATCCAAGGGAGAATTAAAGTGGAACTTTGGCATGTTCTAGCACCATGATCAAACTATGAGACATGAGGTACAGTACATGTAACACAAACATGGATATTGGTGACGCTCCTAAAATGGCGAACACGAGAACAGCTTTGACTCACTCACCTTTCCTTTGGCCGGTAGTGCCCCTGGCTTGGCTTTCTTTGGGTCGGCAACTGCATATTCTTCAATGGGACCCTGGGTTTTGCTCAAAGCTAAGGGGATGCGAGGGAGAGAAACATGGATTTAAAGAGGCTTTTCGCACCAAAAAAAAAAGGCAATTTGTTAGAGATGCCTATGGGTCAGTACAAGTTGAGTCGTTTTGCTTTGCTTTTAGTGTTAGCTATATTTGAGGTCTGGATTGAAGGAAAGAAAGCGAATCAATTTCTACTTTTTGCTCAGGGATGGCCAACATCAATGCTCGAGGGCCACATTAGTACTTCAAAATGAAACTAAGGCAGCATAAAGAAAAATTAAACAATCACGTAATTCACCAKGACCTCATTCCGTCCGCCTTTTACCCCTCTCCCTGGATTATATAATTCCTTTAGTGCTGTACGTGAACCCACCTGCAAGGGCTTTGGCTGGGTGGACGCTGGATACAGGCTTGGTGGGGGCAGCTTTAGCAGGACCAGCTGATTTAGCAGGCATCACATCCCTGGCCTTGTCCAGCATGGCAACCACCTGGTCCTTAGAGGCAGGCTAGAGAAGAAATGTATTATCATCAATTAACTTCAAGACAGTGTTAATCGCAAGCATATTGGGAGTGGATTTAAAGATACAGGTAACTGCCAAAATAAAGGACACGCCAACATTGTCTTGATAGGGTGTTGTAGTCACACAAACCAGATGGGATGGCGTATCGCTACAGAATGGTGTGGTAGCCATGCTGGTTAAGTCTGCCTTGAATTCTAAATAAATCAGACAATGTCACCAGCAAAGCACTGCCACACCATCACACCTCCATGCTTCACAGTGGGAACCACACGTGCAGAGATCAGCCGTTCACTTAACTAAGTCTCAAAGACACAGCAGTTGGAACCAAAAATGTCATTTGGACTCAGACCAAAGGACAGCTTTCCACCGGTCTCATGTCCATTGCTCGTGTTTCTTGGCCCAAGCAAGTCTCCTCTTCTTACTGGTGTCCTTGAGTAGAAATTTGTTTGCAGCAATTTGACCATGAAGGCCTGATTCACGCAGTCTCCTCTGAACAGTTGATTTGAGAGGTGTCTTACTTGAGCCTTGTGAAACACTTATTTGGGCTGCAATTTCAGGCTGGTAACTAATGAACTTATCCACTGCAGCACAGGTAACTCTGGGTCTTTCTTTCCTGTGGCAGTCCTCATGAGAGGCAGTATCATTGCGCTTTGGTTTTGCAATTGCACTTGAAGAAACTTAAAAAGTACTTAATATTTTCCAGACTAACTGACCATTTCTCTTCGCTTACTTGCCATAATATGGACTTGATCTTGTACCAAATAGGGCCATCATCTGTATACCACCCCTACCGAACTGATTAGCTCAAACGCATTAAGGAAAGAAATGGCCCAAATAACTTTAAGGCACACCTGTTAATTTAAATGCATTTCAGGTGACTACGTCATGAATCTGTTTGATAGAAGGTCAAGAGTGTGCAAAGCAGTCGTCATGGGTGGCTACTTTGAAGAAACTCAAATTATATTTATTTGGTTACTACATGATTCCATGTGTCATTTCATAGTTGATGTCTTCACTATTATTCTACAATGTAGAAAATATAACATGAGAACAAGCAGACAAGCGCTCATAAAAAAAGTACCCTTGATTCTTGCGATACAGGCATTTGGAATATCGCGTAAAACATTCATTCAAAATAATTAGACAAATCAAATTTAGTCACATGTGCCAAACACAACAGGTGTAGAGCAGAGTGAAATGCTTACTTACGAGCCCCTAACCAAAAAAGCAGTTAAACATTAATATTTTTAAATAAGAAATAAAAAGTAACAAGTAGTTAAAGAGCAGCAGTAAAATTTTAATAGCGAGACTATATGCAGGGGGGTACCGGTACAGAGTCCATGTGCGAGGGCACCGGTTAGTCGAGGTAATATTTACATGTAGGTAGAGTTATTAAAGTGACTATGCATAGATAACAGTAGCAGCTGTGTAAAAGAGGGGGGAGGCAACGCAACTGGGTAACCATTTGATTAGATGTTCAGGAGTCTTTTGGCGTGGGCGTAGAAGCTGTTTAGAAGCCACTTGTACCTAGACGTCGTGCTCTGGTACCGCTTGCCATGCGGTAGCAGAGAGACCAGTCTATAACTAGGTTGGCTGGAGTCTTTGGCAATTTTTAGGGCCTTCCTCTGACACCACCTGGTATAGAGGTCCTGGATGGCAGAAAGCTTGGCCCCAGTGATGTACTGGGCCCCGTARGCACTACCCTCTAATGCCTTGCGGTCGGAGGACGAGCAGTGGCCATACAAGGCAGTGATGCAACCAGTCAGGATGCTTTCGATGGTGCAGCTGTAGAACTTTTTGAGGATCCATGCCAAAAATGTTTCAGTCTCCTGAGGGGGAATAGGTTGTCGTGCCCTCTTCACGACGGTCTTGGACCATGTTAGTTTGTTGGTGATGTGGACACGAAGGAACTTGAAGCTCTCAAACTGATCTACTACAGCCCTGTCGATGAGAATGGGGGCGTGCTCAGCCCTCTTTTTCCTGTAGTCCACGATCATCTCCTTTATCTTGATCACACTGAGGGAGAGGTTGTCCTGGCACCACAGAGCCAGGTCTTACCTCCTCCCTATAGGCTGTCTCGTCGTTGATCAGGCCTACCACTGTTGTGTCATCGGCAAACTTGATGTGTTGGAGTCGTGACTGGCCGTGCAGTCATCAGTGAACAGGGAGTAAAGAAAGGGGACTGAGCACGCACCCGAGGAGCCCGTGTTGAGGATCAGCGTGGCGGATGGGTTACCTACCCTTTTCACCTGGGGGGTGGCCCATCAGGAAGTTCAGGATCCAGTTGCAGAGGGAGGTGTTAAGTCCCAGGGTCCTTAGCTTAGTGATGAGCTTTGAGGGTACTATGGTGTTGAACGCTGAGCTGTAGTCAATGAATAACACTCATAGGTGTTCCTTTTGTCCAGCTGGGAAAGGGCAGTGTGGAGTGAAATAGAGATTGCATCATCTGTGGATCTGTTAAGGCGGTATGCATATTGGAGTGGGTCTAGGGTTTCTGGGATAATAGTGTTGATGTGAGCCATGAACAGCCTTTCAAAGCACTTCATGGCTAGACGTGAGTGCTACGCGTCACAAAGCTTCCTTCAATCATGCTGCCAAACATACCCTCGTAAAACTGACCATCCTACCAATTCTCGACTTCTGCGATGTKATTTACAAAATAGCCTCCAACACTCTACTCAACAAATTGGATGCAGTCTATCAGTGCCATCCATTTTGTCAACAAAGGCCCATATACTACCCACCACTGTGACCTGTACGCTCTCATTGGCTGGCCCTCGCTTCATACTCGTCGCCAAACCCACTGGCTCCAYGTCGTCTTTGCTAGGTAAAGCCCCGCCTCATCTCAGCTCACTGGTTACCATAGCAGCACCCACCCGTAGCACGTGCTCCAGCAGGTATATCTCACTGGTCACCCCCAAAGCCAATTCCTCCTTTCCTTCCAGTTCTCTGCTGCCAATGACTGGAACGAACTGCAAAAATCACTGAAGCTGGAGACTCACATCTCCCTCACTAGCTTTAAGCACCAGCTGTCAGAGCAGCTCACAGATCACTGCACATAGCKGATTCCAACTACCTCATGCTCATACTGTATTTATTTATCTTGCTCCTTTGCACCCCAGTATCTCTACTTGCACATTCATCGTCAGCACATCTATCACACCAGTGTTTAATTGGTATATGGTAATTACTTCACCATGGCCCATTTACTGCCTTACCTCCCCTATCTTACCTCATTTGAACACTATATATACTTTTTCTACTGTATTATTGACTGTTTATTCCATGTGTAACTGTGTTGTGTGTGTGTCAAACTGCTTTTCTTTATCTTGTCCAGGTCGCAGTTGTAAATGAGAATTTGTTCTCAACTAGCCTACCTGGTTAAATAAAGGTAGGAAAGATATATATAAAATACATTTTAGGCAGGTTACCTTCGTGTTCTTGGTCACAGGAATTATTGTGGTCTGCTTGAAACATATTGGCATTACAGACTCGGATAGGGAGAGGTTGAAAATGTCAGTGAAGATACTTGCCAGTTGGTCAGCCCATGCGTACAGTACACGTCCTGGTAATCCGTCTGGCCCGGCGGCCTTGTGAATGTTGACCTGTTCGAAGGTCTTACGTCGGCTGTGGAGAGCGTGATCACAGTCTTCCGGGAACAGCTGGTGCTCTCATGCACGTTTCAGTGTTATTTGCCTCGAAGCGAGCATAGAAGTACTTTAGCTCGTCTGGTAGGCTTTTGTCACTGGGCAGCTCTTGGCTGTGCTTCCCTTTGTAGACTAATGGTTTGCAAGCCCTGCCACATCCGACGAGCGTCAGAGCCATCTTACACGGAACCAAAACCGGCTGCCACGCGTGCGCTATCGTGCATAAATGTATTTTGTCCCCCTACACCAAACGCGATCATGACACGCAGGTTAAAATGTCAGAACAAACTCTGAACCAATGACATTAATTTGGAGACAGGTCGAAAAGCATTAAACATGTATGGCAACTTAGCTAGTTAGCTTGCACTTGCTAGCTAATTTGTCTTATTTAACTAGCTTGCTGTTACTAGCTAATTTGTCCAGGGATATAAACATTGAGTTGTTATTTTACCTGAAATGCACAAGGTCCTCTACTCCGACAATTAATCCACACATAAAACGGCCAACCGAATCGTTTCTAGTCATTTCTCCTCCTTCCAGAACTTATATGATGATCGGCATCTAAACTTTCATAGTATTACCACGACGACCGGCAAAATAGTTTGTCTTTCAATCACCCACGTGGGTATAACCAATGAGGAGATGGCACATGGGTACCTGCTTCTATAAACCGATGAGGCAGGACTTTCAGCGCGATCTGCGTCAGAAATAGAAAGGAGTTCTACTTTAGCCCTTGGCATCGCAGACGCTTGTTGGCACGCGTGAGCAGTGTGGGTGCAATAATTGATAATAATTAACATGTATTTCTACATATATTTTGAAACGCTCGCGCACGCGATGTGTCCGGTCTGGTCAGCATGTAAGCCCTGTATTGACGCGTTACCTGTTTGATGGGTCGGAGGACTTAGCGGGATTTCTTATAAGCTTCCGGGTTAGAGTCCCGCTCCTTGAAAGCGGCAGCTCTACCCTTTAGCTCAGTGCAGATGTTGCCTGTAATCCATGGCTTCTGGTTGGGGTATATACGTATGGTCACTGTGGGGACGATGTCGTCGATGCACTTATTGATGAAGCCAATGACTGATGTGGTGTACTCAACGGCATGGGAAGAATCCCGGAACAAATTCCAGTCTGTGCTAGCGGAACAGTCCTGTAGCTTAACATCTGCTTCACCTGACCACTTTTTTTTTATTGATCAAGTCACAGGTGCTTCCTGCTTTAATTTTTGCTTGTAAGCAGGAATCAGAAGCATAGAATTGTCAGATTTTCCCAATGGAGGGCGAGGGAGAGCTTTGTATGCTTCTGTGTGTGTGGAGTAAAGGTGGTCTAGAGTTCTTTTGCCCTCTGGTTGCACATTTAACATGCTGATAGAAATTAGTTAAATGCAGGAAACTTGAATCTGGTTTAAGTCGCCGGCCACTAGGAGCGCCGGCTCTGGGTGAGCGTTACTGTTTGCTTATGGTGGAATACAGCTCATCGAGTGCGGTCTTAGTGCCAGCTTCAGTCTATGGTGGTATGTAGACAGCAATGAAAAATTATGAAAACTAGGTAGATCGTGTGGTCTACAGCTGATGATACTACCTCAGCCGAGTAATACCCCGAGACTTTTAGATATTGTGCACCAGCTGTTATATAGAAAAATAAATACTCCGCTGCCCTTCGTCTTACCAGACACCGCTGTTCTATCCTGCCGGTGCATCATATAACCATCCAGCTGTATGTTGATAGTGTCGTCGTTCAGCCACGACTCAGTGAAGCATAGATATTATGGGTTTTAAATGAACCGTTGGTAGTTTAATCTTCCGCGTGGGTTATCAATTTTATTTTCCAAAGATTGCACGTTTGCTAGCGGAATGCAGTAGGGATTTATTTGATCCCCTACGGCCCCTTGTTCTCCACCTTCTCTTCACACAAATGACGGGGATCTGGGCCTGCTCCCGGGAAAGAACTGTCATTCACGGCGGGCTCGTTAAAGGAAAAAAAGGATTCTGCCAGATTGTGCTGAGTGATCGCAGTTCTGATGTCCAGAAGTTATTTTCAGTCAGTAGCAGCAACATTATTTACAAAATAAGTTTAAAAAATTTAAATGCAAAGAATCTAACAAAAAAAAAAACACTATTGGATAGGAACACGTAAAACGTCAGCCTTTTTCTCCGGCGCCATCTTAAGTATGGTGTTCATATTGCCCAGCCCTACACCTTTTCAGGTGCCGCTGCAGAATGTACAATTGGGTGAAGATCTGGTGAGAGTGCCATGGTATACATCATTTGTGTGCTCATCAAACGAGTCAGTGAGCACTSGTGCCCTGTGGATGGGGGCATTTATCCTGGAAGAGAAGCCTCCCATCAGGATAGAAAATGATTCACCATAGGTTGAAGGTAATCCCTCACAATATCTGTATTTATTGGCATTTACATTMCCTTCTAAGGGGTTGAGAGGACCTAAACTATGTCAGGAAATTACACCCCATACTTTGTATCCCTGTATTGACAATCCCCCTAACCAGGAAGTGATAACACAGATCACACCAATGGAGAGAAGAACTGAATGTACTTAAAATATCCAAAGAATTTGTCCAAAATCCATGGTCAGTATTGCACATCCACGTAGAGTGCTATCAGAAAGCAATACTTTTCCCACATTACAGCCTTATTCTAAAATGTCTTAAATACCCCCCCCCCCCCTCTCAATCTACACACAATACCCCATAATGATACCTGAAATATCACATTGTTTAACCTCTTGACGCTAGGGGTCAGATATATATATTTTTTTTTATAACGTTCCCAAGGTAAACTGACTATTTCTCAGGTCCAGATCGTAGAATATGCATATAATTTACAGATTAGGATAGAAAACACTCCAAAGTTTCCAAAACTGTCAAAATATTGTCTGTGAGTATAACAAAACTGATTCTGCAGGCGAAAATCACACTCGGAAGTGTTTTTTTTATTTTTTTATCTGTGTTTCCTGGCCCGTCTTTCTTCCATTTAAAGTGGTATCAACCAGATTCTTTTTCCAATGGCTTCCTCAGGCTGTGATCAGGCTTTAGACATTTTCAGGCTTTTATTTTGAAAAATTAGCAAGATCTTTCAAAACTAGTCAGGTGTCATTTGATTAGTTCCTGCGCGCAAGAGAGGTAGCTCTCCATTTTCTTTCTCTCTTTTATTGAATAGGTTACGGTCCGGTTGAAATATTATTGATTATGTTTGTGAAAAACAACCTGAGCATTGATTATAAAAAACATTTGACGTGTTWCTACGATCATTACGGATACTTTTTGGAATTTTCGTCGAACGGAACGAGGCTTTGTTTTTCTGAACATAACGCGCAACCCAAATGGCGTTTTTTTGTTATAAAAGTAATATTTATCTAACAAAAATAACATTTGTTGTGTAACTGGGAGTCTCGTGAGTGCAAACATCCGAAGATTATCAAAGGTAAGCGATTAATTGTATTGCTTTTCTGACTTTCGTGACCATGCTAATTTGGGGCTAGCTCTTAAGAATAAGAATGCTGTTCTAGCATTGATTGATAKTCACAAAAGCTTGGATTGCRTTCGCTGCAAAGCATATTTTCAGAATCTGACACGATAGGTAGATTAACAACAAGCTAAGCTGTGTTTTGGTATATTTCACTTGTGATTGCATGATTATAACTATTTTTAGTAATATTTTGCGCCCTGCAAATCAGCGGTTGTTTAGGAAAATGATCCCGCTAAAGGGATCCGTAGCGCAGAGAAGTTAAAGCACCTTTGGCAGCGATTACAGCCTCAAGTCTTCTTGGGTATGACACAGGTGAGAAACTTCTCCCATTCTTCTCTGCAGAGCCTCTCAAGCTGTGTCAGGTTGGACGTGGAGCATCACTGCACCGCTATTTTCAGGTCTCTCCAGAGATGTTCGAGCGGGTACAAGTCCGGGCTTTGGCTCGGCAACTCGAGATTCAGAGACTTCTCCCGAAGCCACTCCTACGTTCTCGTGGCTGTGTGATTTGGGTCGTTGTCCTGTTGGAAGGTGAACCTTTGCCCCAGTCTGAGGTCCTGAGCACGGTTTCATCAAGGACTTCCGTACTTTGCTCCTTTCATCTTTCCCTCGACCCTTCGTCTCCCAGTCCCTGTTGCTGAAAAACATCCCCACAGTATGATGCTGCCACCACCACCATGCATCACCGTAGGGATGGTGCCAGGTTTCTTGGCATTCGGGCCAAAGAGTTCAATCTTGGTTTCATCAGACCAGAGAATCTTGTTGCCATTGTCTGAGAGTCTTTAGGTGCCTTTTAGCAAATGCCAAGCGGGCTCTCATGTGCCTTTACTGAAGAGTGGCTGCCGTCTGGCCACTATCATAAAGGCCTGGTTGGTGGAGTGCTGCAGAGATGTTTGTCCTTCTGGAATGTTCTCCCATCTCCACAGAGGAACTCTGGATCTCTGTCAGAGTGACCATCGGMTTCTTGGTCACCTCCCTGACAAGGCCCTCCCCCTGATTGCTCAGTTTGGCCGGACAGCCAGCTCTATGAAGAGCCGTGGTGGTTCCAAACATCTTCCATTTAAGAATGGAGGCCACTGTGTTGTTGGGGACATTCAATGCTGCAGACATTTTTTTCTACCCTCCCCCAGATCTGTGCCATGACAATATCCAGTCTCGAAGCTCTACAGACAATTCCTTCGACCTAATGGCTTGGTTTTTGCTCTGACATGCACTGTCAACTGTGGGACACTATATAGAAAGGTGTGCCTTTCCAAATCATGTCCAATCAATTGAATTTACCACAGGTGGACTCCAATCAAGTTGTAAAAACATCAAGGATGATCAATAGAAACAGAACGCACCTGATCTCCATTTCGATAAGGTATTTATTTTATTTGCAATAATGTCTAAAAACCTGTTTTCGCTTTGTCATTATGGGGTAGTGTGTGTAAAAAGCAATTTATTCAATTTTAGAGTAAGTGACGGGGTCTGAATACTTTCCAAATACACTGTACATACAGTAGAATAAAAACAAGACATGCACAGTTGATCTCCTTAGTCCCCTACCTTCAGTTTGCCTGTGGCCTTGTTCATCTTGTCGAAGCCCAGGTGCATCATGAAGATAGGCAGGACATCCTGGGCTCGCTTCCTTACGTCAACGTTGCGGTCCTCCAGGCAGCCGAACAGGGGGGGTACACACAGCATAAGATCAGAGGGCACTGAGCGCATGGTGGGCAGATGCACTGCCAGCCAGCCAAGCACCTGAGGGAGGAAGGAGCGGGAGATTGAATCAGGTGTCACTCAAGCTTTAAAATGAAAGAGTTTGGCCAATTTTCTTTAACAGACTGTTTTAAAGGGCGCCTCTGACCATTCCCTTTGAAATGACTTGCTGCAAATAAGAAATACAGGGCAACAAATGTAACAGCTGTTATACTGACATCATGATGTGTACTAAAATCTTCAAATCACAAACCCTATCCATAACACCCACCCCCTTCCCCCACACACACCTCCTGTCTGAGGAAAGGATTCTCCCTCTTCAGCTCTTCAGACAGCTCTTCTCCTTCCAGCCACTCCTTCATACCAGTCTGCTCCACCCAGGAGTTCAGGGTGGCCATGGCCGCAGCACGCACTGTGTTCTGAGGAAAGACAATGAGAAGTGTGGGTTTGACCATACGTGTGTGCGCGCGTTTCAGTCTGTGATAGAGAGAAGGGATGTTTATGACACGTGTGTACCTTAATATCCCCCAACACAGTGATGACTGGTATGCCCAGGGTCTTGACATGCTGTTTGAGGGCAGGGCCCATGGCAGTGGCCATCTGCTGCATGATCGACAGGGTCTGCTGGACCTGAAACAGAAAGACGCACACAGAATCATTTAACAGATCACATGATCAAGTCAAGGCAGTAATGACAAAGCACTGATTATTATTTTTTAATTCATGTGTCAATTCTGGAGACATGGAAATGACAGTCCCAGCAGTACTCCCCACACACACTTCTGGCATGCAATTTATACTGGTGAGATTATGTTGGTGAGTGCTGCGGATTATCATTAAAGTCACAGTACATCGCGCAACAAATCAATCAGATAGAAGGGAAACTGACATGTGGGCAGACTGCTCTAAACTAATTCACATTTAGGCCTAAGTGACGGTACGGTAGTGGTCACGCATCTCTGCAATGTAAACCCATTTAAACACTCCCATTTAGAGAAACACTCAGGATGTAACACTAACCAGGATCTTGTTGGAGTCACTGAGGCGTCCCTTCAGTGTGATGGGCAGGTTTCCCACGCTGGGCTTGATGAACTTGGCCTCAGAGAGCACTGCAGCCACCTCATTCAAACCCTCCTTACGGATAGTCCAGTTCTTATCGCCCACCTTCGACACCATGTCCTCTGTGATCTTATCACTACAGAGAAAGAGAACATGTCAGAAGAGCCATTTCTTTGACCGTGATGAAATGCATCCAGTTCTTTCAGTTCTAAGAACTGATCTGATAAGAATGGATTTGTGAAAGCAATACAGTATAAATGCCACCACATTACTTTAACCTTAGAACAATGGCTGCCTGAAGGACAATACCTCTGACAGTCTTGGTATCATTCTACCCAGAGCTTTTTAATTTTTTTAAAACGTTTGCTTAACAAAAAAACTCAGGTGCACCACCTAATTTTAGATCTGGTGTGATGCTAACCCATACAGTTAAATAAGTGGTGCTACTCATGCACTCACGGAAGCAGCTATTGCAAAGCTAGAGAAGTTCTTTAGTACAGTGTTTCCCAACCCTCTTATCAGGGACCACCAGATGTTACACAATTTTGTTGCAGCCTTAAACTGGCACACCTAATTCAATTAGTCTACTAATGATCAACCCCTTGACTAATTGAAATTGGGTGTGCCAGTTTAGAGCTAAAACAAAAAGGTCTGGTGGTCCGAGGATAAGGTTGGAAGTACCGCTCTAGTACATTGATGTGCTAACCTGATGTCAGTGCGAGGCAGGAGGTCCATGATGTCACCTGCACCCCCCTCTTCCTTGGCCTCTTCTCCCTCCTCCTGCCCCCCTGTCCTTTTTATGGAGCCTCTAGTGGGGGCAGGGGGAGTCTGGCCCTGCATCTGTGACAAAGCAGAACCAAGATGAGTCAATCACAGAGCCAATATGGAAACTAAGTTACGCCTGGAAACAGTGTAAAATAAAAAGTGGGCATTCTTGCACTGATAATATTTAGTGCGAAAATATTTTGGGCATTTAAGAGGCTATAATTCAATTTCACAATAACAAAAGTATTTGATAAAAAGGCACATCATTTGGTAGATACATTTAAGGATAGATACAACATACCAGGTACTCCAAGTGTCAAGTAAGCTAGAGATATTTATGAAGATGTGTCAACTAAAATACTACCTTCTCAAACTCTGCGTCGATTTGAGCGAGCAGTGCTGCCTTCTCATCCTCAAAGAACATACGCAGTGAGGCACCCATGTACAGGTACATCACCCCCAGCAGAGAGATGGCTGCTGCTCGTATAGCCTGCGACACACAGGTTAAAAAGGCAGTCATTTGTTTCACCGTTTTTAAAATATCTTAATTGTGAACCAATCCATCTACCAGAGAGCTCTATAAGATCAAGGAATGAGGACCCAAAAATGTAAATCTAAGGCAACTTTAAAGTAGAAATGTTTTGAACCATAATCCATATAAAAACTGACTGACTGCTCCCAAATAGCAGCAGACAAATAAAGCAAGACAAACTCAAAAAATAGAAATCAGCAGTAACACTCACAGGATTGGAGGCACCCAAAGCAGTCTTGACGTGGTTGATAAAAGCTTTCACATTGATTCTGGAACAGGAGAGGACATGCTTGATTGATTCAATACCATGAATGAGACAAGAAAGCACTGACAACACTCCAAAGGAATATAAGACCTGACTTACCCTGTGAAGCCAAATTCCTTCATGGCATTGGCCAGCCAGTTCAGTGCCTCAGCTTGATTTTTCGGGTTCTTCTGGGCAAAGGCCAATGACACAACCTGGAGTAGAGGTCGACCGATTAACTAGGACCGATTTCAAGTTCATAACAGAGTTTTTGGACGCCGATTARATTGCAATCCACGAGGAAACTGCGTGGCAGGCTGACCACCTGTTACACGAGTGCAGCGTCAAAAGGAGCTTGTGGCTGCAAGGAGCCAAGGTAAGTTGCTAGCTAGCATTAAACTTATTAAAAACAATCACCACAGTCACTAGTTAACCTAGTAATATCAACCATGTGTAGTTAACTAGCTTGTCCTGCGTTGCATATAATCAATGTGGTGCCTGTTAATTTATCATTGAATCACAGCCTACTTCAATGTTGCCAAACAGGTGAGGATTTAACAAAAGCGCATTCGAGAAGAAAGCACAATCGTTGCACAAATGTACATAACCATAAACAATGCCTTTCTTAAAATCAATACACCGAAGTATATATTTTTTGACCTGCATATTTAGTTAAGAAAAACATGTTAGCAGGCAATATTAACTTGGGAAATTGTCACTTCTCTTGCATTCTGTGCAAGCAGAGTCCGGGTATATGCAGCAGTTTGGGCCGCCTGGCTCGTTGCGAACTGTGTGAAGACCATTTCTTCCTAACAAAGAACGTCATTAGCCAGAATTTTACATAATTATGACATAACATTGAAGGTTGTGCAATGTAACAGCAATATTTAGACTTAGGGTTGCCACCCGTTCGATGAAATACGTAACGTTCCGTATTTCACTGAAAGAATAAATYTTTTGTTTTTGGATTTTACCATATTAATGACCAAAGGCTTGTATTTCTGTGTGTTTATTATAATTAAGTCTATGATTTGATAGACCAGTCTGAGCAGTGATAAGCAGCAGCAGGCTCGGAAGCATTCAGTCAAACAGCAGCTCTTAGCAATGCTTGATGCAAAGCGCTGTTTATGAGTTCAAGCCTATCAACTCCCAAGATTAGGCTGGCAATACTAAAGTGCCTATAATTACATCCAATAGTCAAAAGTATATGAAATACAAATGTATGGAGAGAAATAGWCGATGCGCCAATTCTTATAATAACTACAACCTAAAACGTCTTAACTGGGAATATTGAACCACCAGCTTTCATATGTTCTTGTGTTCTGAGCAAAGAACTTAAACGTTGTTTTTACTTTCTTCTCCAACACTTTTTGCATTATTTAAACCAAATTGAACAGGTTTCATTATTTATTTGAGACCAGAGAGATTTTATTTATGTATTAAGTTAGTGTTCAATCAGCATTGTTGTAATTGTCATTATTACATATAAAAAAAATATAAAAAATTGTCAGATTAATCGTATCGGCTTTTTTTGGTCCTCCAATAATCTGTATCGTGTTAAAAAAAATCWATAATAAATCGGTCGACCTCTAACCTGGAGTGGTCAGAGGGGTTAGTGGATTTGTCTGCAGTTTGGTTCACAAAGTAAATCAATGGTGTCAGTTAATACCAGTGAGGGAAAAAAACAATCGACAAACTGCATCAGTGGGTAACAGTTTGTTATCCAAGCAGAGTTCACCCAAATCCTTCCCTCCTTTCTTGAAATAGTCACTGACCAAAACAAAAGCACATTAAAGCAAGCCATTGGTTCCAGTTCAACTACTTGGCATTCACAGACATGGACAAAACATTCATTTTCCTTTAGAGTTACAGTGTAGTATAGTTCAGTATATCCAGTCTATTACCTGTTCAGCAATCCAGGACAGAGAGCAGGCCTCTCCTATGGCCGTTAGGGCGTCCTTGGCCTTCCCTCCACACTTGACGTCTCCCATCTTCTCCACCAGGGCATCCAGCACCACAGAGGCAGACGTCTTAGAGAACCTGCCCCTCTGGGCCACCACTGCCACCACCTGGAGCTTTAGCTGCATCACCTGGAGGCATGTTACAACACTGAACATTCTGTAGCCTGTTTAAGCGCACATGAACCAACTAATTTTAAATCCAGTATGGAGGTGAAATCATCCTGTTGCCATGTTTGGACAGTTAATATTGTGAATCTGTATTATAAAATAGAGTTTTGATCGCCTGCAGTGGGTCTTATCACTAGCCAATTCCTATACCATTAAATATCTTGCATTGGCAAGAAGCACGGTAAACGATAATAGAGATCCAAAACATTTAGGCAAAAATCTACTGTCTATGGACAACCCCCAGTTGAGTGTGGTAGGTTTGTTAGGTACCTGGAAGTTAGTCTCCTTCCAGCCAGGTTTCTTGGCCAGCATGCGGAGCAGAGCCTGACATGGCATCGCACTGATGTCCATCTGCTCCGCAACCTGGAGGGGAGAAGTCAGAAGAGGGGTTAGCATCATGCACTCATAAAGGATCTCTTTGAATGTGTAACGCCTGGTGTGGCTATCAATTAAGCATTAAGACCAGCAGGGGTGTGGTATATGGCCAATATACTGTACACCACGGCTAAGGGCTGTTCTTGTACCAAATCAGTGGCCTTGTGGGTAGTGTACGCCCTGAGATTAGGAGTTCAATCCAGAGCCAGAGTCATAGCAAATACTGTAACCCAACTATGGTCCCAACTAATGGGACCCAACTATGGTTTAATAGCAGGAACKGGGTTACTGAGAWCTCCCAGCCAAACCTACTKATTTCCCAGGATAAATTTGAGTAAGGGGTCAATTATTTATGAACATGACATGGAACTTAATGTTCTGCTGGCTTCTATAGCCTTCTCTCTATTTGCATGATTAATCACAATGCATCTCATGACAAACAAAAAATGTACTATTGTGACAGGTAGGTCTACATTTGCAGCAGCATTGCTTATGCTACAGTAATAAAGGACTAATTTACATCTCCATCTGGATTTGTTTTAAGCTAAAAATGTAACTTTTTGGGGGCGACCCTACCAAATTCATATAGATGTGAGTTATAGATCTGTCACTCATTTAAAACAAGTCTAAGAGGGGGTAGATCTGTTCTGTGTGTGCTATTTCAGTAAAAATGTGTGTCTAACTTTCGGTTTTGTACACCAGCTTCAAAACAGCTGAAAATACAATATTTTACATCGGTTTAGATTGTACAATGACTCCACTATACTTGCTAATTTTGTCAAACTTAAAATTAGGTGAACTATTTTAATTTTTGCAACCAGGAAATGGCGGAGCGACTTCTGCATGGTACATCTTTAAACTGCAGATGCAGTTTTAAGGTCACACCATGGATCATTTAGCCAATTGATTTTGTATTTTAGGACCCCTTTCAATATTTCAACCCAAAACATTTTTGGGATTTGTAATTTGGACTRTACTAATGTAGCCCATAGAAACACATTGAACAGCAACAAAAAMAAAAGTTAAATGGGGGGGAGAAAATATACTTATTGGGCCTAGGACAGACTTCAAAACCGTATTCCTTAGTGTCTTTTTTGCCATTTATTCATGCATCTGTCCTWGGCCCAAGTAGTATTTATTTTTACACACTTAACCCCTTATTTTTGTTGGCATAAAACTACCTCCATACATTTGTATGGGTTACCTTCAGACAAGTCCCATGACACTTGTGGGGGTCGTAGAGCAAAACGGAGTACACGGTCGTGTTTGTGAGAATCTCCCCTATTGTGGTAGGRCAAACCAGTCGACGCTACAGACGTTTTTGTGAGGTGACATTTTTTGGAAAATCTCCTGGTCTGACAGAGCTGTAGCTCTGCCACTTTCCACCGCAGTATCGGCTGATTAAACTGCATGATCCTTACACAGGTGCACCTTGTGCTGGGGACAAAAGGACACTAAAGTACGCAGTTTTGTCACAACACAATGCTACAGATGTCTCAGGTTGAGGGAGCGTGCAATTGGCATGCTGACTGCAGGAATGCAGGGCTATGGCCAGAGAATTGAATGTTGTTTAAGAACTTSGCAGTACTTCCAACCGGCCTCACAACCACAGACAACYTTTATGTCGTACAATTTTGCAGATGTCAACATTGTGAAGTGGTGGCGGTGGGGTTATGGTATGGGCAGTCATAAGCTACAGACAACGAACACAACTGCATGTCGATGGCAATTTGAGTGCACAGAGATACTGTGACAAGATCCTGAGGKCCATTGTCGTGCCATTCATCTGCCGCCATCACCTCAAGTTTCAGCATGATAACGCATGGCCCCATGTCGCAAGGCTTTGTACCCAATTACTGGAAGATGAAAATGGCCCAGTTCTTCAATGGCCTGCATACACACCAGTTATGTCACCCAATGAACATGTTTGGGATGCTCTGGATCGACAGAGTGTTCCAGTTCCTGCCAATATTCAGCAACGTTGCACAGCCATTGAAGAAAAGTGGGACACAACCTGCCACAGGCCACAATCAGCCTGATCAACTCTATACGAAGGAGATGTGTCGCGCTGCATGAGTCAAATGGTGGTACCACCTAGGGCCGTTACAGTGACTATTACCACCACACCGGCAGTCAAGACTCCTGACTGCAGTCAAATTCCACGTGACTGTTTAGTCACATAACTAGGCTCTCCAAGCTCTGATGCTGCTGATGGTCATTAGCATACAAAACTTGCCTGGTAGTCAGCACTGCATTGTTCCTCTAATCACTGAACAAAACACGTTATCGAAAATCAACACACTTCATGAGAGCCCAAGAGCTCATGTTAGGCAACATTTCTATAGGCTATGCAATTGCGTGAGAAAATTGTTTTGTTGGCTTCTATTTTTAAGAGGATCTTATCAAATTTCTATAGGCTACATTTATTTCTGAACTTCACTAATATTAAGCACATRGCTCCTCTTTACAACAGGACTATAGCCTAACTGGCCGGCATGAAAATTAACTACGGGAAAAGCGTTCATTCACTATTTAAGTGCATAGATGACATGCATTTTTTCCCCCTGCCCTGAGACAGCGGCATGATAATGGTCCATTCTAAATCAAAACTGATTTCACACATTTAGTATATGTAAAGATTAAAATCAAGAATAGTCTGATGTGTGACAACATTAGCCCATCACTTGAGAATGATGCCCAGCTTGTATGCATTAAGGCAAAAAACGACAAAGCATTACWMGCATAACCGCATTTGCGGTCACTTGAGAATGGTGTTTGCCCGCTAATTGGTTGCATATTGGAACATGAGAGCTTGTAGCCTACTGCCGCGTGCGCATTGCTGCACTTTATTTGAAGAAATAGCCACATAGTTTATCAACATTTTAAGCTAAAACAGTCTGATCTGTTGCATCAGCATCATTTCTTTTAAGGTTTTGATAATTGGTTGTATTAATTTGGTATCTATAGCATCCCACAAAGTATGTTTGGAATATTTATTTCTCATACAGAAGAACAAGTTGACCAATAGAATAGGTCAAATGCTGTACTATGGGGGATAGTAGATTGACAGACGGATGCAAACTGGTGAGGGCCCAAAAAGGTTAGTATTTTTTTTTTGTTGCACTAAATGCAAAACAAAAAAATCCCTGCTAGGGGGAAATGCAGGTTAAAACAAAAGAATATGATCTACATGATCAGTCTGTGTACAATAAGTGGTTAATGTGAACCTAACTCGTAGCTAAAAAATTAAAGATAGCAATCCAATGTTATTTGTTGCCTAGACTTTACTGTAAATGACAACAAAAAATACACTGATATTGCAGTTAGCCGTGACAGCCTTAATAATAGAATGCTTGTGACCACACACACACACACCTAAATATTGCACTTGGGGGGYAAAAATCTTTAAGTAGAAACGGAATGAAACATGCATTCTATTTTTGCTCTATTATAGTAGACATCAAGTGCACAAGGATACGTGTACAAAAATAACGTMCACCGAGTAAAACATTTAATAATGCCCCCGCACGTGTTACTGTCAAGTTCAACACGACAGAAACAATATTTGGGCTACACTGCACATTATTACATTGTACACTTTCTGCCTGTGGACATCTGTTCTACAATGTGCCAGCAGAACATGATACCCTTTGTTGGCATAATCTCATTCAGGCACAGTACATCTGGCATACCCTTTTTTATCCACTGTATTGAAAAAGTGATTAAGGGGTAAAGTGTGTGGTGTTTTTCAACTCTATAGTAGGCTGGACAATAGAACGAGTCCAAATTCCCCCAAGGCTGAAAAAACGGCAATAGAGTGTTGGCTAAGCTGCAACACTAGCGCGAGCCCAAAGCAAATTAATTGAATTGAACGTTCTCAGAGCCTATTTTGACTGGAATTATGCTTAGAAATCCATTTTGCCCAAAAGGCACAAAAAAAGGAATCCCTTTTTATATTACCACTACAATTTGTTCCAAGGACAAAACTGAAAAAAACACTTGTGTTGAAAGAAAACATACGCACCTCTATGGTGTCAAATGCACTTACGTCTGCATAAGGAGGAAGTAGGAAACAAATTGCAATTTAGGACTATTTGTTTCTAGCGATCGATGATGAGACACACTGCCCAGACTTACGTAATTATTTTTTTAATTTCACCAGGTAGGCCAGTTGAGAACAAGTTTTCATTTACAACTGCAACCTGGCAGTCACAATTAGAAAGAACAGATGAAAATGGTGTCCTACTCCCCCCCCAAAAATCTAAATATACACATTGAGATATTTGGCAAAATATACCAGCATGCCTCTCCATAGGAAAACAAATGGGGGGAGTTCAGCGTTCCAAGGGCAAATAGTATTTCGGGGCTAGCGATTGATGACGAGATACACTGCCCAGGCTTACATAATTAGAAAGAGATTATGCAGATTAATGGGGTGGAGCTCAAATAAAAAAAAATGGTACCCATGTATAGGAAGTGTTTCTTTAAATAACTAAATCTATGGTGTTTTTTGTATATGTGTATGGACCATCAGTTTAATTGTTATGCTGTAAATATTTTATTTTGAATGTAATTGATTAAATGAACTAGCAAATATTTTATATTAAACATTTGAGTAATTACTTTTTCAGTAAGGATATACACTTTATTCAGTGACCTTAGGTATATAAAGTTTGATAGTATGATCAGATTATTTTTAAACAAATGAACTGCAGTAACTAAATCAACCCAATAGATAGGAGCATAAGACCACAAATGACATTTAAGAAGATCAGTTCTCCCTGCATGTACAACTTCCCCACACCCTCACAGAAAAACTCCRGACGCGCACTTTCCTGTCCCTTTCCACACTGCTAATGCAAGAGAAGGACAGAAACAGCATTTTAACAGATGATCGAATTACTATGATGATTCAAGATCATTATTTTCATGCTTATGTTTTGAAATTACACTTGATTACTGTTCCAATAACTACTATCAATAATCCTAAACATTAATTCAGTCACCTCTGGTCGAGAAACGTATTTTCCTATTACATTCACTGTCAAATTCATCAACCAGCCGCTTTGCCTTCTCGCACAAGTAGCCAGCTCCACAAGCTCTGCCAAAAGCTTGTGCTGTCAGCGGCAGCGATCACTCTGCCTTCTCGTGCAAACGAAGAGCACACGGTGGTAAATTTGTTAACTGCGAGGGTTGCATGATGTAATTTATTTGCAGGCTGTTGAGGCAGTCTTGTGTTTTCTATTACTGTTGAGATATTAAGATGATTACATAATATATGTATACTAGAGTTGAGGTTAGCGCATTCCATCCCAAAAGAAACAGGCATAATACGATATACATACAGTTGAAGTCGGAAGTTTACATACACTAAGGTCGGCGTCAAACTCGCTTTTCAACCACTCCACAAATGTCTTGTTAACAAACTATAGTTCTGGTAAGTCGGTTAGGATATCTACTTTGTGCATGACACAAGTAACCTTTCCAACAATTGTTTACAGACAGATGTCACAATTCCAGTGGGTCAGAAGTTTACATACACTATGTTGACTGTGCCTTTAAACAGCTTGGAAAATTCCAGAAAATTATGTCATGGCTTTAGGAGATGTGATGAAAGAAATAAGCTGAAATAAAATCACTACTATTATTCTGACATTTCACATTCTTAAAATAAAGTGGTGATCCTAACTGACCTAAGACAGGGAATATCCACTAGGATTAAATGTCAGGAATTGTGAAAAACTGGGTTTAAATGTATTTGGCAGGAGTATGTATGCATGTGCAAAAAAAGAAACGTCCTCACTCAACTGCATTTATTTTCAGCAAACTTATCATGTGTACATATTTGTATGAACATAAGATTCAACAACTGAGACAAACTGAATAAYTTCAACAGACGTGACTAACAGAAATTGAATAATGTTTCCCTTAACAAAGGGGGGGTGGGTCAAAATCAAAATGAGCTGCCAGTATCTGGTGTGGCCAACAGCTGCATTAAGTACTGCAGTGCATCTCATGGACTGCACCAGGTTTGTCAGTTCTTGCTGTGAGATGTTACCCCACTCTTCCACCAAGGCACCTGCAAGTTCCCGGACACTTCTGGGGGGGCCCTAGCCCTCACATCTAACAGGTCCCAGACGTGCTCAATGGGATTGAGATCCGGGCTCGTCGCTGGCCATGGCAGAACACTGACATTCCTGTCTTGCAGGAAATCAGCCATACTGCTCGTTCTGTGCGTGGTGGCATTGTCATGCTGGAGGGACATGTCAGGATGAGCCTGCAGGGAGGGTACCACATGAGGGAGGAGGATGTCTTCCCTTCAACGCAGAGTTGAGATTACCTGCAATGACAACAAGCTCAGTCCGATGCTGTGGGGCACACTGCCCCAGACCATGACAGACCTTCCACCTCCAAATCGATTCCGCTCCAGAGTACAGTCCTCAGTGTAAAAGCTCATTCCTTCAACGATAAACGCGAATCCAACCATCACCCTTGGTGAGACAAAACCGCGACTCGTCAGTGAAGAGCACTTTTTGCCAGTCTTGTCTGGTTCGGCGACAGTGGGTTTGTCCCCATAGGCGATGTTGCCGGTGATGTCTGGTGAGGACCTGCCTTTACAACAGGCCTACAAGCCCTCAGTCCAGCCTATTGCAGACAGTCTGAGCACTGATGGAGGGATTGTACGTTCCTGGTGTAACTCAGGCAGTTGTGGCCAACCTGTCCCGCAGGTGTGATGTTCAGATGTACCGATTATGTGCAGGTGTTGTTACATGGTCTGCCACTGTGAGGATGATCAGCTGTCCGTCCTGTCTCCCTGTAGCGCTGTCTTAGGCATCTCACAGTACGGACATTGCAATGTATTGCCCTGGCCATATCTGCAGTCCTCATGCCTCTTTCCAGCATGCCTAAGGCACATTCATGCAGATGAGCAGGGACCCTGGGCAACTTTCTTTTGGTGTTGAGTCAATAGAAAGGCCTCTTTACTGTCCTAAGTTTTCATAACTGTGACCTTATTAATTGCCTACCATCTGTAAGCTGTTAGTGTCTTAACCGTTCCACGGGTGCAAGTTCATTTATTGTTTACGTTWCATTGAACAAGCATGGGAAACCCTTTACAATGAAGATCTGTGAAGTTATTTGTATTTTTACAAATTAGCTGTTAAAGACAGGGTCKTGAAAAAGGGACATTTCCTTTTTTGCTGAGTACACACACAAAGTAATGTGACCATTTTAGAAAAAGAGACAGTCTTTTGTTGCATGCTATTTTATGTCAATCAGGGTTAAAGTTAGGTTTAGAAAAATGGTGACCATTACAGCTATAGGTGCATTGTGTTACAAGTCAGGGTTAGGGCTAAAATAGGTTATAAATAGTATGGGTTTAAAGCTCTTGCTCCTCCCTGTGYCCCTGTGGGTACTACATAACTCATTTGTGACACTTGTTAGGGTTCATAAGCTGAGGTAGCAAATGCGTCAGATCTTGATCAAGGAGCTAGAACTATCCATTTGGTTTGCAACTCCATGAACCTGCCAGCATTCGCTCCATTCGATGCCTACTTAACAGATTAACGCATATCAAATTACCCAGCAGACATTTAGAAACTCGTCCCAAAAAAATTGGATATTTCTTAGTAAAAGGAAATGTCTGGCTGTTTAAAAATCGGCCACATCTTGAAAGAGAACAGAGACTCGGGTTTTGTTTAGTTTTACACCTTTTGCTGAAAGAAAATATGGTTAAACATGATCAGAAAATGTCTAAAGTTTGATGGCTATGCGCCAGCCATCGTTAACCCTGTGGGTCACAACAACGTGTATCCAGGAGAAGTGAACTGGCTCACAAAGTAGCAGTGAACTTAATACATTTCCTGAGGTAAGGCTCTGAGTTCAGGGGCAGGTCTCAGTGCCAACAATAGCTAAGCAGGCATTATGACATTTTACAATGGGCTGGGAAAAGAACATTCGGAAGTCGAGTTGGTGCCACGGTGCTCAAAAGAGGAAGTCAAGTTGGTGCCACGGTGCTCAAAAGAAGAGTAATAGGAGCTGGCAGGGTTAAAAACACCCTAAAATAAGGCCTGTTTAGTAGCGATTACTTTAAAATTACAGCAAGCAGCTGGGACATATGGAAATATTATGAAAATGTGCTCCGCTGATGCAATGAACTAGTTATCAGAAAAAAAGCATTGTTAAATTGTGTCCAGCCTATCTATAGTGGCATCCAGCTTAAGTCAATGCCAGGCCCAGCTACACTTGATACCTGAATCCACTTGTTTAACAAGCAACACCTCATTCAGAAAATGAACCACATATAGTACTGTAGAGGAAAAACAGTTCAGATAGTTCATTAGCTAGATAACATATCAGATTGCCAMGGTCCAGTAAGCAACTAAAGCATTATAACTTGAGGAACAGCAAGGAGTCGTATAACAGTTAATACTATAGCAAATTGGTTAGGTTACTAACGTTAACTATTCTTATGTAACATTGGCTAACTAACGTTACTTGTCTGACTTTATTAGCCAGCTAATTATCACACAATACCTTAGCCAATTTAACTGATCAGATAATTTTGGTTAATGCTGCTCAACATTTCTCCAGCTAGCTGACGGAGAATTCGATTCAGCTAGCAWGATACTTAATACTTGTTCCACCACACTTTCTCCCTTGCCTCAAACTTTCCAAATGCCAGTAGTCTTTCGGTTACAGCTCATTCAATACACTTTCTCACCCCTGTCTCCGCGATCAGGTTTCTCACTAATGTTAACTTTTTTTTTTTATCGTTCAGGGGACACGCTGATGTACCTGGCAAACTGCCATTCCACTCTCCACTCTTTCAGAGCACGCGCTGATGCTGTAACTAGCAAATTGTCTGTCTCTTCAGTCGCGTGCTGCATTCGGTTTTGTGAACGACTGGCTGAGCCTTAGATATAGCCAGTATTGGTTCAAACTCGCATCACTCGTTCGTATATACTTTCCTCATCTACATGAATCACGTAGGTCACCTATTTTGGATTCAAAACTGAATTTCGCTGAAAGGTTTGCATGCCTGGACATAGGCTAGTGCTTTTGCTGTTCGTTACGCCTACTCATCTTGTTGCCTGGAATTCGATAAGGATGCACGCAGTTGCACCCCCAATGTGTCAGTCTTCACTTGCAGCCTACATCGAAACGAAGATAGACGCCTGTGAGAAGAAACGTATCACGTGACGAGCATTGGCTAAAAATAATTGAGATCTGAGAGAGCCATGACAGTGAGGCGCCTCAGAACATGCAGCCGGGAATTCTAATCATTATATTCAGCCCAAGGGCAGAATGGCCAATGGCCACAAACGGCATTAAGGGGCATTACAGCCACATTAGGGGGATGCCGCCGGGAAATTCACAGCATTATCAAGTGCTTGTCAAATTGTGAAAGAGTGATGAAGTATGTGCAAGAAACAAAGCACATGCCTTTCATGCAGCCTTAGAATGTATTCAAAATCCAAACAAAGCCCAACATTTGTATCACAACCAAAGTTGCATAAATAACTAAATTAAGCATATAGGAGAACCTGTTCCTTTGTTAACCGCATGTGCACACTCCCTCAAATCGTTTGGAGAAAGSACGTTTTCTATTTTATTCAGCTTTGTTCAATTGTATTCTTCATGCTGTAAAATAATGCCACGGAATTCTAAGCAAATCTTGTCTGCTAAATGAACTAGTGTAACCCACAGCAATATGGCATAGCCAGTTCAAATTTTATTTGTCACATGCGCCGAATAGAACGTGTAGACCTTAGTGAAATGCTTACTTACAAGCCCTTATCCAACAATGCAGTTAAGAAAAAACAAATAAAGAGCAGCAGTAAAATAACAATAGCGAGGCTATATACAGGGATTCCTCTAAAAGTTGCGAGCTTATGCTGCAGTACTTAGAGGTAATTTGTGGTTTAGTACAGTACCCTGCGTCACCACTTCATTGCTCCAGACCAGCGCAAGGGGGAGTTAGTAGGACCCAAAAGCGTAATCGGTGCTCTGTGTCTGACAATGAATGGGTGATATATACCTAAATAGAAACTGAATTGTGCACGACTTCAGTATTACTTACTAAAACGGTTGTTACACTAAGGTTATTATTCTTTTAGGAATATTTTGCTCTTACCGTTGGCCACTCTCGACCGGTCATGTTAGACCGTTGCACCACTCAGGCACTGTACAAGACACTGCATAGCAGTTCAAGCTGTTGCTACAGATGCTGGTTCAATACCCAATCTAAAACAATCTAACAAATGGCATCTTTATGCGTTCATTAATAAAATAATATTTCAAAATGCCGATGTTTATTTAGCTATGATTCATAACTAATTACTAAGAGAATAAATTATCCTCCAATCCTCTATATAATTATTGGCAGAGCGTCATTTCGATATACTGTAGGCGACATGAGTCTCACAAGTGTTGAGTAATGTGCTGTTAAGTGGTGTAGGTCTTAATAAAGAGAATATTAAGTTAGAAGCAATAGTCTACACCTATTTTAGCACTGTTTCGCGCTACTCTGAGTCAAGCATGGGGACTGGTCTTGCTAAATCAATTCGATTTTTATTTTCACAATTTTCATTTGGGTAGTGGTTAGACTAGAACTAGAAAATTAGGGTGTAGAAATAATATGATCTTAGTTTAACTAGACAAGTCAGTTAATTCTTATTTACAAGGACAGTCTACTCCTTCCTCCCCATTGGGGAATTGAACCCCGATCTCCAACGTGCCCGCATTCTCTAGTACAGCCATTATTGAAGGCTATCAAATACTTCRCAAAAGATGCGGATCACACTTAAATAACATGCCATAGAATAGAATTCTGCGGCAACATGCAAGCTGCGCCGCAGTACGCTGCAACTTTTAAAGGACGAACCACTGTACAGGGGGTACCGGTTAGTTGAGGTAATATGTACACTACACTAATGTACTTGTCCGCTTAGTTGTGCACAGGGGCCTCCCATTCCTCTTTCTATTCTGGTTAGAGCCAGTTTGCGCTGTTCTGTGAAGGTAGTAGTACACAGCGTTGTTTCTTGGCAATTTCCTGCATGGAATAGCCTTCATTTCTCAGAACAAGAATAGACTGACGAGTTATAGAAGAAAGTTATTTGTGTCTGTCCATTTTGAGCCTGCAATCAAACCCACAAATGCTGATGCTCAACTAGTCTAAAGGACCATTGTATTTTTGTATAAAAAAATAAAAAAATCTGAACAGTTTTCAGCTGTGCTAACAATTGCAAAAGGGTTTTCTAATGATCAATTAGCCTTTTAAAATGATAAACTTGGATTAGCTAACAACGTGCCATTAGAACACAGGAGTGACGGTTAAAAATCATAAAATCTGCCGTTTKCAGCTACAATAGTCATTTACAACATTAACAATGTCAGCTGTATTTCTGATTCATTTGATGTTATTTTAAAATGGACAAAAAACTATTCTTTCAAAAACAAGGACATTTTGAAGTGACGGCAAACTTTTGAACGGTAGTGTACATGTAGGTAGAGTTATTAAAGTGAATATGCATTGATAACAGTAGCAGCTGTGTAAAATAGGGGGGTGGGGGGCAATGCAAATAGTATGGGTAGCCCTTTGATTAGATGTTCAGGAGTCTTTTGACGTGGGTGTAGAAGCTGATTAGAAGCCTCTTGGACCTAGACGTGGCGCTCCGGTACCGCTTGCCGTGCAGTAGCAGAGAACAGTCTATGACTAGGGTGGCTGGAGTTTATTAGGGCCTTCCTCTGACACCGCCTGGTGTCGAGGTCCTGGGTGGCAGGAAGCTTTGTCCCAGTGATGTACTGGGCCGTACGTACTACCCTCTGTAGTGCCTTGCGGTCGGAGGACGAGCAGTTGCCATACCAGGCAGTGATGAAACCAGTCAGGATACTTGCAATGGTGCAGCTGTAGAACCTTTTGAGGATCTGAGGACCCATGCCAAATCTTTTCAGTCTCCTGGGGGGGGGGGGAGAGAAATAGGCTTTGTCGTGCCCTCTTCGCGACTGTCTTGGTCTGCTTAGACCATGTTAATTTGTTGGTGATGTGGCACCAAGGAACTTGAAGCTCTCAACCTGCTCCACTGCAGCCCCGTCGATGAGAATGGGGGTGTGCTCACTCCTCTTTTTCCTGTAGTCCACAATCTCCTTAGTCTTGATCACGTTGAGGGAGAGGTTGTCCTGGCACCACACGGCCAGGTGTCAGACCTCCTCCCTACAGGCTGTCTCATCGTTGTCGGTGATCAGGCCTACCACTGTTGTGTCATCGGCAAACTTGGTGTTGGAGTCGTGCAGTCATGAGTGAACAAGGAGTACAGGAGGGGACTGAGCATGCATGTTGAGGATGAGCATGACGGATGTGTTGCTACCTACCCTCACCACCTGGAGGCAGCCCGTTAGGGAGTCCAGGATCCATTTGCAGAGGGAGGTGTTTAGTCCCACYGTCCTTAGCTTAGTGATGAGCTGAGGGCACTATGGTGTTGAATGCTGAGCTGTAGTCAAAGAATATCATTCTTACATAGGTGTTCCTTTTGTTCAGCTGGGAAAGGGCAGAGTGGAGAGCAATAGAGATTGCATCATCTGTGGATCTGTTGGGGCGGTATGCAAATTTGAATGGTCTAGGGTTTCTGGGATAATTGTTTGTTCTGTATATTTATGCTTTAGAATGACACTTCTAGTCTGGGTGAGAAATACCAGGTTACCCGGGAGAAAAAGAGACTTATTCTCAGGAAGGAATATTTGCAAAATATTCAACCCTAGATCTGATGAGCCTGCCTGGCACTCAGCATGAAGGAGATTGCTTGGGGGTGATAGATTAGTGTCCTGTCCAGGAGGTGTACTTGTACATCTAGCTGCCTCACGATACAGAAACAGGAGATATGCGCCTATGAGCCATTCCTACTCACACAAGCCAAGGCTGGTGCAAGGCTACTCAAGAGACGTACACTGCAAAAACAAATGTTGTAATAGAGTAGACGGAGAAACAAAGAGAACGTGAAATCATAAATGCTGCTGACCTGGTAAAATTCCTCCATGCTGGCCAGCCTCTCCTTCCAGTTGGAGCTGTCCAGCATCTCTACACAGGGGGCAGGCAGCACCGCTGCAGCCAGCTCATCACACACCTCCACCTAAGAACACAGTCAATACGTACTTTTGACTAGAGCCCAGTTTAAAATTGCACCCTATTCCAGAGCTAAATATTAGTGCACCATAGGGGGGGGGGATGGGCTGCCATTTGCGACTTGAATCTATTTAATATTGAGTAATTTATTGATGACTATATAGATGCTTCAAAATCAGTAAGATGTGAGTACTCACCGAGAGCTCAGTCTCCACGATCTCTTTGGTTTCAGCAGGCTTCTTACTCTTGGCTCCTGCTCCACCTTCAGCCCCAGGCTTCCCTTTCTTAGCAACGCCAACATCCTAGACGACAGATTAAACCAGATTTTAGAATAAACAAATAATTTAATTTTTTTTACATACAGGAAATAACACATTGAGAGCAATTTAAAATATTTCCCCAATATGCTTTTTAAGAGGAAAACCAATCCAGCCTTAAGCAATCACCAAACACTGGCTGCAACCCACCATTTAGGAGCCACTGCTGTGGAATAGAACAGCATAGATGACCACATAGTCAACAGAGATTACATTGTSCCACACTGTATTCGTTGCACTAATATTACCAGCAGGTTGTCCATAAGTCCAGCTTCAACATTAAACTACCCCCACCTGTCATGGTTTTGACCACAGCCTTATATTGAAGCTCTGTGCTTAGCAAAAATAAATTGTCCCTGGGGCTCTGGGTACTAGGTAGTCACTGGTTTAGTGGATCACACAAGAACGCTTCAATGCAAATACCTTCTAGCATCTTTCCCATGGATTTGACTGGTTTTCAAATTCTATTGGTTCGAGCGAAAAACAATATTGTCCAAATGATTAAAGTTCAATTGAACCCTTCTAAAAGACACCTTCAAACATTTTGTGCAACAAACCTGACAAGGACCACCGTGACATGCAAACTACGGAGACATGAAACGTACAATAAGAGCCCGGTCATGCCGTCTCACCTTATACACAGGGGCATTTTTAGGGGGCCCTGCGGGTTTGGCCGGGGCCTCAGACTGTGGCTGTGCCTTGGGGACAGGTTTCCCTTTCTCCGCTCCTCCTCCCTTCTTTCCTCCTGCCAGCTCCACATTGGATGCAATCTCTTTAATCTTTGAGGAAAATAGCATTAAGAGAAAACACTTTGATATTACCAATCTGAGCAACAGGATGGCCCAAGGTCAATAACAATAATATATCTAAAACAAAGAATTCTGATTTATGTAAACAATACAAACATTGTCACAAACTGGCTCTGAAAACACTGCAACAGCTATTTTATTTGAAGTTGACCAAAAGCAGGGCTCCAAAGGGATTATTTTTTGCATCCATTCACTTGGGACACTATTTTTTGTTATTGGTTGCGTCAGTGTGATCTGTAAATGCTAGTTTGTCACTTAATTCAAAGCTTTATATTTTCGGGGTGCAAATCAGAATATATTGATCATGTATTCCTGCTTGTTTAAATAAACTTATTTCTTGAATCATAACCTCAGTACTGTGAATAACTTTCATTTTATAATTGAGTGACAACACAAATTTGGTGCGACCAAATCATGGCCTGGTGCCACCAACTGAAAATTTTAGTGGAACCAGAGGGGGAAAATAATATTCTGGAGCCCTGAAAAGTGTAAAACCATTTATCAATACTAACAGTGGAGATACGATATACACAGTGTTGTCGGAAAGTATTCAGACATTGACTTTTTCCACATTTTGTTACGTTACAGCCTAATTCTAAACTGGATTTTTTTTTCTTTTTTTCTCAGCAATCTACACACAATACTGCATAATACATTTTGGCAAATGTATGATTGTACTTGAGATGTTTCTTCAACTTGGAGTCCACCTGTGGTAAATTCAATTGAGTGGACATGATTTGGAAAGGCACACCAGTCTACACACCAGTTCACAGTGAATGTCAGAGCAAAAAGCAAGCCATGAGTTCAAAGGAATTGTCCGTAGAGCTCCGAGACAGGATTATGTTGAGGCACATATCTGGAGAAGGGTACCAAAATATTTCTGCAGCCTTGAAGGTCCCCAAAAACACAGTGGCCTCCATCATTATAAAATGGAAGTTTGGAACCAGCAGGACTATTCCTAGAGCTGGCCACCCAGCCAAACTGAGAAATCCGGGGGAGAAGGACCTTGTCAGGTAGGTGACCAAGAAACCGATGGTCACTGACAGAGCTCCAGAGTTCCTCTGTGGAGATGGGATTACATTCCAGAAAGACAACCATCTCCGCAGCACTCCACCAATCAGGCCTTTATGGTAGAGTGGCCAGACGGAAGACACTCCTCAGTAAAAGGCACAACAGCCAGCTTGGTGTTTGCCAAAAGGCACCTAAATACTGACCATGAGAAACAAGATTCTCTGGTCTGATGAAACCAAGATTTAACTCTGGCCTGAATGCCATGCGTCACATCTGGAGGAAACCTGGCACCATCCCTACAGTGATGCATGGTGGTAGCAGCATTATGCTGCGGGGATCTTTTTCAGCAGCAGGGACACTAGTCTGGATCGAAGGAAAGATGAAAGGAGCAAAGTACGGAGGTCCTTGATGAAACCGTGCTACAGAGCACTCAGGATCTCAGACTGGGGCAAAGGTTCACCTTCCAACAGGACAACGACCCTAAGCACACAGCAAAGACAACGCAGGAGTGGCTTCGGGAAATGTCTCTGAATGTCCTTGAGTCACCCAGCAAGAGCCCGGACTTGAACCCAAATTAACATCTCTGGAAAGACCTGAAAATAGCTGAGCAACAACACTCCCCATCCATCCTGACAGAGCTTGAGGGGATCTGCAGAGAAAAATMAGAGAAACTTCCACAAATACAGGTGTGCCAAGCTTGTGCTGTCATACCCAAGAAGACTCAATGCTGTAATCGCTGCCAAACGGTGCTTCAACAAAGTACTGAGTAATAGGTCTGAATACTTATGTAAACATGCTATTTCATATTTAATTTCTTTGTATTCTTCTACATTCTTTGTATTGTGTAGTTTGAGAAAAAAAACTATTTAAGAACACGGCTGTAACATAACAAAATGTGGAAACAGTCATCTGAATAACTTCTAAAGGCACCATACATACAGGTGCCTATACAAATGGCTAATATACAGTTGAAGTCGGATGTTTACATACACCTTAGTCAAATACATTTAAACTCAGTTTTTCACAATTCCGGACATTTAATCCTAGTAAAAATGCCCTGTCTTAGGTCAGTTAGGGCAACTACTTCCAAAGTTGTGGCAAAATGGCTTAAGGACAACAAAGTCAAGATATTGGAGTGGCCGTCACAAAGCCCTGACTTCAATCCTATAGAACATTTGTGGGCAGAACTGAAAAAGCGTGTGTGAGCAAGGAGTTCTGCAAACCTGACTCAGTTACACCAGCTCTGTCAGGAGGAATGGGCCAAAATTCACCCAACTTAGTGTGAAGCTTGTGGAAGGCTACCCGAAACGTTTGACCCAAGTTAAACAATTTAAAGCCAATGCTACCAAATACTAATTGAGTATGTAAACTTCTGACCCACTGGGAATGAGATGAAAGAAATAAAAGCTGAAATAAATATTTCTCTACTATTATTCTGACATTTCACATTCTTAAAATAGTGGTGATCCTAACTGTCCTAAAACAGAGAATTTTTACACGGATTAAATGTCCGGAATTGTGAAAAACTGAGTTTAAATGTATTTGGATAAGGTAAACTTCTGACTTCAACTGTATGTATGTACACACATACACCTCACCTTGTCAACCTTGAGTTTGTCGAGGTCTGCTAGGAAGGGGTTAACAGCTTTCTCTCCCGCCACCTTCATGGCCGTGCCTAGAGCCTTGATCGCAGCATCTCTCACCTCTGGAGCAGGGTCATTCACTTGCTGCCATGAAGAAACAACCCACAATGTCATAGAGCCATATTCAAATGGGGATTTATAGAAATAATTGTGGGGTAGGGCTGGGCAGTATACCGTATTTTACAATATACCGGAATTGGGTTTACACTTTACCTTCTATAACGGTATTTAAATGTTTGGTTTGTTTAATGGGATACGCCGTGTGTAACGTCCATTTTTATAGTTTACTTCGCTCATTGAGTCATCTTGCTCCGCTCACTCTAAACATGCCGTTTTCCACAGACCTAGCCCCGCCCCTCAAGGAGTGCATTTGTTGTGCCGTAAACATGACACTTGCATTCAGTGTGCATGGTCAATGCAGCACATGCAACATTGTTGACAATGCTTTTCACTTTTCTTCTTAATATAAATCCACTAGTGGTCAGTAATTATACTATTAGCTCTTATATTTGCAAACTGCTAGTATGTCTTTCCTTAGCAAGTTTGACCAAAATTGTGTTAGCCGCTAATGCTAATTAGTACGTTTATTTGCTAGCTGAGTCAGAGCAATTGTTATTAGCTATACAGCATTTAAACTTCTGCGATGCTGTAGACCTAAATCTGCATGTTTGTGCAAGAGTATCTTATAAAAACAAGGAGGACTACGCAAAGCATGAATATGTTAGCTACATGAAGTAGCTAAGAGAAAACTTTCAATGTAGCCAAAGATTATAGGGTCCCCTAGGAAACACAGGTTCGTACCCTGTTACAATAACTTCTCCCTAGCATTTTTCATTGTCATGTCAAAACACTGTATTCAAAGTCCCCACTACTATGTTCTAACTATAGAAAAATCATTCTGTTTCCATGATTACAACAGTTCAGTGAAGTGTTTGGCTAAAAATAAGGCCTAGATTGTTCGCCCATATCATGCAGCCCTACATAGCAATGTGGAAATTCTCAAATGAGTYCAGGAATTGATCAATTATTTTGGGTTGAAGTTGAACAGTATAAAACAATCAGAATGGAGAAAGACCATTGAATTCATGTGTTGCCACCCGAGGGTCACAAACTTCTCAAAGCAAATTTAGAARTTGTATTATTCAAAACATAAAATACATATGATATTTTGGCCATATTGCCCAGCCCTATGTTGGGGGTGTATAATACTTCACCCGATCAAACAATAACCTTATATTCCTTTATTTTCTGAACATTTGTGAAATTTAACTCTGAACATTGCATGTTCACATAATATTTTCCCCCAATGGACATGTACAGTTATAGACCTACAGGATGGGTGAGACCAACCTTGAGCAGGGCAGCACAGAGGGGTTTGAGCAGGCTCTTGGGCAGGGTGGAAGGAGTCGAAAGATGGATACACCTGGTCAGGAACAGAGAGGCCTGCTGCTTGATGGACGGGTTCTTGTTGTCCATCACAGCCAGCATGTCCTCGCTCAGGTTCTGGAGAGTGGTCTGAAGAGAACAAAAATCAGACCATTACCCTGTTTTTCTATTTCACTTTTTTTGTTTTACCCTTAAACAATTTGTAGGTAAAGTGATATGAAAGATATGCTGGCTTGTCTGTCATCTTGGAAATCACACAAATGACATTTGGCTAACTTCAGACCCATGCAAAAAGCAAATAGCTTAACTCTTACCAATGAAAATAGATCAAGGTTGAATTTGCTCCTCTAATGGAGTTAATTACATTTGACAAATTAAACATCCCTCCACATTAAAAAGCTGGAGTAAATTCTAAGTGAAGGAAATGCTGTAATCGGTGTACATGCCCACAGATAATCACATGCATTGACCATCTAGACTAGCATACATCTGCTTCTCAAATGACAACTATAGAAAGGAAAAAAATAACTTGATTAGCACAAGGCCTATACAAAGGACCGGAGAGACCAGCTACATAAACAGATTTCACATAACAGTCAACTATACTTTGTGTTGAGATCTATGGCCCAAGAGATACTGGTGCAGATCCTTCAATAACACAGGCTCACACAGCATTGYCACAGATTTAAAGTGCATAGTAAGCTATGAACCAAAAGGATAATCAGTTGGAATAATCTTCCTACTCACCGTCAGGAAGACTGCATCGATTGCCTCTTGCAGGGACTGGACCACAGCAGGTTTCTTCTCCTTAAATTTGTCCAAAATAGTTGGCACCACCTTGAGGAAAATAAACATTTTAAAATAACCAAATCTGTCAAAATTGGAGATTAACAAACCGTTTCCGGTGAAGAGTCTTACACAGTAAAGCAATATCTTAAGCATCTCTAGTTTCTCAGTAACCGTCTAAAGGGAGAACTTACATTGCCTGCATACGTCCCAAAGTTCTTCCTGAGACCGAAGGCCAATCCAGCCAGGCATTTTGCAGCTAGCGACACCAGAATGACATTGGTGTCTTTACCAATGACCTACAAATAGACAAACAATTGAGAGTTTAAGTGGGTAGTCAGTGCACTGTATACATACTGCAACTTCACTCACTTAGAGTTGCCTACCCTTTTGAGTGCTCGAACCACATCTCCATAGTCGCCATTATCCAGTTTGGGGTGTTTAGCCAGCATCGCCAAGGCCTCCAGGGCCTCTTTCCTCTCCTGCCATTTCTTTGCCTCCTACAGTGACAGAGGGAGACTCGGTCACAGACCCAATACACGACAATGACAAATTGAGTATCGGCTCCACAGCTTTAGTTTGTGTAAGCTTTGCGCAGGAAAGATGTGATTTTGTGAAGACAGGCCATGCCCAAAATCTGTCTCGCTACTACATTATTGACAATGTACGGTTTCGTAAACATTTATGCAGTACGCAACAAATAACATACTAGGCTCACCCATACTGCAAATATGTCACCTAAATGCACTATTGCGTGTCCCGTTATTCATTCATTTTGATACAGCCCGTCTCTATCTGATTATCAGCGGTTGTCAAAAGAAGATTTGGTTCCTCAAGAGCATGGAGTGATTTCATATTAGATGAAAAGCCAAAATGCGTACGCCATCCTGGCAAACATTTTGCCCTACTATTTAGGCCACAAGTATGGGAATCCGGACAGGGCCATTGCGCCTTGGGAATATTTGGAAAAATAGCCACGGGATGGATTTTCCAACAGTCAAAACTATTTGAAGTTACCTTTTCTCAATAGGGGGGCGCTGTTTTCACTTTGTAAAAATTCGTTCCCAAATGAAACTGCCTCGTACTCAATTCTTGCTCATACAATATGCATATTATTATTACTATTGGATAGAAAACACTCTCTAGTTTCTAAAACCGTTTGAATTATATCTGAGTAAAACAGAACTCAAGTTGCAGCAAACTTCCTGTCAGGAAGTGAGAAATCTGAAATCGGGCACTCTGTTCCAGGGTCAGTTTATTAATTTGCATGTAATCTATGAGTCGACATGCACTGCATACGATTTCCCCTAGATGTCAGTAAGCAGTGAGAATTGGAATGGGGTTGCTAGGTAGATCTGAGGCCGTATAAAGGCTCTTGGAACCGGGGGTGCACTCTTTTCAACGTTCGTCATGACGCAAGACAGACCTCAGGAATGCATTCTGAAAAGCTCTCGTTATAGGAGTTAGATTTATCCGGCTCTGATTTTATTCGATATAGGTGTTAAAAACATAATGTAGTTAATTTAAACCGAGTTATATCAGTATATTGCGATTTTCGGTATTTCATTTGTGCTGCGTTATAGTGAGTTGGACACGTCTTCGTCACATGGCTAACGTTTGCTGCTAATTCCAAAGTTGKAGACGACAATCTACAACCGAGCAACGATTCTTCTGGACAAAGGACAACTTGCACAAGATTCTGATGGAAGCTCATCAAAAAGTAAGAACTATTTATGATGTTAATTCGTTGTTCTGTTGAAAAATGTTACACTACTATTCCGCCATTAATTTCGGTGCGGTCTCGCTTTAACGCACGCTGTATGTCGTAGTAACGTTAATTTTAAAAATCTAACAGCGGTTGATTAAGACAATGTCTTTCATTTGCTGTCCAACCTGTATTTTTTAGTCAAGTTTATGATTAGTTATTGATTAGATTAGGTGCCTCTCCCAAGATTTCTCGACCGACATTTTGTTGGCAGCTTGGCTACTATTCTCAATTGTATAACCAACGATTTGTGTGCCGCAAATATGGCACATTTTCGAACAAACAATATATGTATTGTGTAATATGATGTTATAGGACTGTCATCTGAAGAGTTTTGAGAAGGTTAGTGAAAAATTTACTATCTTTTGCTGGTTTATTCGCTATCGCTAACGTGCTGAATCAATGCTGCTGTGTGGTTGGCTATTGTAGTAAGCTAATATAATGCTAAATTGTGTTTTTCGCTGTAAAACACTTAAAAGATCTGAAATATTGGCTGGATTCAAAGATCTTTGTCTTTCATTTGCTGTACGCTGTATTTTTCATAAATGTTTTATGATGAGTATTAGGTAATTCAACATGCTCTCTGTAGTTATTCTAGTTGCTTTGGTGAGAGTTGTGATGGTGGCTGCAATGTAAACTATGATTTATACCTGAAATATGCAACTTTTTCAAACATATGCTATACAATAAATATGTTCAGACTGTCATCTGATGAAGTTGTTTCTGGTTAGTGACTATTTATATATCTTTATTTGGTCGAATTTGTGATAGCTACCTATGCAGTAAAAAAATGGTGGAGAAAAAAAGTTGGGTCTTTTGCTATCGTGGTTAGCTAATAGAAATACATAGTGTTCCTGTAACACACATTTTAAAAATCAGAAATGATGGCTGGATTCACAAGATGTGTATCTTTCATCTGGTGTCTTGGACTTGTGATTTCATGATATTTAGATGCTAGTATTTACTTGTGGCGCTATGCTAGGCTATGCTAGTCAGCTTTTTTACTGATGAGGGTGCTCCCGGATCCGGGATTGTGTGCAACTAGAAGTTAACTAAAAAGTCATATTTTGTACCTACTTTAAATACCTGCAGTCAAATTTTGCAATWTGTTAGATGAAGCAGACTGCGTTCATCACTTTACCAGTCACATTATGAAACTTACAATCACGTATGTTTGTAAATAGCACAACGGGAGAAAGCAGGAGCAGGTGAGTCCAGCTATGTAGAGACCAGGGGTCGCATTTTACATTGAAAGCCACGTGGTTTTTGCATCAATAGTGATCAGGGACATGCAACTACAGTTTCCCCTTCACAGAAAATATATTAGCACAACACATTAGGCAGAAAAACAGCTGAATTTCATCAGATGACAACGGAAGTACAACTATTTGGCCAGCAGCCACAAGTAAAATGAGCACGCAAGGTCCTTTTGCAAAAACAATGCGTTTCCATCATATTTCTGTTTATCATAGAAAGAAAGTAGTCAGCTACATTTCCTTAAAGTTAATTTAACATTTACAAGAGAAAAGTAGACTGGCTACACCAAAAATTCTTATCCGAGTGAAAAAGTGCAACCAGCACAAAATTCTGATGCTAAGCACAAATTACATAAAGTATTTTAGACCTGCGGTTTACACAACGCAGCAAGATATGAGTTATATTTTTTCCCTGCGCGATAAGCAGAATAAGAACCTAAATTTAACTTGCTAGTTATCCAAGTAAGTGGCTGAATTAATAAGATGGGGCATCATATTGCGTTGGCTTTCTGCCGCGTTTGAGAGGTCAACGCCCTTTGGATGAATTCTGCATCTTGATGTCTTTGTTTTTTTTCGCCTGTCAGCCCATCTGCTCCTCCACCATCTTCTACGATCAGAGCAAGCAGGCCTTTTGCCCTAGCGACTCAAGACTCCACAAACAGCATGTACACCAGCTCACATGACCTACAAACGGTCAGAAGACTGAAGCTCCTGCCGACAATTCCTCATTCTATTCAGGTTTACGTCAACTTTTTATACTTTCTAGTTTAAATGTCAGTGGAAAAGTCTAGGGTCAAGAAACATTGGTTTGCACACCAAAATGGCAACTAAACGCCAGAAAACTGAAGTTGACACTGATGCTAGGTTTAGCTGAACAAGACCAGATGAGGCGGTGGTTACATGTGCTATTGGTGCAGCAATTCAAGGAGTGAGGGAACAAGTTGCTACCTTGCAAGAAAAAAGTTAGACACCCACATGGGATCAGTTTGAGCGCTAATAGAAAAGGTGAAACACATTCAGACTGTGTCAAGGGGCTTAAAAAGGGATGTGAACCTCTGCACTCTGGAAATTGAGACGATGCGGTTCAAAATGACATCGCTTGAGGATCAAGACAGACATAATATCGTGATGGTCACTGGGATTGCTACAGACCGGGAGGGAGGTGATGCAATTGCTTTCCCGCAAGAAATCCTTCCCAAATGGATTCCATCACTTGGAACTACTTCGATTCAAAATGCAAAGGACAACCCCCAGACCATGGTCTTATAGATTCTCAGACACCAAGATGGCAATGCTATTCTACAAGGAACGAGTGAAGCAAGAAAGAATGCCCCTATCCAAAATGTCAGGAAAACCATACGTTGCAGGGCAAACCCTCTTTTCTGATCTATCCCGCCACCCTGTGACTTACTTTCAACAGTGAGCAGCTCTCCATCTCGGCAAAAGAGGCAGGAATTTCAGAGAAGTCCGCCCAGCGACAGGTCTACACCCCCCATGAAACGGGAGCAACTGGGAGGTAAAGATGAAGCAAACGTTTGACTACGCAACTATTATCTTTGTTTTGGACAAGAACTTTGAGTACCAGCACCCCAAAAATGGTGTAGGATGCTTTCTTTCACGGTTGGAGATAATGCTTAATATTAGCTCACTAGTGGAGGCTGGTTCAACCGGTTGACTATTGGATTTCATAATTTAGTATTGGACTATAAAAATAAAAAAATGGTTCACTGTTAGAACTCATGGATTTGTAGCAAATCGGGCTACCTAATGTTTCAACGATACTGAAATGGAGGCATGTTGAAGTTGGAACGTGATTAGTAGGGGGTTGATATTGCTAGCTTTTGGTGCGATTAATGTTTATCACCTCATTGTGTATCCATTTCCCTAAACCACTGTAGCCAGTTTTGTTTTCAAGTTTGGCTGCAAAGCTTCACAAGTTTAATTTCGCTTGGTTATATGGCCTTTAATTTAGGCCCCAGTTCTGGAGACCTAAGTTACGTGGATGTTACATTTCTCAGAAACAGAGTTACATGTCACTGCTTATCGAAGGCAAATCTGAACCACTTAGTTCAACCTGTAATTGTCAGGTTTGTTTTTGACAAAGGTTAAGCTGTCTCCTATGCCTGAAAGTCTGGTTTGAATGTGAAAATAAAGAGAACTAAATGTTTGCTTAATGCCTTTACCCAGGAATGTCATTTGCGAGTAGAAGATATCACTCACTTACAGGATAAGGTGTGTAAAGTTGCTGCTTCGACGAGTGGAGCCTCTAAGTCCAAAGGCGCAGTTATTTTTATTAAAAGGAATTTAACTTTAGTTAACAAAAAGACTGGCAAGGACACTTCAGGCCGCTTAGCTTACATTTGCACGTCTATATAGGGCAAGAAAGTAGCATGTGTCCATCTATGCACCTGCTGTTTGAGGACAGCTTTTCCCCTGGGCTTACCAAAGAATTGTTAACACTGAGTGCGAATTGGTCATAAGGGCAGATGAGATCGAAAACTGCATTCATAAGCTTGATAGATCCATGCAAACGTTTTCACATGCCCAACAATCAGCATCATTAGCGTTGAATGCAATGACGGAACATCTCAATATCGCTGATGAGTGGCGAGTTTAGAATACGGACATTAAATCCGGGCATATTTTTCCTGCATAACACAAAATCATACTGTAGAATTGACTGTAGAGTTTTCTATTCAAGCGTATGTGCTTCACGCCAATAGAAATATTGCCTGTGACTCTAAGATCATAATCCCCTGGTTACCCAAGTCGATGTGAGCTTTAAGGTGAATAAAACATTTGCGTTTTAATACAACCCTTCCCCAAAACGAATCGTTTGTGGCTGAATTTCAAGCCAAAATAGTTGAATTATTAAAAAATAAATAATCAAGGACTCTGTTGAGGACCCAAGGTTTACATGGACGGCTACTAAAGGGTTTATCAGAGACTACATAATATTTGGCGCCTCACCTCAAAGCCAGGAATCACAGAATCAAGTTATTGGAGAAAAATGTTTAATCACTTGAAAAGATCCTGAAGGAATTACTAAAATATTGTCAATGATTTGAAGGTGGTTAAACTGGAACTGAATGATTTAAAAAGAGGAGAGCTGAGTTCATGCATAGAGGAAGGTAGAACTATTATTTTAAATGGGAGCATACCAAGCAGGCTTCTAGCCTTAATTTAAACAAAGTGAATCTTGTACTTCTATAGACCCTGTCAACAGGCTTACTTTCAGTTCCACAGGAAATTAATGCAACATTTCAGTGATTTTACAAATCTTCTATCCAGTTGGAACTAGACAAATGCAAGCAGTTTTAACATAATCTTGATTTGTCCGTATTGTGTAAGAAGCAATCTGCGGATCTGAGCCAAGCTCTCAGAAGAACTGGAGTCAGCACTGAAAGGGGTAAAATAAAAAAAATTAAAAGGGTAAGTCACTTGGGACGAATGGCATTCCACCTGAAGTGTTACTACATTTTAGGAACGGTATTATTGGAGTCGGCCATTGACAAAAAAATTATCGTGAGCATACCAACTCTGCATTAATCTCTATTTATTTAATTGGAAAGTCAGTTAAGAGCAAATTATTATTTACAATGACGGCCTACCCCGGCTAACGCTGTGCCAAATATGCGTCGCCCTATGGGACTCCCAACCACAGACGGATCTGATACAGCCTGGATTCAAACCAGGGACACCTCTTGCACTGAGATGCAGTCTTAGATCGCTGCGCCACTCGGGAGCCCTCTACTGCCAAAGGGAAAGATCACAGATTGTGCAAATTATCATCCGATATCTTGTATTGGCGTTACGGATGGAAAAGTTGATTCAAATGGACCAGTCAGGTTGTATGAAACACCACCTTGCAGTTGACAATGTCAGTTGATTAATGCATGTAATACATTAAAACAAAACAGCAGGACACAGTGTGCTGTCTCTAGAAGCTGAGAAGGCTTTTGACAGGACTTTGTGGACTTGGAGAAATTTGGTTTGGTAAATAATTTTATCGATATGTTTTGTGTGTTATGCTAACCCTGGTGCGATGGTTTCTACGAATGGCATACACTCAAATCCATTCCTATGTATCCCCAACGTTATTCATTGTCGCTAAAGCCTATAGCACAACATCAGAATGTAATTGCTTCTCCTATACTGATTAAATCTTCCTCATATCATATCCCCATAAATGAGTCACGCAGTTCTATGCTGACAAATCCTCGCTGGACTGTCATTCCGTGTCAAGTGTAACTCCCCCATTGTACTCTCAGGGCATTAGTGCCAGAGAAGAGCAACTGACTGAAAACACAAAAAGACAGTAAATTTGTGCCAGTTTAGACTACCGATAGATCAGCTTTCTAACTCCCCCTTGTGATTGTGGTAAATTATGTCATTGCGCCACACTATCTGCCACCATCTCCCAAAAATGGTTGTGGCATAAAGTCAAAACTTTTAAAGTAAGAACCACTGTATATGCAGATGACATTCTTCTAAATACACACAGCCTTCAGAAAGTATTCAGACCCCTAGACTTTCTCCACATTGTTATGTTAGAGCCTTAGCCTAAAACAGATCTTTTCATTATTTTTTAAATCAGCAAAATTATTTCATGCAAAACAGGCTCAAAGCCCATACTGTGACCCCTGTAACCTCAATTCACTTGGCATATACAAATATATGCTATGGGATTGTCCTGAGGATTATAAATTGGAGGAAAGTGTTGTATATTCTCTCGGACGTGACTGTACCCCTAGAACCAATTATGCTGTTGCATAATGATGATACAGGTATGCAGCTGAATGAGAAAGAGCGAAAAGTTTGGCTGGCTGGGTTGACTCCTGCCAAAAAAATATATAAATAAACTCTCAGCGCTGGTTGCCACCACTTGACCTTCATATAAGTAAATGGCTAGCATACTTTCAGGAGGTAATTATGTTGAGTTATCCACTGCCGTATGAATAAAGCTAATCCTAGCACTCATGAAAGATGGAAAAAAGCCACCTCAGAAATGGATGTGATGTAAAATGCTTACTTGAAGGTGTTGTATTAGCAAATGACTACGCTGTGTATATTCTAGTGTAGTGCATTGGCGCACCCATGTGTACTAAACCAATAAAACCATAAATGCCAGGATGAGAAGGACGGTATGACGATATGAGAATCTGGATACCGCCCAAATAACAGCCATGCTCAGTAAGGTGTGTGCTTACAATCTTCACGTAGAAGTCTTTGGGCAGTTTGGAGAGGATCTCCACTGGGTCCTGAAGCTCATAGGGGTCCACCTGAGGAGCAGAGTCTGCTACGTCCTCACAGTCTCCGTCGGACCCTGCCACGGCCTGCTGTTCCTCGAACTTGGCCCTCAGGTCCTGCTGGGAGCGTAGGAAACGACTTTGTCTGGGGGCCGACGACGGCACCTTCACCCACTCCTCCTCCAGCTCCTTCAACTGGGGACATACGGGGAGAGAGACACTGGCTTAGATATACACAGGCAGAGTGGTCTATGCTTGTTTACAAAAAAAGGCTCTTTTATAAAGACACCACCCACAAGAATTATCAAGTTTGTCAAAAGCAAAAGGGCCTTGCACAGTCTGAATTCCCCAGCATAGTGAGTAACCAAGACGAAAACCCATAAAAAAAAGTGCAATACGCATAAATCACACTACTTCCTGGTTGCTAAAATACTAAGTTTGCCTAATTTCAGTTTGTGACAATACAAGCAGTCATTGTGTAGAGAATCATTGTACCATCTAAACCGCTGTGAAATCTCTTTTCTATAATCAAAAATATTGTATTTTCAGCTGGTATACAATAACGAAAGTATGAAGCAAAAACGATACTTAAGAACGGGAAACAGAAAGTACACAGAACAGATCTACAGTTTCTTAGACTTGCTTTCAATTCAAATGGCAGATCTATAACTACATTTCTATGTGAATTTGGTCAGATTACATACATATACACACAGCAGCTTTTAACAACCTGACCCTCCCCCCCAGTGCACATTTTGTTTTTTGCCCTAGCACTACACAGCTTATTCAAACAACCAACTCTCCAACAAGCTTTGATTATTTGAATTAGACGTGTAGTGCTATAGCAAAAAACATTACATGCACCTAGGAGGGGCCCCAGGGCTGAGTTAGGGAAAGCCTGCACCACAGCAAAGATCTCCTGGGAGAATCTGTCCAAAACACTGTTCAAAGACATCTTCATGGAAGGCTTTCCAATGCACAGCAACAACGCTGATCCGCTCTTCTCATTCAGGTAATGATGAAATACCATGTTTGGATCAACCCTTAACCCTCACCTGTACAGAGTTGATGTTTTGAAGAGAAGGTCGTAGTGAGTCCCTGATCCACCTGTAGACCTCCACAGCCAGCAGTTTGGCCTCATCTCGGACTGCCTTTTCTCTGGACTCAAACAGCTTTGGCAACACTTTAACTATGGGCTTTAGGGTCACAGTCTTCGATCCAAATTCACTAAGGAAGCAGACAAGCACATTCATGAAGTTTCATTGTTGTTTTGAGTTACATTTAATCAAAGCAGGTGGTACATGCAAAACATAACCAGGTCTTAATCCCAAAAATGGGTGTGTGTAGTCTTTGGTAAAAGATCCAACATGTCACGTCTCCTCAATCATCACCAGTATTTAAAAGTACCAGTATTTAGTGCTTATCCAGGATAAGGGAGAAGAACACATTCATTCTCTACTGCGTCTCACCAGAGTGTCCTGCGTATGGTCTCCACACAAGCGACGACTACTTTAGGGTTCTTGTTCTCTAATCCTTTGATGAGCTCCTCCTGTACAATGTCGGCTTTCTCAATCTCTATGTACATGAGGCAGATGTCTGAGGCCAGCTCTTTGGCCCGCGCCTTAGGCTGGTTGAAAACCTTACACACCACACCTGACAACACCTCACCCACCGTCCTGTAGAGCAACAATAGATAAGTTAAAACAAAAATAGTCAATCTATTTCACAAGAACTAGGATCCAGGAGTTCTACCTGACCAGTAGGAAATAATCCAGGTCATAGGCCTAGTTGGTCAGGAAAGACTCCCTGGGCCGTATCTACAAAACATCTCCGAGTAGAATATTGGTCCCAAGGGACATTTTACTCCTAGTCTTATGGGTAAAAATAAAAGCTATGCATTAAGCCTCTTTAGTCATGAGTTCTAGTCGACAGATAAACCAGTTAGTAACCAGCAGATGTCTTGATAATAGAAAAGGGCAGCGAGTCAGCGCTTCCCACACCATAGACAGGCAATTTCGTTGGAGTTGTTGAAAGTGGAGTTGATATTTCTGTATGATTAATTCATAATAATCTAGTCCTACACAATACTTAGTATTTTTCCATCCCCTTACCTAGAAGCCACGTGTGCATTCTCTACATAAGCCAGAACAGCCTCCAGTCCTTTGAGCTGGGCCACTGAGTTTGAGTCCGTCACAAACTTCTTGATGATTCCCTGGTACTTGGCCCATTCTGGACTCTTATCATCAATCCTCTGGAAGAGCTTCAGGGCCTCTTCATACCCATTCAGCCTGGCTTTCCATACCTGGGACAGCAAGAAGGGCCAATAAGGGGTTAAAAGTGGAACGGTGCTAGAGTAACGTTAGCTATAAAGCCAAGCTAATGTTGTGAATTTGCTTTTAAGGTGCATTACCCACAACCAACTGAAATCCAACCTTCAACCTGTATCACAAAAGGGACCATAAAGGAGCAGAATATGCCGAAGAATAACTGATGAGTCACCTTGTGTTCACATTTCTGATCGACTGGCAACTTCATCCAGTCACTGTCGTCTCCCATGATGATTTGTGTGGATTCACTTCAAAATGATAACCTAGTTGATACTGTTGGAAAGGAGAACACTTGCTCATATTCATTGCAACAACAAAAAATTGTAAGGGTCTTAGCTAGAATAGTTAGTCAGAAATATTAATTTCTCTGACAGCTAGTATGAAGACAGACTAGTTTACATGCATTTTGTCATTTGACAAAAACAAGCCAGATTCCAACACTGGCCAACAGTTGTAGACAGGGCAAATCCGTTTTGATGATTTCTGGTAGATCAAAGTCAAATCACATTTTGAGTCATTCAGCAGTTACCTGATTAAGTACAACGCCATTGTAAATTAATGTTTAAAGTAGGCTTGGGTGGTAAGCAGATTTTCACGTTGTTATACCATCCTTCTCGCATCCCAGGATTTACAGTATTACCAGCATATCACAAGGGGGCACTAAGGAAAAGCCCATAGGGGCTATTACCACAATGCAAAAAAAGAAGTGTGAAAATAACTATCACACTTAGCTAAATGTTAACAAGCTTAGATAAATGTTGACAAACTAAATGCAAAGACCGGCAAACACAGCTCATAATACAAGCAGAGTTAGTAGCTACCGAATGTAATTTTCGGTGAGTGTGGACATTTACAAGCTAAAGTGAACGAGACAAATTGTGAAGCATGCTTTTCTGCGACAGGGACTGGGAGACTAGTCAGGATAGAGGCAAAGATGAATGGAGCTAAGTAAAGAGATCCTTATGAAAACCTGCTCCAGAGCGCTCAGGACTTCAGAATGGGGCAAAGGTTCACCTTTTAACAGGACAATGACCCTAAGAACACAGCCACTCCTGCGTTGTCTGGCTTCGGGACAAGTCTCGGAATGTTCTTGAGTGCATTTGTAAAATTTTCTGAACCTGTTTTTGCTTTGTCATTATGGGATAGTGTGTTTAGATTGAAGGGGGGAATTATTTCAAATCAATTTTAGGATAAGACTGTAAAGTAAACATTTTGAAAAAGTCAAGGAGTCTGTAAACTTTCCAAATGCAATGTATGTGCAGAGTAATTTCCAATGGCATTGTACTTGATCTGGCAAAAAAGAGATGAATGACAAGACGTGCTGCGATTGATTCATTTTGATATGTAAAAATCACCAAAACCGGTTTGCCCTGCTATAAATTGCCAACAGGTTTGATTGCTTAATAAAAACTGCCAACGGGTTTGCCCTGCTTAATAAAAGTTGCCAACGGGTTTGCCCTGCTTAATAAAAGTTGCCAACGGGTTTGCCCTGCTTAATAAAAGTTGCCAACGGAATTGCCCTGCTCAATAAACATAGCCTAATTTACAATACTGACTAGATAAGATTAAACAGAGGTCGTATCTAGTAATTCAGAGGAATACTTGTCAGAGTAGAGGACCTTGGTGTTGTGCCGAAAATCTCCACCCCTGCCAGAATTATCCCCCCCCTCCTCCTATTTCCTTAATTTTGTGGCTAGAGTCAAATACTTCGTGGCACACATCAGTCAAATACTTTATATAGAGCAAACTTCACGTCATAATAGGCAAACGAAATGAATAATTAATGTATGTGTGTTATATTAAAACATAGAGGGAGTAACATGTTGGCAAGCAATACACATTTCATTACTATGGCTGCATTTTTATCCTTACACTTTCAAAAATACTAGTCGAATAAGTAATGGGAGAGATTTATTTATAGATGCATACAAAAATCAGTGTTCGATTTAGGTACGGGCGACATGGTCAGCGGCAAGCTAGAACCGCCACATACACTTGAAACAATTGGCCAAACCGACAAAAACGCTTTCTAAGATCAGTGAAATGTAGGCTAAACTGACAGCGGAGTTAAGAGCAGAAATCTCAACTAGCAAGCAAGACGAAGCAATGAAGAACGCGAAAGGGTGGGGTGGGGGTTCTGACGGGGGGAGATTTTCGGTACAACACCGGCGTTCAGAACTTTAGTGAACGGTAACTGTGCTGCTGTTATCTAACGTAACGTTAGTTAGGTAACTAATTACCTTAGGTAACCAACTAACGTTAGGCAGCAGTAGTGCTAGCTCGCAAGTTGTGTATTGTAACATTACGACACTTCACAGCTGGTCTTATAACCTAGCTACTGTTAGCTAACGTAAACTATCGACTCGACTTTACCAGGCTAGTTAAACGCATAATGAAACACCAACCTAAAACTAGGGACGTTAATTCAAGCAATGCCAATCTTACCTCACTCGTCTCTGCAATATGTAGCTAATCTTTTCCGAAATGAAAGGCAATGGGGGGGGGAAATATTATTTCTCTGCTCGACACCACCACAGTGCAGACAAAATATCTAATTTGAAAATGTCAGTTTCACAAAGCTTACCCGTGATTGGTTGTGAAAGTGCAAACGTGGAACGCGCTCGATTATTGGTTGATTTAAACGCGCTTTTATGCGGGTCTGTGCAACTGGCTCACGTTATTTATTGCCCCGTGTACTTCTTCTTCTATGAGATTTAAAGGCGGTTGGCATCCAATTTGTTGCATTACCGACACCTACTAAGACTGGAGTACAACTCCCTTTCTGACATTTGTACAATGTACAAAATAAATGCCCTACCATCTAACACTACACTCACTCATATCAAAATTATATAAAATAAAATGAACACCACCCTACTCCACTAATTAAATGTATTTACTCTACCTCATGCCATCACCCTGTAACTCTTCTGATGTCAAGTCTCGCACACCCAAATACCTCTCTGCAGCTGCCACCACAACCTCAATTTTCTGAGACTTCAGATCCATCCATGCAGTACAATTGATAACCATTGCTACAAATGCTAAAAATCCAATCTTACTGCAACTTATATCACTTTTTGGCCTATCCCTCTCTACTGGTATGTCTCTACTCTCACCACTCTACTACTCTCACCACTCCTCCCCCTTAACCCATCTTCCTCTACTTTCTTCACTGCCTCAGCATATGACAACTTCTGCACTACTCTAACCCTGGAAACCTCAACCTGCCTCTCTCGCACGGGACATTGCTGATCTCCAGCTCCATGGGCACCCCTACAATTAAAACATTCCAGTACTTTCCCCAATACTACAGTGGTTTCTCCTTTAAAAGTTGTGATCTTATACCCCGGGACTTAGAGGTACCCAGCGTTATGGCTTCATTGCTCCAGACCACCGCAAGGGGGAGTTAGAGCACTCATTATGCATTTGGGTCCCAAGGTTTTTATATGATCAATCAAATCGAGTGGTTCCAATGATGAATGTGACGCAAGCCATCCGTTGCTGGTGACTTTCTTCGCAAAGATGGCTGACAAAATATTATGGTGGAAGCAAATGTAAGTAATTATAACGTCATAACGAATCAAGCAAAAAAAATACAATTGAGAGGAATATGTTAATGTAGAGATTGTGCATACTTTTTTGTCATGAAGGTAATTTACGAAAATTGCTATTTAGCAAGTTAGCTGACTAGCTAACATTAGCCAGCTAGCTAACTAGTGTTATGATATGAGTATGAAATTGGAATTCGTGCTGTTTAATGTTTTAGGGACGCCTGAGAAAACCAGCAAACCAGGCTGTCGTCTTGTGAAACAGTGGATGTAAAGAATCTAGATAGCTAAAGCATTTACTGCAAATTGAATGTACAATTGTGTAAGCTTGCCTTTCTTATTTTGCCATGCAATGCAGCTGAAGTAACATAGCTAGCTAACTGTTTATTTGCTTATTGTGTAGTGGAGGATAAAAATAACTGTATGCCTATGGATGTGCAGCTAGCTACAGTATGTAGCCGATCTGTGTATGGACTCTAAAACGTTGGGTATGAATATTAGTTCAGAACCTATCTATGAACCTCAGCTATCATAGTTGTTGTATCGACTTCAAGTCTGAATGGCATGAATGAAGCCTATGGACTGAGTAGAATATAATAACTTTATTGTGCCAAGGATGCAAGTCGTGTATACAGTTGAAGTCGGAAGGAAGTTTACATACACTTGGATTGGAGTCATTAAAACTCGTTTTTCAACCACTCCACAAATTTCTTGTTAACAAATTATAGTTTTGGCAAGTCGGTTAGGACATATACTTTGTGCATGACACAAGTAAGTTTTCCAACAATTGATTACAGACAGATTATTTCACTTATTCACAATTCCAGTGGGTCAGAAGTTTACATACACTAAGTTCACTGTGCCTTTAAACAGCTTGGAAAATTCCAGAAAAATTATGTCAAGGCTTTAGAAGCTTCTGATAGGCTAATAGAAATAATTTGAGTCAATTGGAGGTGTACCTGTGGATGTATTTCAAGGACTACCTTCAAACTTAGTCCCTCTTTGCTTGACATCAAAAAAAAAATTGTAGACCTCCGCAAGTCTGGTTCATTCTTGGGAGCAATTTCCAAATGCCTGAAGGTACCACGTTCATCTGTACAAACAATAGTACGCAAGTATAAACACCATGGGACCACGCAGCCGTCATACCGCTCAGGAAGGAGACACGTTATGTCTCCTAGAGATGAACGTGCTTTGGTGCGAAAAGTGCAAATCAATCCCAGACCAACAGCAAAGGACCATGTGAAGATGCTGGAGGAAACAGGTACAAAAGTATCTACATCCACAGTAAAATGAGTCCTATATCGACATAACCTGAAAGGCCACTCAGCAAGGAAGAAGCCATTGCTCCAAAACCGCCATAAAAAAGCCAGACTATGGTTTGCAACTGCACGTTGCAAAGATCATACTTTTTGGAGAAATGTCCTCTGGTCTGATGAAACAAAAATATAACTGTTTGGCCATAATGACCATAGTTATGTTTGGAGGAAAAAGGGGGAGGCTTGCAAGCCGAAGAACACCCCAATCCCAACTGTGAAGCACGGGGGTGGCGGCATCATGTTGTGGGGGTGCTTTGCTGCAGGAGGGACTGGTGCACTTCACAAAATAGATGGCATCATGAGGCAGGAAAATTATGCGGATATATTGAAGCAACATCTCAAGACATTAGTCAGGAAGTTAACGCTTGATCGCAAAATTATTTTACCTTTATTTAACTTGGCAAGTCAGTTAAGAACAAATTCTTATTTTCAATGACAGCCTACGAACAGTGGGTTAACTGCCTTGTTCAGGGGCAGAACGACAGATTTGTACCTTGTCAGCTCAGGGATTTGAACATGCAAGCTTGTGGTTATTAGCCCAACACTCTAACCACTAGGCTACCCTGCCGCCCCAATGGGTCTTCGAAATGGACAATGACCCCAAGCATACTTCCAAAGTTGTGGCAAAATGGCTTAAGGACAACAAAGTCAAGGTATTAGAGTGACCATCACAAAGCCCTGACCTCAATCCCATAGAAAATATGTGGGCAGAACTGAAAAAGTGTGTGCGAGCAAGGAGGTCTACAAACCTGACTCAGTTACACCAGCTCTGTCAGGAATGTGATAAAATAAATAAAAGCTGAAATAAATAATTCTCTCTAATATTATTCTGACATTTCACATTTTTAAAATAAAGTGGTGATCCTAACTGACCTAAGACAGGGAATTTTTACTAGGATTAAATCAAATCAAAGTAATTTATATAGCCCTTCTTACATCAGCTGATATCTCAAAGTGCTGTACAGAAACCCAGCCTAAACCCCAAACAGCAAGCAATGCAGGCGTAGGCACGGTGGCTAGGAAACACTCCCTAGAAAGGCCAAAACCTAGGAAGAAACTGAGAGAGGAACCAGGCTATGAGGGGTGGCCAGTCCTCTTCTGACTGTGCCGGGTGGAGATTATAACAGAACATGGCCAAGATGTTCAAATGTTCATAAATGACCAGCATGGTCAAATAATAATAATCAGAGTAGTTGTCGAGGGTGCAGCAAGTCAGTACCTCAGGAGTAAATGTCAGTTGGCTTTTCATAGCCGATCATAAAGAGTATCTCCACCGTTCCTGCTGTCTCTAGAGAGTTGAAAACAGCAGGTCTGGGCCAGGTAGCACGTTTTGGGTAAAAGCTTTTCTAGTGTCCGTTGAGTCATTTACTCTGAAAATTAGAACCTAACAACATGCATGAGATCCCCACATTGTAGCCTGTACATTGAATATATTCACTGATCATGTACTCTTCCTTGGCAAGTAAAGGTGCGGATCAGGTATGAATCTCTGTGAGACATTCTTTTTCAGTCATATCCAATACCAGGTGTATCAAACTCCATTATTTGAATGATGCTGTGTCTGCCTGTATGTATTACAATTATACACTTCAACAGTGTTTACCACTCCTGCTCCTGGGACATCAATGATTGCACATTGTAACTATGCAATAGACTAGAAACATGATTTAAGTAAAGGCTGATTTGTAATTCATATATACAGAAAAAAAACTGTTAAACACTACACTTCCTATGCATATCTAATAGGTGTAGGTGTAGTATTTCAATGACATACTTAATTTCAACCAGTGGAGAATGTGAAATGCTTTATTGGAAGTTCATTATCCAGGTGTTATAAATACATAATACATGCATTATAGATATTATAATTGTAATATTATATTATAAATACAAGTTCAATCCCTACTTCAATGCACATATGGTGTGCATTATAAAAAAAAAAGAGGAAGAAAGAGGAGGTGGGGAGAGAGGTGTAGAAGACAGAAAAGGAAAGAGATAAAATAGAGGAGCAGGGAAGACAACATGTGATTAATGAATTACAGTGCTACCCAAATTTTCTCTCAGTTCATCACCATTAAATAGTGTCTCTTGCAGTGTCTTCTAACCTGCCTTGGGCTCCCAGTTGGCCCGAAGGTTATCTTAAGAGCGGTTGAGGTGGCGATGATGGGACTGGCTTCCTCTTTCACAACAATACATACCTGCAGATGAGAGACAGGTGATTAAGCTTTGTTTTTTTTATTCTAACACGGTCAGTCCTCATAATCATCAGGAGGTGAAATGCAAAACTGACCTTGGATCATTAACTCTGGGACTACTACATCTCTATCTGTATTTCAATGTAAAGCATCTCTTTAATAATACTCTCACCTATGACCATGCTGTGCCCTCTGTGTCAGCCAGTTCAGATGCGGGAGGGGTTCACCAACACAGCTGATATAACCTTGAGGATTTAGGGAGAAGGGGGAGAGGGATGAAGTGAAGGAGAGAGACTGTTATTGAGAAAATAAGGTAGTTAAAGAGACTGTGTTCAACAGGAATATGTGTGTGTGTAGTCTCACCTGGTGCCTACAGAGTACTTTATGCTGAAAAACAGACACATGAGGACAAACAATAGAAGATAATGTCACTATTAGACTTTTACATTACCAGATCACAAATGAATACATAAATACCACTTGAAGTTTGATGATGAGTTGATCATTTGAGGTGTCAGGTTCGCCTCTGTACTTAAAGGGTGATTATTCCAACTCTCTGTGAAATGCTGCAGATCTGCCCGCAGACGAGGTAGGAACACATATACCACACAGAGGTGGATAGAATTCGACAGGTCAAGGTAGCCTTCTTCCTCCAAACTGTGCAGCAAGTTGTAGTACTGACATGTCACAGCACTCAAAACATCTCTCCATAAGCGTTCCACTCTAACAGAGAAAGAAAAGGTTTTGTGGTGGGGAAGAACCTAATGTCTGTGGTTCTGTGGTCTTCCTCCATGAATGGTGAACACTGAGGTGGGTCCGATGGTCATAGAAATGCAAGTTGTGTGTGCCTCTGTGAGTGGTTTCTGACTGTATGTGACGCAAACACCTATCTGAGTGTACCTGAAACATTTAAATATAGAGGGCTATGTGTCTCACCACTTGGTTATTGCAAGGCTAACAAGGAAAATGCACAGACATTCTCCAATTCTCCAAACACCCCACAGGGCCCACATCCCCGTTATTTGCAAGAGGAAGCGACGCAGGTACAGAGGACAAAGAGCTGGATGCCTGGTCAGGACCTGGAAAAGGCAAGTGGGAGAGCTGCCGTTACCGTCAATACTACTCGCCAACGTGCAATCATTGGACAATAAATTAGACGAGGTACGATCACGAATATCCTACCAACGGGACATCAAAAACTGTAATATCCTATGTTTCAAGGAATCGTGGCTGAATGACAACATGGATATTCAGCTAGCGGGATATACGCTGCACAGGCAAGATATAACAGCACACTCAGGTAAGATTAGGGGGGGGGACGGTCTGTGCATATTTGTAAACAACAGCTGGTATACAAAATCTAAGGAAGTCTCTAGATTTTGCTCGCCTGAAGTAGAGTATATTGTGATAAATTGCAGGCCACACAACTTGCCTAGAGAGTTTTCAGCTATACTTTTCGTGGCTGTTTATTTACCACCACAGACAGATGCTGGCACTAAGACCGCACTCAGTCAGCTGTATAAGGAAATAAGCAAACAGGAAACCACTCACCCAGAGTGGCCGAAGACTTTAATGCAAGGAAACTTAGATCAGTTCTATCAAATTTCCATCAACATGTTAAATGTGCAACCAGAGGGTAAAAAATTCTAGATTACCTGTACTCCACACACAGAGACGCGTACAAAGCTCTCCCTCGCCCTCCATTTGGTAAATCCGACCACAACTCTATCCTCCTGATTCCTGCTTACAAGCTAAAATGAAAGCAGGAAGCACTAGTGACTCGGTCTATAAAAAAAGTGGGCAGATGAAGCAGATGCTAAACTACAGGACTGTTTTGCTATCACAGACTGGAACATGTTCCAGGATTCTTCCGATGGCATTGAGGAGTACACCATATCAGTCACTGGCTTTATCAATAAGTGTCAACGTCGTGTGTATAGGTGGCAGGGAAGTCAGGCGCAGGAGAGTTAAACGAAGTGTAAATGGAGACTTTTAATAAATGTCCACATAACATGCTCCAAACACGAAAATATACATACATAAAATAAACATGGGTACGAGGACCCGTCGCGCACCTATACACCAAGAATCAACACTTGACATAAAACAATCTCTGACAAACACATGAGGGGAAACAGAGGGTTAAATACACAACAGGTAATGAATGGGATTGACAACAGGTGTGTGGGAAGACAAGACAAAACCAATGGAAAATGAAAAATGGATCGATGATGGCTAGAAGGCCGGTGACGTCGACCGCCGAACACCGCCCGGACAAGGAGAGGCAACGACTTCGGCTCCTGGGGTGTTGTACGTTGATGTAAGTTGCTTAGGTAGGTTGATTGCAAAATAGCGCAGGCGAATATTTCTCTCTGGTACCTGTTGTGCGTACCTATTCAGAGGCGAGTAAAGACATATTCAGAAACAGATGATCACTCCACCAAACTTGCTGCCGCAGCTAGACCTTCCCCAGAGATTGGGGCCTGTTTTGGTGAGCAATACCGCTCAAATCCTGTACGACAAAGCAAGTGTCTAGAACTAACAATTTACCCTGGCTGACGACTACACAGTAGCCTATAGGCTTGATGACAACTAATTGGACAAGCGGGGATTCGCTAGCATTGAAAATAGATCTCCCTGTAGATCAATTAGCCCTCGCTGACCTATATCTTCAGGAGTATGCAAGCAAAGGCTGACCTAATCTCTCACACTTGTCTTTTGATACGGAGTACAGTGGCATTATTTGGATTTCTGTACTCAATCCTCTGTAATTCATCCTTATGCTGCGTCACGGGGCTTACTATTTCAGCCAGTATCCTCCATTTCAAGCGCACGTCTCATTCGCTTGAGTTTCTCTTCTTAATTGTAGGAAAAGTATGAGTGATAAGGATGGCGGTGTAACGCCCAGGTGGGGCCATTGAGGTGTAATCAACGAGGATCTCAATAATTAACCAGACGCTAAATAATGATAAATCTACAGGAGAATCCCTGGTGAGGCATCGCAATCTATATTAGTATTGCTCTTTTTCGTATTTCTAATTATACAGTATGGAGTCAACTCGCATGCGGCGGTTCGTGAACATGCTTTTTCACAAAATTGGTTTTTTCTCAGGAAGTGCGTACATTTTCTAGTTGCGCTATTTACGAGACAAGGTGCTGAATCTAGAGTGGTCACATAGAATGGCCCACTTCTATCAGAAGCACCCTACTTCAGGTCATTTATGTGCAAAGTATACAATTTATTGGTACATCTTTGCCATAACAACCTTCTTGCATGTAGGTTGACTATAGAAAACAGTAGTTTCCTATATTCTCATGTATCCATCTAATGTCTCGATTTAGTTATAATTGTGTTTAATGATGGATCTTCAAGGCGGAACTCATGCCAGCACGCGGGCTGCAGGAGGTGATTAGAGATGTGACGGTGAGATATGTATGGGAGGATAGGCTACTTTGCTATTCCATTCTCTTCTTTGAACTACATGTGGTGCACGCGCTTGCGACCGCGCCGACGCCATGTCACATCACTTTCGACGACTCTGCTCCCTCTCCCTGGGCATGCGCACGACCCTCGCGACGTATGACTTCTACCAGGCCTCCGCTTTAGGGGTAGAGAAGTGCACTCCAGAGTATCCTCCGTTAGATTATCATTGTCACGCCTCAATGTCGCGATTATGTGAAAATGGTAGTCTTGGTCTGACTCAGGTAGATTCTACTTACACAACACTATCTCCACTCCCTTCTCTGTGTCGGCGTATGGTTGCCTAATGTTATCAGATTTTCCACTCCTCTTAGGAGCTCGTGGATAGACATGGGAGTAGAAGCAGAGTAGTGGTTTCCCTTGACTGGGGCTGTTTCCTTGCGCTGCCGTGCCCGCTCTCATCTGACAATCAGTGGACGTCGACGGGTTGTTGGAAGTGGCGGATCAGATGCTTGTGCGACAAACCTGGTAAAGCAGTCCAAGGTGCACACTCAAACACTGTATGCTGCGTTTTTGTAGTGGTCTCTGGCACCTATTAACTAGCCCCATACTTAGGCGCATTCGGCAAGTATTTCAGACCCTTGACTTTTTAAATGTTGTTAGGCAAAGAATGTTGTATCCGGTTAATTCTAAAATTGATGTTTTTGGTCTCAAAAAGAAGTCTTCATAGGCATGCTCTACCCATATAAATACTCCATAATGAAAAGCAAAATCACACCTTGTTGTCTCTAATGGGAGAAGAGGACCAGTGTTGCGCTTATCGACAAGATAGACGATGTGTCAGACTCTTTTGCTATCGAGACGCAGGGCGGAATAGGCGAAAATTTTTGGACATACTTCACGCGCTGCTATCTCGTTTTTCCATTTTAAATGCTCGGCGCTGTGTTGGCTCATCCGGATCCCTCTTTTGTCCATTCCATAGTAGGAGGTGGACGCATCCGAAGCTGGGATACGGAGCAGTGCTCTCTCAGCGTTGGCCTCCTTGAAGATGTTTCTAACACTGAGTGTCCGGTGTAACGCATCTCAATGGCTCGCGCTTATTAAGATGTAAGTCGGACAAGTATATTCTTGGGTTAATACGGGAGACAACCGTCTCAGCTATGCTCAACAGGGGAGCGAACAACATGATTGATGGATCGCGAGTGCGTACGTCAGAGAAAAACAGAGGGGCTTCAATTTAGGGTTTCCGTATGAAAAGTACCGAGTAACAGGTGATCTCTCGCTTGGTCGAGTGGCTTATAGTATGGGCCTTGAAGAAGGTTTGTGGAAAGAGAAAAATATGTTCGCGGCATTTGAGGGGGTTCCAAGTCGCTAAAATACAGTAGCGCCTCTCATATCATTCTCATTCTTGTGACTGAAATGCGAAAGAAGTCTGGATCCAACTCAGAACTCTCGGATGTCTTAATACGTGTGCCCGCGGCAGGCGGCGCCAAGGAATGAAGCATCTTCCTGGGGACGAAACGAGGGGCTTTGTCAGGGTTGTAGATGGGACAAATGGATTTTCCTCGTTTTGTGTTTACGCTTACTTACAGACCAGGCTCCCAGAACGTCAAGGCAGACGCATTGTCTCGGCTGTATGACACAGAGAGGCGGCCCATGGATCCACTCCCATACTCCCAGAGTCGTGTTTGGTGGCGCCAGTAGTGTGGGAGCTGGACGCGGACATTGAGCGGGCGTCACGTGCAGAGCCCTCTCCTCCTGAGTGTCCAGCTGGCGTCTGTACGTTCCGTCTGCTGTCCGCGACGATTGATTTATTGGGCTCACACATCACCTCCTCTGGTCATCCTGGGATAGGTCGGACGATGCGCTGTCTTGATGGGAGGTACTGGTGGCCCACTTTAGCTAAGGACGTGAGGATTTATGTTTCCTCCTGTTCGGTGTGCGCCCAGTGCAAGGCTCCTAGACACCTGCCTAGAAGTAAGCTTCTACCTTTACCGCTTCCTCAACGGCCGTGGTCGCACCTGTCAGTGGATTTTTTGACTGATCTTCCACCTTCACAGGGTTCAACCACGATCCTGGTCGTTGTGGATCGGTTCTCTAAGTCCTGTCGTCTCCTCCCTTTGCCCGGTCTCCCTACGGCCTTACAAACTGCAGAGGCCCTGTTTACACATGTTTTCCGGCCCTATGGGGTGCCTGAGGATATAGTGTCTGATCGGGGTCCCCAGTTCACGTCAAGGGTCTGGAAGGCGTTCATGGAACGTCTGGGGATCTCGGTTAGTCTTACCTCAGGTTTTCACCCCGAGAGTAATGGGCAGGTGGAGAGAGTTAACCAGGATGTGGGCAGGTTTCTGCGGTCCTATTGCCAGGACCGGCCGGGGGAGTGGGCGAAGTTCGTGCCCTGGGCAGAGATGGCCCAGAACTCGCTACGTCACTCCTCCACTAACCTTACCCCTTTTCCATGTGTATTAGGGTATCAGCCGGTTCTGGCTCCTTGGCATCAGAGTCAGACCGAAGCTCCTGCGGTGGACAATTGGTTTCGGCACGCTGAGGAAATCTGGGAGGCAGCCACGTCCACCTTCAGCAAGCCATAAGGCGCCAGAAAATTGCCGCAGACCGTCGCCGCAGTGAGGCCCGGTGTTCGCACCAGGGGATAGGGTCTGGCTCTCGACCCGAAACCTGCCCTCCGCCTGCTCTGCCGGAAGCTGGGTCCGCGGTTTGTGGGACGTTTAAAGTCCTGAGGGAGTGAACGAGGTATGTTATAGGTTACAACTGCCCACTAATTACCGTATTAACCCTCGTTCCATGTGTCTCTCCTCAGGCCGGTGGTGGCTGGCCCGCTCCAGGAGGCTGAAGTGCGTGAAGTTCTCCGCCTCCTCTAGACATCGAGGGGGTCCGGCGTACTCTGTTCGATCCATTTTGGATTCGAGACGTCGGGCGAGGGCCTTCAGTACCCTCGTGGACTGGGAGGGGTACGGCCGGAGGAGAGATGCTGGGTTCCGGTGGAGGACGTTTTAGATCCTTCCATGTTAAAAGAATTCACCGCCTCCATCCGATCGCCCTGCACCTCGCCCTCCGTGTCGTCCCCAGGCCGGTGTCGACGGCGGCTGGAGCCGCGCGTCAGGGGGGGGTAATGTCACGACTTCTGCGGGAC